>NC_133117.1:24819175-25419175 GCF_022965805.1 Primulina eburnea
CACCTAACTGTAATCTGAACTTATATTCAGTTGGGCTGGTGAAATCAGTTGACTCGCCAGTGGAACTGATTTCACTCTTTCAGTTGAACTGGTCAGCTGGGCTCTTCATCAGTTGAGCACTTCATTAGCTAGTCGGGCTTTTGAAAGTCTTCTGCTGAACTGTCTATCAGCTGGACAATCAGTTGAATTGTTCTTTGATATATCAGTGGAGCTGGTTCAGTTTGGGCAATCAGCTGGCACTTTCAGTTCGCATATGTTAGCTTCAGTTTTGGCTCGTTTAACTGATCAGTTCGAAGCCTGATCAGTTCCAGCTTCCTGCACACTTAGGTAAATCATTATAAACAAAATAACAAATTTTGTTATCATCAAAATCAAGATTGCGAACATGAAATGTTCCAACAAAAATGAATAGTTTTATGAAAAGAACTTAGTAGAAATTTAATCCTTCTTGTATCCCATTTAAATATGCACCAGTAAGAATTGTCAATTAATAAGGTAATATTTGTATATCATTTTTTAGATATGATCATATTTAAGACATAAATATTGTTTATTAGAATTAGTAAATAATATATTATGAAATTCTTAAGTATTTAAACTAAAATATTCATCATATGTTTCTTTATTATTTTCAATAATAGAAATTCTATTGTTTAAATTTAAATTATTTTGTTGTAAAATTTTTATTTGTTTTTAAGAATATTTATTTCTTTGACTAAATCTTGTATAGTAACAAGATTTTGTTGCCAATATTTTCCTGTAAAAGTTTATTAATTTCTTTCATACAATAAATTTGATTATCATGTTGTTGTACATTACTGGTTGAAAGAAGTATTTTCTATTTGTTGGCCAATTCTATCCTACTCCGGGAGATTTACTCCTCTTTACTTTTTTTTCTTACACATGTTTTTTTTAATTATTATTATTACATTTCACACTACTTTAACCAAAAATCAACCAAACTAATTTCGTTTCATATATATAACATGTGTTATATTATTATTATTATTATTCTCAAATTTTAAAAATTAATATTTTATATTTAAAAATTAAGTGAAATTTTTATTTGATAGTAAAATTTTTACGTTTGAGGTTTGAGATTTTTATTTCTATTATTTTTATTTTTGTGCTAGAATCATATAAATTGTAAAAAATAAATATTTTAAAATTTAATTATTATAAGAAATTTTATGTTCTACCTATTTATAAACGCTAATAAAATTATTGTAACTATTTTTAAATTCTAGACATATATATATATATATATATATATATATATATATATATATATATATATATATATTATTTAGTGACAGAGAGTAAATCTTCAGGAGTAGGATAGAATTGGCCCTATTTTTTCTATAACATTATTTCTTAAATTAGAATTTTTAATCATTTTTAAAAATTCTAAAATATTATTATTAGTTAATACACTAAGATCTTTAAATTGAAGAACAAGTTTATAAAACTATCATTTTGATTATCAAATGAAACGGAAGTTTTTTTCTTGATGTATACAGAATCAGCCCTTAGCAGTTGGTATGGGACCAGCGACAGGTTGACAAGAATAGTTTTTACCTTTCAAAAAAAAAATTAGAAATGTAGATTTTGTTTTTCAGAAGTTATAAAATCATACCGTCAATCAAATTTCTTGATTATGCCAATAAGATGAGAAAAAAAGGACGCATCCGGGTAAAGGCTATGACTATGTATATAAATACATACAGAAGTTAGAACAATCTTGTGTCAAGACTCGAAATCAAAGTACAGATGTCTGATTGCACAAAATGCTTGTTCGGCATATTGAGAATGTTGTTATATTTCATTAGCTAAGCCCATTCTCGGGATTCCGCCAAGAGTGTGGTCGGTTCAAGCCACAAAAATATCGTCCTTTGAGAACTTGTTTTGATGGGATTTGAGAGCCTAAAATACAACACAAAAGAAAAATTAAAAAAACTTAGCTTGTTGCCCACATAAAATCTCTTATAATGCATAAGACTTGTGCCTAGTAATCAGTCATCAAAGTACAACACATTAAATAAATTTTCGGCATCTACGACTCACGACTTCCCTGTGTTCCACCGATAAACGGAAGCATATTACAAGACGCACTTGCAATGTTCAAAATTAAAATGACCTGCCCCCAATTATTTCTCACCCAATTACAATCCAAAAGACAAACAAGTGAAGAGTAGGAATAAAGTCTTACCTGGCAGAGTGGGTACGCTTTTGCGCTTGATGATTTACCAGATCAGTAACCTGTCATATTTTTAGACAAAACTAACGACAATTCAGCGCATCTGAGAGGACAACATTTGTAAAAGCCCTTGGTGGATAACAATTAGATTGGTGTTCCTAATGTTCAACAAAAATTTGTCCGATAACAACATTCATGTTCAGCCAGATAAATCGTTCGTATTGAAAGTGATGTTATCCCATTACTGGATGTGATGGAATCATGGAACAGTCTCATAAAGAAACGACAAAGTTGATGGTAAATCCATAATGTTAATATCAAATGAAAGTAGATCTATTTTAAATATTTTTGTTCTTTGAAATCAAACGACGATACACAGAAATAAAAAGACTACTAAATATGTCCAGAAAAATAAGGCCAGTCGACACAGTAAAACTGCCAAAGGCCATTTTTGCAAACAACTGGGGTCTACAGATGAATAGATATTGCTGCCTTCCAGAAAGAAGAGTTCGCATGAATGGGGAAAGAAAAGAGGAGATTATTGTAGTCCTCCACCATTAATAGAACACATTGATCAAATTTGATGTACAAAAAGATCACAGGTAAGAGAAGGTTGTAGCTGAGGCAAGATATATGACTGCTATAATTCTTGGGAGTTAAAACCCCATAAGAGTCAGGAATTGTGGTTTGAAACTAGTTGGGATCTATCAAATTTCTCACCTCCAAAAATGAAGCAGATTCCACCTTGCTCTGTTCGGCTCTCTAATCTGGTGAAAGTCGATTACAAGAAAGGTATTATTCACATTGAGATACTCACTGGCCCCATCTTGATGCCCACAAAACCTTATCAAAGAATCCCAAATGTATTCAAGTAATCATCATTCAATCAATGGTGGGAAGTATAGTCGAATTTCCACCTCTGAAAAACTTTACTTGGGGAAACCATTCTTCAAAGGTTGTTCTTCTGACACAGGCTTCACAGCTTCCCAGAGAAACCCAGTTTTCCCTTTCCAGAACATTTCTCTCGCAATCATTATCTAGAGATCTAGAATGAGGTGCAACATAAGCTACGTAATGATCTGCGTATAAAATGTGTAGAAAATCAGTGTTACCCCAGAATGAATGGACAATATGATCGGTCAATGCGACTATTTTAGAAAATTTACATCTACAATCAAGAGCACAATATTATGTGGCAAGACAAAGAGCTGAAAAGGACCAACACATGTAAACACAAAAAAATAACAGATCCTGCTAAAAAAATCCAACAGATCCATCTCAAAATGACAAATCTTCCTCATGCTAAATATACGACAGTTCAAAATATACACTGGAATTGTAATCAACTCCCCGAATTTGTGTTATTTTAACAAGTGTAAATTTTACCAAGAATCGTACACATAGGGCCATAACAAATCATTGTGATGACAACTAGTTACAGAATTTCACCCCAGGTTGCACGCAAACTCAAAACTTGATCAGGTAGATCTAGTTTTAACTAGATAAACCTGGATTGACCAGGAAAGCAAGAAGTTAAGTACAGTTTAATTCTAATCCTCTTCTAACATTTTTTGTAAAAACCAGACTGGAAACGCTGATGTGTTCTCCATTGGAGGTTAATGAAGAGTACAGAACTTAAAGCAACCATTGATTAATGGAAAAGATCAAAATAAAAAATGTACATAGGCTCTGAATTTGTGGATGGAATGGACGATTGAGTCATTTTTAAATTATGATTATGATATGGAGTAAATCATTTAGAAGAGATCTTACCAGCCAAGCTTCGAAGGGCATTCTCTGCAGCCTGTTGCTGGGCATCTTTCCTTGTCTTGCCCATTCCAACGCCAATTTTTTCACCAGTAAAGAAAACCTACAGACTGAGACAACTGAGCCTCCAAATCTCAAAGTACCACAGAGATCATAAAAGAATTAGAGGTGATAGTTCGTCACATATCCCAAAGATAGAAGAGTGGTTTTAGAATCAACTACAAGAGATCAGGTGATTCTACAGGCAGAAAAAACAGAAAATACCAGCTTAAGCACCAGATGAGTTGATGGTAATTAACAAACAGAGACTCTAATCACTTCAAGTTGTCATTCATATAGACGCGCCATAATAGAACTCGGCCGAAGTACTAAAGTTTGTATTACTCCTACAAATATTATAAATGTGTAATCCCGTGTGAATCTATCAATTTCAGAAGTTTTCTAAATGAGCTGAAGGTTTGGTATACTTAAACTCATTTATAAATACTATAAGTTGTATGCCATTAAAATCATTCACCATTTTCAAATTTGACTAAGACTAGGTTCAAGCGAAGCTAACAGGCTGTGTAAACAAATGTCAAAGCCCATTCCAAAGTCCAACTACAACAAGTGAACAAACTCAACCCAATACCAAAGGCCAATAGAAGAGATTGGATAAACTTTGAGTTTGTTAGGGGAATATTTCACTGATATTTTGTTATAATTACTAGAAACAAAATCAGTGGATATCTGCCCATTTTCTATTAGCTAGAATGCTCTATAAACAGGAAAGCTAGTCACGGTATCAATTAATTCATTCTTCAGATATGAAATATATCACTATTTCCCTCAACTGTATCATCTTTTCAACAACCAACAAATGCAAAATACAAGAAGATATAACTTAGCTATGTTCACTTGATTATGTATTCATTGCTAAATTGCACAAGCATTGCTTGAGTCAACAGTTATTTAGAAAGTCTTTAAACAGGGCAATCGTCATAAAGTGGCCAGAGACTATATGCAACAGAGACTATATGCAACAAAATGAACCGGTTAACTTGTCAGCAGTTCACAACCCCCAAACCGCAGGGATATTCAAATAGCTTACATAACACAACTTCTGTAAGGCACACACATAGACATCCTATATGAGAAAGCACGAACACATAGAGAAAGAAGTCCAAGAAAAATGTTTCGTCCGTCAAGTTATATATTACAGATTTATGCATTTTAAACAGAGAATCCCAGAAGACCCTACATAAAGAAAACCAATACATAAAATAATGAAAACCACAACACTAACCTCGACTGAGAACTGCAAATCGTCACTGGTACTGACAACAGGCCTGAATTCGACCTAAGTGGCAAGGTGTACACGGTGAGGCTCAATGAGCGCAAGAAGAAAATTGAAATAATAACTTTGTTAGAGAAGGACATACCTTCGACCTGCATTTCCTTCCAATCTCTTGAAGCACGCTAATTGACAATGTTGGTAACACATTTATAATATTGTCATCTGTTTTAAGTCCTTTACTATAGGATGTACTGATTTTGAGATGCACCAAAATCTACCAAGTAAATAAAACAATATCACGGTTAGGAAAAGAAATTGAGAGTTACAACAAGTTATATATCGCGCTTGAAGGTTTTAGATGTAAAATCAAGGAAAGATTTTCAAATTAAAGCTTCTAACAATTTCAGTAATAAATATTCAATCAACAAAAATGGCAAATTTATGGGACTTTATTCTTCCTATTTGATTGTTGTTTCCGTGCAAATGATAATACAGTTTCGCAAAACATGCACTAATGAAAACTTATAGATGTAATTTATGAGTAGATAAATAACAGCTATCTTCCTCACAACACATTTGATGTATTCCATCATACTGATTGAAAAAATGGTTAAATGTTCTTTTTCGTCTAAAAGATGAATCAATTATGATACATGGTCAGGAAATGTGGGCCAAAATAAATATGAAAAGCCATATATACAATTTGTCTATTCTAGAAGAAAAAAGGGAGTTGCAAGTGAGAGGCAGGTGAGTTAAAAGGCGTGTGAGAGGAGAGTGAGGGGATCATTCTGTTATTCTTGACCGTTTTGTACTACCGTTGCTAGGGGAGTGTATTACACACTAACACAGAGGAAACTCTTGAGAATTTGTTCTTATTTACATTTCAATCGCAATCAATATTATAAACTTTAATTTCCAGTTTATCTGGTGCTTGCATTAATATATATAAAGATAAGGTGTTAGTTTCCTTCAGATCATCATGAACTTCTTTACATCTTATGCACCCATTAATTAATCTTTTGGCATGAGCTGTTTTAAAAAGATCTGTCTAGTCAAAATGATGAAATTGTGTTCAGAACCAGGTGTTGGATCAAAAGAAGCTGCTATTTCAAGTGCAGAAAGGCAGCGCTCATTTTATACTTATTAATATAATCTAGGAGTAACATATAATCTAGGAGTAACAGGATATGAATCAATTCTCCACATTGTACCAAACCATAAGTTAAGTCAAGGTTTGAATTTACACACCTGAAAGCTGCCTTGGCGGTAGAAAATTCTGTTTCAGAATATCACACCTCATCTTAGCCTGCAAATGATTAAATTCTCACAAACGTGAATACTTCTAAAATCATAAAGTTATCCAAAAAACAAAGCATAGAGACCGTTAAGAACCTCTTCATTCTTTGATTGAGATACATGTGATAATTCTGCCTGAACAGAAGACGATGTGCTGTGACTCTCTGAGTTTTGACGGCCTTGTTGTCTATCCGGTGTATCAAAAGGAATTATTCCTGGCACTTGGCCACTGACAGGCCCTCTGTTAGCATTTTCTCCGGTCAAACCTCTTTGGGGTGGTAGGAGGGGTTCCTGCCGAGGCAATCTAGGCAACGGAGGTGGTTCTGTGGAACCTAGATACATGCCGTCTCTTCGAGGTGGATCACCATGCAAACTAGGTTCTGCAATATAATTGGTTTAGACCAAATTAAATGATCATAAATAGTCATGCAAGTTGCGCATCAACATGGGTCCGTTTTTCTATATTTGAAAGATCTATATGACAAAACCTTACTTTCAGAAGTTGGTATAGCTCTCTCAGAAACTGGAGCAACAGCATTTGCAATAGATATAGGTGGGAGCTTGGAGCTTTCAGGTTTCAACTCAACATTATTATCCATTGAATGAGAAACAACACGTGTAGCAATTTTGTCATCCTGGTCAAAGTTAAATAGAAGTGACTAAGATCAGAAATTTGTGAGAGGGGGGATAAGACAAACTGAGTACCAAAAATATCTTATGGTGTGTCGAGTAGAGACGAACAATATTTAATAAAAATTATTAATCAGGTATAATAAACTACCAAATACTGTAAGTTTTGCACAACTTCCAGGTCCATTTATTCCTTCAGAAATCGGAACATTTGAATTTCCATTTGCTGTAGGACCAGCATCCTACAAAATTACTCAAGTGCATAAATAGTTAATTTCAGCAGTAGATTGAGAGATAGTTATATTTGCATACCTCTGACATCAAGTAGTTGCTCACATCAGGCGCACAAGGTAAATTTACCACCTCATCCTCATAGAAAATGTCTGATATTCTTCGTGATAGATGTTCATCAAACTCCCTGATGTTTCGAAATGACATATTTCAAAACTCCACGCACATCTAGAAGAATACCAAAAGTCCAGGCAACAAATAACTATTTGAGTGTGTGCCACGTGTTATATTATATAATGAGATCGAACTTACTTGAAAAAACCACCTCTAACATTGCACGCAACATTTCTCGCTACACAAAGGACAGGTACAGCATTTGCAGTCTGCAGATACATTAGTTTCAATTATATAATTTGGTCAAGTGCTAGGCAACCAAAATAAATAGTAATAACGATACCTCAGCCTGTGGGGCATAGTATGGAGTAAATGGAGGCACTACATGAACACGAGGCTGATCCTTTTCTTCCCAAACCTTTAAACGATCATCAATTACCATTGCCATCTTTGGATGACACTTGCCATCCTGGAAGACATTAAGCAAAGATTTCCTAGCCCCTTTAATCAAAAGGGTTATAGAAAGAATACATACATGAGATTGAATAATCAAGATTAACCAATCAAGATCAACTGTAACATTTGCGAGGAATAAAAACATTTGAAGGGGTTGGAACACAGTACTAAATTTTCAAAACTGCTCAATCCCAGAGTTAAATAGGACAATTTGTATCATGCAGACAAATTAGCTTTCAACTCTCAAAGACAAAATAGAACAATAGTTCCCGACCCCTCATGTCTAACGACTAATTAACCTATTCATAGGAACTTCAACCGTTTAAGAAGATAAAACGTAAGAGTTTCCCTCTTACCACCTGATTTAACGCATACAACACGCTCGAGCAGTTGCTTTGAGCTAATTAAGTGTGCTTCTGGATCAAGCAGCCTCCACATTTCCAATGCATAATCTCTTTCAGCCATGGTGCAAACATAAACTTCAAATCTCTTCCGGCCTTTCGCAGTCAAATAATTTTTCAAATCTATCCAAGCAGGTCGTAACCTGACTAGCACACTAGTATCTCTATTCTGTATACAAAAGCATCCATCATAACAAGGCAAGCGAAAGTGAAAACTGCTCAAACGAGTCAATGTTTTAACAATTAGCATTTAACCAAATTCATTGCAAAGACAAATACCAACATCTACAAAATATAATCGTAAAAAATTAAAAAATCAAAGCTACAAGAGATGGATTAGATGGAAAGAAGAGCAAGTTAAAGAGCACCGACAGTGCCTCCTAACCTCAGGATTAATACGAGTAAGAACAATACTTCTTTCAGGTAACCTTACTACAGGACGAACAACGCGTAAATGTCCGTCAGATAGCAGAGGCACCTCCTCCAGCTGATATTTAATTAGTTTCCCACCATCCATAACATTGTCAGTCTCTGCATACTGCTTCAACAATGCACGATCCTCAACATATCTCTTCATCTCTGCCGTCATCCCAGACTCCCGAATAGGGTCACTCTCACGTGCAATCCAGTCCATCAAAACTTCAATTCTATCCTCAAATGACTTCATCGTGTTGGCCACAATGAGAGTTTCATCAAGATCAAAGACAATTGCTAAACAGCGCATATTCAACATCCATAAACACGAATTGTACAAACCACATGGTAACGAGTAGCACCAAAAACAAGGGAACTTCTTCTGCTTACTAGGCATTGCCACCAAATGAACTTCCTCATTCCCAAGCAAGACAACAGCAGTCTGCACAAATTAGTCAAAGTTACAATAATGAACTCACCCAAGCATATTAATTATCAACACAAAGGTAACCAAATTCCACTCTTTCTTAAAACCAAATCAAGGCATTCACAAGTTCAAGCATTTCACCTATGAAAAAAAACTATGTTCCAAACAATGCTAAAATATTGAATGAGCGGATGCAACACACATTTTTGTCAACCCAGATGGAAATACATGTACCTGATCATCTTCAAACTCATACCCTCAATATGATCACTCTTACACCTTCCACTTAATAAGAACAATACAGGTGAGCTTGGAAGATATGCAAGCTTCTTATTTTTTTTAGGCCTTATCACTAGAGCGAGTAACAAGACCACCTTCAACTGAAATTTTGACTTCTCAAATCCAAAAGAGATTTTGAAATTGTAATTACAAACGTGACAAAATCCAATCTATTGTGCATATGAACCTGTTAAACCACACCGATCTTATAACATCAACACCATGGTTCAACGTGACGGTGGAGTAAACCGTTGTGAAGCCTACTGTTACAAATCCATGAATATTTGACGATCAGTCGAGATGACCATCACAGATTTTTTTAAAATTAAAAAATTGCAACTTCGAATATTATTTTAGAAAATTAATTAATAAATAATAACAATCGAAAGAATTGGAAAATTTGGAGAAAAAATAAAAACCGTTCCGCAACTTTCCGAGATACCGTTAGATTTATACTTGCATTATATAGGCAGCCCTCTTTCCCGTTACGGAAGCCGCAACTATCCAAGATACTGTTACATTTATACTTGCATTATATAGGCAGCCGTCATTCCTGTTACGGAAACGTTCCGCGAAAGATAAGGTAAACCATGATCAACACATGCATAGAACACATTACTGGTTACACGAAACTAAGTTCGATTGTTTAAATCAAAGCAGCAGACCAAGCCTAATAAACTACAAATCTCGATATCATTACTACAAGTTAAGAACACATAAAACATGAGAAATCCAACCCATTCATTCTGGCAGCCACTAAATAAGACAGCTTATACATTAAATTGAGGAAACAGAAATGCACATCAGTTGAAATGAGAAACTGGGCTGAATTGTGAAACCTTGAGCTCGTAAAACATAGAGGCGTGGAGGTTGATCAATGATGACTCGTCAGGATTGGAACTCAAAGTGGAATTAGCTCCAGGCTCGAGCTTGCACCGTTTGGAAGCCGCCGTAGATTGTCTGCAGAACGGCGAGTGGATGGCATCTCTCACTGTGAGAGATGTGGTGAATCCTTATCTCATTCTTAGGAAATTGGAAATTCATACCCTTCACCGGGACATTGTCCAGTTCCCCCAGAAACATGTCCCCATGGTAAACGGATGATTTAAACCCTAATCGACTCATCATTCCCCAGAAACCAAACCAATTCGACGCAAAAATATGCCAAAAAAATGGAAGACTCGAGAAATTTATGACTAGAAAATCACTCCCCTACAACTTTGCATGATCCTCGGCTCTCACTCTCTCTAAACTGCTGAGGAATTTTTCTCTCTCCTCTTCCTTCATCGAACAGCGGATCAAAACGAGGGCGTGAGGAGCATTATATAGAAGTCGGGGGTGCCCAAAGGTTACGCAAGCAGACTTGCTTTCGTATAAAATTACGGATATACCAATAACCGTTCTTCTGTCCGTACGGGGGTATATTTGGTATAGAAAAGGAATGAATATTATGTTGAGGATCATATTGCCGTTTAGTACTTTATTTCTCCATTAATTTCAAAGTGGTACTTTCAATTTTACAAAATATCGATTGGCTCTCGAAGTTAAAAAGTTTTAGATTTATTAATATTAATATATTTTTAGTTTCTGGATTGAAAATTGTTTAAACGAATATCTATTGAGAAATTACATAGCACAGAGGACATTAATTGTTTAATATTTGGCTCAAGTTTATTTATCTAAATGTATTGATTTATAGTTTTTTATATTATGAATTCGTCATCGGATTGTATTGTAACATTTTATACATATACTGATATCAATATATTTTTGTAAATTATGTAACTTAACGATATTATGTGTAAAAAATCTTTCTTGTAATGACTCGTTACTTAAAATAATGTTGCTTTAATAATTGTATAAGAATAAAAATAATTATTATATAATAATTATAAACATAGTTTCTAAGATAAAATAATGATCACCATGCATTTTACAAATAAGTTTAATAATAAAACTATAACATTTGAATACCACAATCATAAAAAAAATCTCAAGTTAATCATGGCTGATTTAATTTGGAAAAAGTCTTAACATAACACAATGAATTTCAACATGGTAGTCAACAACACTAATGCATAAAAATCAGAGTAAATAGTTTTAAAACGTACAGAAATGAAATATTGCGATCTGCAAGATCCTCGGGTGTGTACTGTCATTAGTCCGAGCCTGCTCACTGGTCACCACCTCAGGTCTCATCATCCAACTCATCTACATCGATAAAATCTAGTGAGTCTAAAGACTCAATATGAATAAACCGTGAATAACAAGTAATACGTAATAAAATTCATGCAATTAAAATATAACTCGAACATAACATAATATGGGCATAAATATGTATAACACGACTTTCCTGTATAAACATTTTCACAAAATCATATTTTCATGATCGTCATACATAATCGTAATCGTAAATCATTTTGCGTATAGATTTGTTCAATGCAAGTGGCCCATAACATTAATCGTCTGATCCAACTAACCACGGTACTGGGTCGAGAGAAATCACCACAGACCTTTGACCGATGTCCACTCCCTAACATATAAAATTCCCACGAAGGGGTTGGAGAGGTCCTCAGACACGTTCTCCGGCTTTCAAACCTAAAAACATAACACGACAAATTGCATACGTCAAAAATAATTATTTTACGTGTCATACATACTTACAAACATTGTCAACCTCGTTGGATCATCCTCGGGCATGCTGCCACAATATCCTCAAATAATATCTGAAAAAACCCCTAAAGATGCGTTCGGAAGCGTACGACTCTCGAATTAAATAGAACCACTTACGACTTACCAATCGAATCAGGACTCGACCACACGTACTGTAGTAGCCTGAATTCCAAATTGGGTAATTAACGGATTAATGGTGATTAAGAAGGTTTAATGTGTAATTTTGACCATGGTCATGATCGGACGGACCGAAGATGGTTCGGTAGCACCGAAGAGTTCGGACGATCCGAAGTGGGTTCGGTGGATCCGATCATGAGGTGTCAAGAGTTGATCGACACGTCAGTTTGCATGCAAGTTCGGATGATCCGAAGTGTAGGTTCGGTGGATCCGATCATGAGGTGTCAAGAGCCGATGGACACGTAGGAGTTCGGACGTTCCGAAGTGTGTTCGGTGGATCCGAACATAGCCTATAAATAGTGCTCGGAATTCCTCATTTTGGATTGCAAATTCTTGAAGTTGTGTCTCCTAGTTGAGAGGTTTGGAAGGTTTCTAGGGTTAGTTGTTGGTCGAGCGATAGCCAAGAGCTGCCAGGATTGGTAGCGTAGCGACGCCTGAGTTACGAGGCAATTGACATCAAAGGGCTGTCGACGGACGAAGGTAAACCCTAAACCTTTGGTATTACTGGTTTTGCTAGTCGAGCATGGTAGTATTGTTCATTGGGTATGCTTTTGATGCGTAGGCTTGTTCTAGACCTGATTAGCGGTGTTGCGTAAGGCTAGGCTTGCTGTGATAGAGGTACGAAAGTACTATCCGAGATATCCTGGTCGAGTATACATCCTTATATGTGTTGCATGATTATGTGGTGCATTGATATATGTCATATGATGCATGCTATTATGTCACGTTTTATGATGCATGTTGCATTTCATGTTGAGCCGTATCTCCTTCGAGATAGCCTTTACTGTTGAGCTGTATCTCTTTCGAGATAAGCTATATCTTGTGGGGCCGCTTAGCCCTGTCTTGTCTTGTGGACGCATGGACACCGAGAGTACACAGTGGCCGACGGGTCGGGAGGGCTTCGGTGATCCGGGACATTTTTGGTCCACGTCTGTTCTTGTAGTGGATGCAGTGACCCAGAGGAGTACCGCGCGGCACTATCCACTTGGCGCCTCTAGACTGAGCATTTTGAGATCCTTTGTTACTCCTGTTTCTTGACTACCCTGGTATCATATCATAGCATGTGCATTTCATATAGGCTTGTATACTCATGCTTTTGTACTGGGCGTTCTTATTGCTCACGTCCTCGGTTTTGTTTATCTTGGACACCCCATTCCCACGGGGCAGGCCTCAGGTTGGACAGCTCAGGAGGAGGAGGAGGAGGACGTTGAGTAGCTGGTTGATTTAGTTCTTCGGTATCTTTTTGATTCGATATGGTTGTACCGTATATTTCCTTTTAGTTTAGTTGTCCTGGATTTTCGATTGGGTTGTATAACTATCTTTTGGTGACAGTTTTCCGCCTTTATTTCTGATTGTTTCTAATTAAGTTAATCGCATGCTTAGTTCTTGATTAGTAGGTGATTCTGGAACGGGTCACTACATTTATGGTATCAGAGCATGCTTATGATTTTGGGATATAGATTCTGTTTTGGGATTTTCGTGGATCATTTTACCATTTTCCCTATTCTATCTTGTAGCGATGGCTGACCATTTTGGTGATGAGAGTAGTCAGGGAAGTGTAGGTCGTTGGGGTGACCAGGACGATCGTAGGCGTCATCGTGAACATCGTCATCGTCGGGATGGTCCTAGGCGTTTTGATTTGCACCGTTTCATTCAGATGGGGCCTAAGCCTTTAGTTGGCGGGGAGACTCCCGATGATGCTGAGGATTGGTTAGAGCGCATGGAGAGTTGTTTCCGTGCATTCCAGTGCACCGAGGAGCAGAGGATGGAGACCCTTAGTTTTCTTCTCGAGGGCCGTGCGCGCAAGTGGTGGCGATCGACTTCTGCGCCGATAGTCCAGTCTCAGGGTAGAGTGATCTGGGCCGATTTCCGTGCAGCTTTCATGCAGCTGTATTTTCCTCCAGCCCTTCGCCAGGCAAAGACGATTGAGCTCCTGAATCTTAAGCAGGGGAGTATGTCTGTTGATGAATATCAGCAGAAGTTCTTCGAGTTGTTACCCTTTGCCCCTCATATCAGTGGCAGTTCTGAGGCCAAGTATGACCATTTCCTCCAGGGTCTTAACCAGGAGATTTTTGATCGAGTCACTGTCTGTGATAATCCTACTTCTTATGATGGGTTAGTGAACCGGTGTCGCCAGGCAGAGATCAATCTCCAGCGTGGTAGGGCTATTCTTTCTTCTAGACCTCCGAGTACTTTGAGCCCTCGATATCAGTCTTTCAAGAAATCTGGTTCTTCTTCTTCTGGATCTGGATCACGGTCTAGCGGTGTGTTCCGCTTTGGTAAGAAGAAGGTTTCTTGTGTGCATTGTGGGAAGAACCATCCATCGGAGCAATGCCGATCAGCCGCGGGAGCTTGTTTTCAGTGCGGAGAGATGGGTCATCTCAAGAAGAATTGTCCTCAGTTGCGAGGTGGAGCAGGATCTGGTTCCGGATCTCAGACGACTGTACAGCAGAGGAGGCAGGGTCAGGCAGTGGGTAGTTCAAATCTTCGACCTCGTGCCCAAGGTCAGGTTTTTGCGCTGAACCAGGATCAGGCTGCAGATGAAACGGAGAGAGTCATAGCAGGTACTTTTCGTTTATGCGGTATTCCTGCTTTTGTTCTTATTGATACCGGAGCATCACATTCATTCATTTCTGCACGATTTGTTAAGCGTCATAAGTTACCATATGTTTCTCTAGACGTCATTCTTTCCGTTTCTACCCCGATGGGTCATTCGGTGTTAGCAAAGCGTCTAGTGATGGGTTGTCCCTTAGATTTTGAGGGTAACAAATTGATTGCGAATCTTATGATCTTGGAGATGGAAGATTTTGATTGTATTCTAGGTATAGACCTATTGACTACCTACCGAGCTACCGTGGATTGTTACCAGAAGCTTGTTCAGTTTCGTACGACTGAGAGCTCTAGTTGGTTTTTCTATGGTGAGGGAGCGCGACCTCCGATGCCAGTGGTATCTGCTCTGAAAGCCTGTCGTGCTTTAGAGTCGGGCGGGGAAGGCTACCTCATCTATGCGATTGATTCGTCCACAGGTAGTGTTGGTATAGAGGATATTCCAGTGGTTTGTGAATTTCCTGATGTCTTCCCAGATGAGATTCCTGGTTTTCCTCCGGTTAGAGAGGTGGAATTTGGCATTGAGTTAATGCCAGGGACTGCACCGATTTCTCGTGCCCCCTATCGTCTTGCTCCGTCAGAGATGAGAGAATTGAAGCAGCAATTGCAGGATCTTCTTGATAAAGGTTATATTCGCCCAAGTGTTTCACCTTGGGGAGCTCCAGTCTTGTTTGTCAAGAAGAAAGATGGATCTATGCGATTGTGCATTGATTATCGCCAGCTGAATCGTGTGACGATCAAAAACAAGTATCCATTACCTCGTATCGATGATTTGTTCGATCAGCTTCAGGGTACCTCTGTTTACTCCAAGATTGACTTGCGATCGGGTTATCATCAGATGAGAGTTAGAGATGATGATATTTCCAAGACTGCATTTCGTACTCGATATGGGCATTACGAGTTTCTAGTTATGCCATTTGGATTGACGAATGCGCCAGCAGTGTTCATGGATCTGATGAATCGAGTCTTTCGGGATTTTCTAGATCAGTTTGTTGTGGTTTTCATCGACGATATCTTGATTTATTCTCACAGTGTGGAAGAGCATATCCAGCACTTGAGGATTGTGTTGCAGATTCTTCGCGAGAAGCAATTGTATGCTAAGCTGAGTAAGTGCGAGTTCTGGATTGATCGTGTAGTATTCCTTGGTCATGTGATTTCCAAGGAAGGAATTTCTGTGGATCCCAGCAAGATTGAGGCAGTGCTGAATTGGTCACGTCCTACGACGGTGGCTGAGATCCGTAGTTTTCTAGGTCTGGCAGGGTATTATCGTCGCTTCATCGTGAATTTCTCTCAGGTAGCTAGACCCTTGACGCAACTTACTCGGAAGGATGTTCCATTTGAGTGGTCATCTGAGTGCGAAGATAGTTTCAGAGAACTTCGTCGACTTCTGACTTCTGCACCTGTTTTGGCGTTACCGTCAGGATCTGATGGTTTCAGTGTTTACACCGATGCCTCTTTTCAAGGCTTAGGGTGTGTGTTGACGCAGAATGATCATGTGATCGCTTACGCATCCAGGCAGTTGAAACCTCACGAAGAAAAGTATCCTATTCATGATCTAGAACTAGCTGCTATTGTGTTTGCGCTAAAAATCTGGCGTCATTACTTGTACGGGGTTAAGTTTGAAATTTTTACTGATCATAAGAGTCTGAAGTATCTGTTCACTCAGGCTGAGTTGAACATGAGACAACGTCGTTGGATGGATCTACTTAAAGATTATGACTGCGAGATCAAATACCATCCAGGTTCTGCGAATCTCACAGCCGATGCTCTTAGTCGCAAGGTGAGAGCCTCTGCACTTCAGACCAGTGCTATGATTAGTACTATCCAGGATTGTTGTTCATTGGGATTTAATTTCAAACATCGGAAAGGTATGGAGAGCATTCGTGTTGCTACCATTTTATCTGAGCCAGCTTTGTTCGCTCGGATTCGAGATGCACAGATGTCTGATCTCAAGACTCAGAGATTAGCCCGATTGGTTGGTGGAGATAGCAATTTCCATTATCAGTCTAATGGTCTTCTGTGTTTGTCTAATCGGGTTGTGGTACCAGAGGATGATACTTTGAGGGAAGAGATCTTGGCTCAGGCTCATCGAAGCAAGTTGAGTGTCCATCCAGGAAGCAATAAGATGTATAAAGATTTGAGGACACGATTTTGGTGGAAAGGGATGAAGCGCAGCGTTTATCAGTTTGTTTCCAAGTGTCTTGTTTGTGAGCAGGTTAAGGCAGAGCACCGTCGACCGGGAGGATTATTGTTGAACTTACCTATTCCCGAATGGAAGTGGGAGCATATCGCGATGGATTTCATTACTCATTTACCATTGTCTTCGAGGAATAGTGATGCTATTTGGGTAGTGGTGGATCGACTCACCAAATCTGCTCATTTTCTGCCATATAACCGTGATTTCACTTTCGATCGTATGGCTCGATTGTACATTCAAGAGATTGTACGTTTGCATGGGGTACCAGTCAGTATTGTCAGTGACAGAGATCCTCGTTTTACCTCACGATTTTGGGGTAGTTTTCAGTCGGCATTGGGTACTTCACTAAGTTTGAGTACGTCTTATCATCCAGAGACCGACGGTCAAACAGAGAGGACTATCCGTACACTTGAGGATATGTTGCGAGCTTGTGTTATGGATTTCGGAGCCGCTTGGCAAGATCATTTGCCTTTGATTGAGTTCGCGTACAACAACAGCTATCATCGTAGTATTGGTATGGCACCATTTGAGGCGTTGTATGGGCGACGTTGTCGTACTCCATTATTCTGGGACGAAGTTGGGGAACGACATGTTGAGGGACCGGAGTTAGTCCAGCAGGCTATTGATAAGGTTGCAGTAATCAAGAAACGGATTAAGATCGCTCAGGATCGACAGGCTAGTTATGCGAACACCAAGCGGCGACCTCTTTATTTTCAGCCAGGTGAGAAAGTGTTTCTCCGAGTTTCGTCTTTTCGCAGGATTTTGAGATTTGGTCTCAAGGGTAAGCTATCTCCGAGATTTGTTGGTCCTTTTGAGATTCTGGAATGTGTGGGAGATTTGGCTTACAGGTTAGCATTACCTCCGTATCTGTCTGGGATTCATGATGTGTTCCATGTATCTTTGTTGAGACGATATGTAGCAGATGAGTCTCACATCTTGCATCCATCTGAAGTTCAACTAAATACGGACTTGTCTTACGTGGAACGACCAGTGCGGACCCTCGATCGCAAAGACAAGGTGTTGCGGAATAAGATCATTCCTCTTGTCTTAGTTCAGTGGCAGCGCAGAGGCACTGAAGAAGCCACTTGGGAGCTAGAGAGTCGTATGCGTTCGGAGCATCCAGAGCTCTTTTGAGTTGTACTATGGTTGTAATATGGATGTGTGTGTGTTTTCCGTTGTAATCTAAATATCAGTTGTGTTTAGCAACAATTGAGATATAATAACAAGGTTGTTACTCCTTTTTGTTCATCCTCTAAACTTGATTTCGAGGACGAAATCTTTTTAAGGGGGGGAGAATGTAGTAGCCTGAATTCCAAATTGGGTAATTAACGGATTAATGGTGATTAAGAAGGTTTAATGTGTAATTTTGACCATGGTCATGATCGGACGGACCGAAGATGGTTCGGTAGCACCGAAGAGTTCGGACGATCCGAAGTGGGTTCGGTGGATCCGATCATGAGGTGTCAAGAGTTGATCGACACGTCAGTTTGCATGCAAGTTCGGATGATCCGAAGTGTAGGTTCGGTGGATCCGATCATGAGGTGTCAAGAGCCGATGGACACGTAGGAGTTCGGACGTTCCGAAGTGTGTTCGGTGGATCCGAACATAGCCTATAAATAGTGCTCGGAATTCCTCATTTTGGATTGCAAATTCTTGAAGTTGTGTCTCCTAGTTGAGAGGTTTGGAAGGTTTCTAGGGTTAGTTGTTGGTCGAGCGATAGCCAAGAGCTGCCAGGATTGGTAGCGTAGCGACGCCTGAGTTACGAGGCAATTGACATCAAAGGGCTGTCGACGGACGAAGGTAAACCCTAAACCTTTGGTATTACTGGTTTTGCTAGTCGAGCATGGTAGTATTGTTCATTGGGTATGCTTTTGATGCGTAGGCTTGTTCTAGACCTGATTAGCGGTGTTGCGTAAGGCTAGGCTTGCTGTGATAGAGGTACGAAAGTACTATCCGAGATATCCTGGTCGAGTATACATCCTTATATGTGTTGCATGATTATGTGGTGCATTGATATATGTCATATGATGCATGCTATTATGTCACGTTTTATGATGCATGTTGCATTTCATGTTGAGCCGTATCTCCTTCGAGATAGCCTTTACTGTTGAGCTGTATCTCTTTCGAGATAAGCTATATCTTGTGGGGCCGCTCAGCCCTGTCTTGTCTTGTGGACGCATGGACACCGAGAGTACACAGTGGCCGACGGGTCGGGAGGGCTTCGGTGATCCGGGACATTTTTGGTCCACGTCTGTTCTTGTAGTGGATGCAGTGACCCAGAGGAGTACCGCGCGGCACTATCCACTTGGCGCCTCTAGACTGAGCATTTTGAGATCCTTTGTTACTCCTGTTTCTTGACTACCCTGGTATCATATCATAGCATGTGCATTTCATATAGGCTTGTATACTCATGCTTTTGTACTGGGCGTTCTTATTGCTCACGTCCTCGGTTTTGTTTATCTTGGACACCCCATTCCCACGGGGCAGGCCTCAGGTTGGACAGCTCAGGAGGAGGAGGAGGAGGACGTTGAGTAACTGGTTGATTTAGTTCTTCGGTATCTTTTTGATTCGATATGGTTGTACCGTATATTTCCTTTTAGTTTAGTTGTCCTGGATTTTCGATTGGGTTGTATAACTATCTTTTGGTGACAGTTTTCCGCCTTTATTTCTGATTGTTTCTAATTAAGTTAATCGCATGCTTAGTTCTTGATTAGTAGGTGATTCTGGAACGGGTCACTACACGTACTACATCCCAACCTACTGTCCAAGACCCTAAACCAGCCCCGAACCATGACCGAACCCCTTAAACCATGCACATCAATCTATCGAATACAAGCTGTCTAAGGAATGATACTTTGGCACATATGCGCTCGGTACGACTCCTTGCCGATTCCAACTCTAACCAAGCCCTAGACTCGACCCTTAGACATCACTTAAGACCCTGGTTTGACCCTTTCTAGCCCATAACACACTCACCAGCCCTGAACAACCCTAGCCATACCTACGTGTGCGGCCCTAATTCAACTCGAGCCCTCTTGCTATCCAACCAGACCCTAAGCGACCAAAACTAGGCATACCCTGGGACCTTAAGACCCTGCCTAGACCCTAGCCACGAGCCCTGGTCCAGCCATGCATTGAACCACATGGCCAAAGCCGCGACCACTCGTACCATCATTTTAACGACCCATCACGGACCACCTAATAACATTTAAATATACCCCATAACACAACCATACATAGCATCATGCCTTCGGATTGGTCCAGCGAAGCCTGGGATAAAAAAACTAAAGAAAACGTGGAAGTTTATATGTATTTTGAATCGAAAACGATATCGGCAACGTTCTACCATTCATACAATCAAATCAATGAATTTTCATGCATTTTTCATATCAAAATACAATATATAACGTGAATGATGCGTCAAAGAACGGTTTAGAAATGTCTTTGTGTTTTAAACGCACGAATTATCGAATACCGACGTGAGAGAGATGGAGGCTGATCGGAGAACGATTTGCTGCGATTCCTTGCCTCAGAAGTGGCAAAATATTCAAGGAAAAATAGGATGAAGGTCGGTTGATGGTGGCTGCTAGGAGAGGAAGCCAAAAACTCAAACCCTATGTTTGAATATCGCGTCATTGTGTGTGCGACTAGTGTGTATTTGAGTGTGTGTGAGGCATGAGTTGTGAGTGAGAGCTAGAGTCGTACCTGTATTCGATGGGGCCTGAAAAGAAAATTTAAAAATGGGTTCTCTTGTTGCTATAAATAATGCTAAAATTCAGTTAGCAAATAATAAATACAATAAATACACAAGAAACAATATATTACATAAAAAAACAAGTCAATAAATATTCGAAATAATTACATAAATAATAATTTTAGAGGAGAAAATATATATCAAATTTGTATAATCTAGTTTTCGGATAATTTCTTTGTTAATTAACAATATAGCTAGCTCATTTTGTCTATTTTGTAACATTATTGATCGAAGATAAGTGTTTATTAACTTCAATATCAATAAGCTTCTTTCTACTTATGCAATTGTTACTAAATAGTTAACAAAATCTTATAGGTCATATAAGTATTTGAGAATAAATTATTCAGTTTTGTCATACATTGTAACATCTTAAAAAATTGTTGAAGTCTATATAATACTTAATCAAGTTAGTTGAAGACTAACTCGTTAACTTCTCCAAACTCAACAAATGTCCTAAAGTCTCTTGATATTATTTAAATCGTTCAAATCGAATTTGAAGAAAAGATTGAGTTTTATAAATTATATAAAAAAAATCAAATTACTCTTCTTTTTTATTTAATATTGGGCCAAAAAAATTATTTAACAGGTCATCAACTTAAAAAAATATATATCAGACCCCTTCAAAGACCGGGCCCTTAGGTGGTGGCATCTTTGGCCTCATAAAAGGTCTGGCCCTGGTGAGAGCTAGGGTTAATTCTCCTATTTAATACTTAAAAAAGATTATCTAGTTAATTTAAATTAAATCACATCTTTTATTAAACATTTAAATGTCATGATAAATAACTAAATCAGACAATTTTGAAAAATGGCAATTACATATGCTTAAAACCCTAAATTCATCTAATAAATTAAATAATAACCTAACTAATTAATTAAGATGTAAAATAGTTATTAAATATATTATATCTCGAGTGAAAGGATTTAAATCCCTACTTTTCAAAATTTCCTAATTAAAATGCTTAACATTCTTTTATCTCACTCGATAAATTAAATTTGAGCCTTAAATGCTAAAATTCGTAAATCCTTTAAAATACATAATTTCTTGGCTTAAAATAAAAAATATAGCATTAATTAATTATTAATATATTTTTAATATTGGTTTATGATTTTTAATAGGATGACTGATAATCAAGATCCAGAAGATCCCGGTGTTCTGTATTATTACTGGCGATGTGAGACACATATATTTCACTTTAAATGTGGTGGGCTACAATCAGTTTACAAGTTTTTTTTATTATTTAAGGTCTAAAAATTTATAGGGAGCCGGTTAATGGAGTAGATTATTCGCATAAAGTGACCTAATGACAACATATATGTTTCGAGTTGATTAAATATGAACATCTACTATCGCATTTTAAAGACGGTCACTTGGCTATTACATATTTGTGAATCCACCATTATTGGTCATGAAATCTCATATTAATGTTATTAAATAGAGTCGATGTGTGGCATTGATGATAATCGGATGAATAATGTTTCCAGATTATCAAAAAGTGTCAATCGAATTTTTGTTTTTGAAACTATTTCAGGATATAAATCGAATAAACTCCTACATTTGAGGTAGTGTAATTTTAGCTTTTCTATATCACAAGTTATGCAATGCAACCTATATAGGAAAGTCTAATATAGTTGGGCCTTTATATACACTACATGTGTATATATATAATATTTTGATTCTTTAATACATCTTTAATTTATTTTTAAATTTTATTTATTTATTATTAACATATATAGGTCAGTAGTAAGATTAAATTTGTTAACCATTACAGAAAGGGCATATCTGTGAGACCCCGACAATAAAAAAATAGTCCAATAAATTTTAAAATAGTCAATTAAACTTTTGATGGAAAATGTGTAAATAAATTGAAAAATATCAATTTTCTTTTGATGACAACTTTGTAAATAATTGACTTAAATTTAAGAGCAAAATGGTTATTAGTGATAGAAATATTAGAAGTGCTGCTAATGTCTACGTGTCAACACAATAGCAAAGATTAGTGGACTTTCAGGATATTCACGTGGAGGTGGATTAGTAATATTATTAGGATCACGAAAGAGTTTAGAGGGGAGTGAATAACTTTTTCAAATTTTTGTTTTTAAAATTTGCTTTCAACCGTTTTGAGGTGGTTGAAAATTCTTCTCAAACTTGTTAAAAAGGTGAACCACTGTAAATTGTGGAAAACGGTTCAAAATTTATAATGATAGCTTAAGACCATTGGCGAATTTATCAACAAAATGTAATGAGAAAAGTAAGTATTTGCAAGAAGTAAAGACACATGATTTTTTATGGATGTTCGGAGATGAAAACTCCTACGTCACCCCTACTTCCTCTTCAGGAAGGATTTCACTACAAGACTTTAGCTTTACAAAAATTCTTTGCAACAGCCCACTCCAATCAGAACTTATCACACTGCTTGTTTTTTGAATTCTTAATGATCACTTTACAATTCTGGATTTTAATAACACTCAGTTCACCAGACACCACAACTCAATCAAATAACTGAAAGGTTACTAATGTAAATGAACAATTTGATTTTGGTAGCACGAGGATGATCCTTGGATGATCATGTATCTTTCTGTTCAGTGCTTGCTGATGAGCGATGAAGAATGTAATCTTTTGAGTGTGCTCTGAATCTTTAAGGTATGCAAGCTTGTGATGATTTCACTGCTATGAATTTGATAATGTATCGCGTTTTTTTTCTTGCTTGCATACTGTTAGAGTAGGTGCACGTCGAGCCAAGTGTTGGCCGAGTGTTCACAATGAAACTCTATGTATAAATAGTCTTTATTTTAATAATATTTGAAATTATTATTTTGTCACATCTTTATCTGTATACCCATGCTAGTTGCATAGATAAAGTCCTTGAATATACAAATAGTAGAAAGAATATGAGATGCTCATATGATTAGTATCATGAAACTCATATTTGGAATACTGTATATTATAAACAGTTCCTAGTCGATTCAGCCGCCACTAAGAAGGATATAGGCCGCTCGAGTTCGAGACTAGTATCTGCGATGTGAGTACCATGTTTCATTGGTAGGGGACATTGTGATGTCCGAGCATGCAGATAGGTGCTCATGGTAGAGTGAACTGAACAACCCTCCATAAAGGACTTTCCAAGTGGTTCTCACTTATTGAGTGGGAATGTCCTAGTTTATGGTTGTACACCATTAGTCCTTATGACCCGAGACAACATTGAGACTCTATGTGCTAGCATTACACTTTGACTTGTTTACCGACTCTCAAGGGGTCATCAGGTGGCAAGGTTGGGTGTTTTGTCGAAACATATAGGAGTCGATGCATTGTAGTTGGGGATTCACCGGTTACCTTCGGGTATGGATATCCTATGTGTATGTAGTATGAAATCTCTGATCAGATTATGATGGTAATTATGAAAGGGGTTTCATAGATTACACCATCGATGCAACTACAACATGACACATAGTATCGATTCATTGACAACTCTCGATAAACCAATGGTTGTCGAATCGGTCGAGATATATGAGTTGAAGGAGCCGTACTGTACGCTAACCATAATTGAATGGTTCTTGCAGGCACTATAATTTGATACCTAGGGAATCATGTAAGCGATGCTGCTAGGCATTTAACATGATTGGTTGGGTACTATCAGACTTGAGTTCTGACGTTCTTGTTATCAAGGGGTTGATAATTAAGAATGGAGCAATTGGGGTATGCTCGTATAAGGACATGTTTAGTACAAATTACATAGAGATGTGAACCCACGGCTAGTTGTATCAATGAACCATTGAGGGCCACACAAGTGCTAGCTTTCTAGATCCCGTTGAGAAGTAAAATAGTTCAATGTGTTGAACAGCTTATAATTGTGATTTGAGGGCCACATTATAAAGGACTTCTATGAGGAGAATGTAACTTTTAATTTGAGGAAGTGTTCCTAAATTAAAAGTTGGCCAAATAAATAATGTATTTGAAAATTGTGATTTTCATAAGCATTATTATGGACTAAATTAAATTAATTCAAGTGTTGAATTAATTATAACCAGTGGGCCTAGTAGAGTCCAAATAATTAAATTAATTCAAGTGTTGAATTAATTAAATCATATTGGGTCTTGTAGAGCCCAATAGTAAAATAATTATTCAACTAGTGGCTTGAGTAATTTCAAGTAATGTTTAATTAGTCTCAAATTTGTTTCAAATAATTAAATTAAGTCCATGGATTTTTAATTGTTAAAAATCAAATAGATTTGCATGCATGGGAGGTGAAAGGTTGGGAGACAATTTTTTGTATCTCCAAGGCTTGGCATGCTAAAAGTATTTTTAGCTTTTCCCACAACCAAGACAAGTCATCCTCCCCCTCATTGAGACATGCAATGGCCGAAAATTGCAATAGGATTCTCCTCATTTTTCTCTCCATTTTTGTTCTTCAATTGTTGGAGAAACAATTTTCTTCTCAAAGAAAAATCTTCTTATTTTTCTAGTGCAAAATAAGAAGGGTGCTAGCTAGTTGGTAGTGTGCCTAATTTTGGAGAAAGGAGGAGAGCTTGTAGATTTGTATTGCCTTTGAAGAGCCAAGTTGTTTTCAACTTGGTTGGAGCCATTACATCAATCTTTGAGATTGATAGGTAACGATTTCTCAACACCCTATGAATGTCATAGTTGTGTTTTCGTATATGTTACATGCTAGTACATGAGGTGTTCAAGAAATTTTTCTCTTTAAATTTCGGTTTTCATGCATTCAAAACATTTTGAACTTCTGTTGCGCATTTGAGCACCTAAAATCGATCCCTTTCAAGTGGTATCAGAGCTAAGGGTACTAGTTTTTGTAACATATACATAATATTATATTGAGGTCAATTTCTAACCGCATGAGAAGTAATTTTGCAACAAAATCAAGGCCATTTTTGGGGCACATTTCGGCAGCTTGTTGCTGCCCATTTCGGGCAGCCTCGGGCTGCCCGAACAGCCCTTATATTCTAATAAATTTTTTTTTTGTGCGACGGAGCTCCTGCGACGACGATGACGACTAGGGTTTTCAAAAGGTGTTTTGAAATATCAAAGTTTCATGGGCCTTGAGTTGTTGGGCCATTTGGATGGCTAACATATTTGTGAATTTTAAATGGGCCAATTTGGTGAAAAATGAGTTTTTGGGCCCTTAAGTTTAAAATTACAAAAGTTGCAAATATTTTCTCATAAAATAAATAATTGAAGTTGGACTTTAATTATTTATAGTAAATTGTGATTTACAAGAAATTCGATTATAAATAAATTAATTGGAAAATAGACAAATGTGTTTGTATACTTTCTTAATTTAGTTTATAATCGTGGCGGTTAGTGATTGGTTCAAGATATATAATATTGGATCAATTAATCATTGTGATAATTAATTGATGGTGTATGATATGTGATATTGTGTATGAAGGATGATCAAAAGCCCAAGCCCAATTTGCTAGGTGTATGCTAGGATATTTTTGTGTTGAATGATTGTAATAATTATCAAATTTAAAGTGGGCTTGGTTTATGGCCTGTTCCCACCTCCATTAGATGTATCCCTATTTGCCATGGATATTTATTTGTAAATATTAGTATAGTGGATGATCACGATTGGAAGATGGTGGCCATGATGATTATGAAGATCAAAGACATGTAAATATTGGAAGCTAATGTAATAGTTACATTTGCATCCCTTGCATTACCCTAGGATTGGACCTAGGCCCGTGTTTAGCTCACACGGCCCATTAGTATTGGGGCGATTGATCATCCTTGTTTGTTTACTGTTTATGATATATGCATGATATGTTATAAATAATGAGTATGTGCATTATTATTATGATAATAACATAGTTTCATGAATCCGGCAAACATACGATCAAACATGGCGAGCTTTTAAATAAAATTAATGATGAGACCTTTCAAAATTAAAAAAAAAACCCTCATTTTGAATAAGATTCAAAATTAATATCAAGCCCGAAAGGTGAATTATAAATTTGTTTATAATTTCCATGTCTTCCATCGACAATGGGTGCATGTTGAACGCTACCCGTACTCGGGGCTCGGCTCATATTATTGGGGGGGGGGGGGGGGCCTGGGTGCCGGAAAGATGTGACATCCATTGACATGGTGATGTGAACTACGTGGAACTCCCATGATTTCGGCTCATATTATTGAGGGAACTCATGGCGAACGTCCATTAAGGTTCAACATCGATGGGTAAGGCCTGACACGTAAAGATGAACGACGTCATATTATTGGGTCCTAATCAAGCGTGAGACAAAAGTTTACGTAGAGAGTTGCATGGTGATGCAATTGGAAACTACCTTTTAGGAATTGTGATTGGCTGATATTATTCGGGATCATAATTCGCTAATTGGACCTTGCATACCTACTGAGGAAAGGAGTTTCCCATTTTCACTAGAGGGTAGTGAAAGATGTCAAAACAATGAGAGTAAAAATTTATGAAGTAAAAATCCATACTTCATATCTTACTAAATATTTTAAAATAGTCATTAACATTTATCTGTTTTACTTTTCAATACTTTTTGACAATGTCTTCGATTCGCAATTCGCTATATGTAATACTCGACAAACACATATTAACCAGACCTAATTACCTCAATTGGCTAAAAAATCTGAAAATCGTCTTGAATTCGGAAAGGATAGCGTATACACTTACTAAGTCATCCCCTGTTGAGGCTCCGACTGACTGCACTCCTGAGGAATTGCAGACTTACAAGGAACGGTGTGACCATGACTTGAAAGCCAAGTGTTATATGCAGGCTTCTATGAATGATGAGAAGTCGGTTCTTTATGTGGGTTCTTCATCTGGTACGAAGATTGACCCACGTGGGAAGGGAAAGAAGCGTTCTTTTCAGCGTCCCAAGAAGAACGTGCCCTTGAAGAGGCAATCTCCGAGTCCCGTTGTGGCAGCCATACCAGTGAAGGCTGACAAGACTGCTGATGTATGTCATCACTGCAAGAAGCCTAGACATTGGAGGCGTAATTGCAGGGAATATCTTGCCCAGAAGAGTTCTGGAATCGATGTGTTCTAAATTGAAGTAAACATTTCAATTAACTCTACTTCTTGGGTATTGGATACCAGTTGTGACTCACATCTCTGTAATGAATTACAGGTGATGGGAAGAAGTAGAAGGCTTAGGGAAGGTGAGACCTTCTTGAGGATGGGCAATGGAGCAAGAGTTGCTGCCAAGGCCAAAGGAGATGTTTACTTGCTGTTGAACAATGATTTTAAGTTGATTTTAAGAGATGTTTTGTTTGTACCTGATTTGGTGAAAAAACATTGTTTCCATTTATATGCTAGATAAAGATGGATATTCTTGTTTATTTAGCAAAAGTGTTTGCAACATTTACAAGAATGAATGTTTAATTGGTACTGGAGAACACTAAAACGATCTCCATAACTTAAAACTGAAAGATATTCCACTAAACAATGTCCAAGGTATAACAACAACAAACAAACGAAAACAAGATACTCTAAAATCGGCACAATTGTGGTATGCTCGATTAGGACATATTCCCGAAGAAGGATGAACAAGCTAGTGGGAGTAGGCATGTTTGATATGTCTGATATTAATGCTCTCACGACTTGTGAATCCTGTCTAAAAGGAAAGATGACCAAAATTCCCTTTAAGGGCCATGTGGAGCGAGCCAAAGGGTTATTGGATTTGATTTATACCGATGTGTACGGTCCGCTAAGCATCACCACTAAGCATGGGCATGCCTACTTCATCACCTTTACCAATGACTTTTCGAGGTATGGGTATGTGTATTTGATGAAATACAAGTCTGAAGCCTTTGAAAGGTTCAAAGAATTCAGAAGTGAAGTAGAGAAACAGTTGGGACGAAGCATCAAGACACTTCGATCGGATCGAGGTGGTGAGTACTTGACTGCCGAGTTCCAAGAGTATCTTAGGGAGAATGAGATTCTCTCGCAGTGGACGCGGCCTGCTACACCACAGTTGAACGGTGTTTCGGAGCATCGTAACCGGACTTTGATAGACATGGTTCGGTCTATGATGGGGTTCACGGAGTTGCCGCCATCCTTTTGGGGATATGCGCTTGAGACAGCGGCACTGTTGTTGGAAAATGTCCATTCAAAGGCAGTTGACAAGACACCATATGAGATATGGATGGATAAGCCACCCAAATATTCTTATCTTAGAATATGGGGTGCCCTGCTTATATGAAGCAAGTAGTGGGAGATAAATTGGATAGTCAATCCATTTTATGTTACTTAGTGGGATATCCAAGGAACTCAATTGGATATTATTTTTATCATCCCCAAGAAACAAAAGTGTTTGTTTCTAGGAATGCAACCTTTTTGGAAAAGGAATTTCTATTAGATAGAAAAGAGGATATGATAGAACTCGAAGAGATTCGAGAGACACCCACAGTTATAGAACCCACACCCGAAGAGCCAAGAGAGGAGATACAAGCTCCTAGAAGATCTGAGAGAGTCTCGAGACCACCTATGAGGTATGGTCTGCTTCTTGAAGATGGCCATGATGAGCCTATCCATGGATGTGATCCAAGGACCTTTAAGGAAGCGTTATCTGATGCCGATTCATCCAAGTGGCTTGAAGCAATGGAATCTGAGATGAATTCCATGCATTTGAACCAAGTGTGGAATCTCGTGGATCCACATGAGGGAATTGTTCCCATAGGGTGTAAATGGATTTACAAGAGGAAACTTGGGGCGGATGGGAAGGTATTGACCTTCAAGGCGCGATTGGTGGCAAAAGGATATACTCAAAGACAAGGAGTTGAATTTGAGGAAAGCTTTTCTCCAGTTGCAATGTTCAAGTCCATAAGGATTTTGCTAGCCATAGCTGCATGGTATGACTATGAGATATGGCAGATGGATGTTAAGACAACCTTTCTTAATGGGGATATTAAGGAAGAGATTTACATGTCTCAATCCGAAGGGTTTAAATCGGTCGGAAGTGAGCATATGGTATGCAAACTTCAAAGATCTATTTATAGTCTAAAGCAGGCATATAGGAGTTAGAACCTCAGATTCGATAGTACAATAAAAGATTTTGGTTTTGCTAAGAATCCTGAGGAACCCTATGTGTATAAGAAGGTCAGTGGGAGTGCTGTGACATTCCTGGTGCTGTATGTTGATGACACTCTACTCATTGAGAATGATGTAGGAATGTTGCAATCAAATAAAATATGGTTAGCGAGTAAGTTCTCGATGCAGGACTCGGGTGAAGCATCTTTTGTATTGGGAACAGATCTATAGAGATAGATCAAAAAGATTGCTTGGTCTCACCCAATCCACATACATTGATACGATCGTGAAGCGGTTCTCGATGGATGAGTCCAAGAGAGGACATCCACCAATGTATCATGGCGTGTCCCTATCCAAGTCTATGTCTCCCAAGACTGATGCAGAGATAGCGGCGATGACAAGCATTCCTTATGCATCTGCGATTGGTAGCATCATGTATGGGATGATATTTACACGTCCTGACGTGGCTTTCGCAGTAAATGTAGTGAGTAGATATCAATCGAACCCTGGTCTTCCACACTGGATAGCTGTGAAAGACATCCTCAAGTATTTGAGAAAGACCAATAAGTTTTTCTTGGTCTATGAGGTGGAGAACTGAAATTGGAAGGCTATACCGACTCTAGCTTCCAAAGCGATATCGATGACTCGAAGTCAACTTCTGGGTTTGTATTCACGCTCAATGGTGCTGCTGTCTCTTGGAAGGGTTCCAAGCAAGACAGTACTATGGATTCCAGCACAGAGGCCGAATACATTGCTGAATCAGATGCAGCGAAGGAGGCTGTTTGGATAAGGAATTTCGTCCAAGAGTTGGACATCATTCCAAATGGAGTTGCTCCTGTCCCGATGTTGTGTGACAACACGGGGGCTATAGCTCAAGCAAAGGAGCCAATGTCTCATCAGAAATCCAAACATGTATTGAGAAAGTACCACATCCTCCGAGAGATTGTGGAAAGAGGAGAAGTGTCGATCGACAAAGTCGGCTCCGCAGATAATGTTGCTGATCCACTAGCTAAGCCTTTACCTGGACCATTATTCGAGAAGCATCGCGAATCGATGGGTTTGAATCATATGGGTAATTGGATCTAGTGCAAGTGGGAGATTGTTAGAGTAGGTGCACGTCGAGCCAAGTGTTGGCCGAGTGTTCACAATGAAAATCTATGTATAAACAGTCTTTATTTTAATAATATTTGAAATTATTATTTTGTCACATCTTATCTGTATACCCATGCTAGTTGCATAGATAAAGTCCTTGAATATACAAATAATAGAAAGAATATGAGATACTCATATGATGAGTATCACGAAACTCATATTTGGAATACCGTATCTTCTAAACAGTTCCTAGTCGATTCAGCCGCCGCTAACAAGGATATAGGCCGCTCGAGTTCGAGACTAGTATCTGCGATGTGAGTACCATGTTTCATTGGTAGGGGACATTGTGATGTCCGAGCATGCAGATAGGTGCTCCTGGTAGAGTGCACTGAACAACCCTCCATAAAGGACTTTCCAAGTGGTTCTCACTTATCGAGTGGAAACGTCCTAGTTTATGGTTGTACACCATTAGTCCTTATGACTCGAGACAACATTGAGACTCTATGTGCTAGCATTACACTTTGACTTGTTTACCGACTCTCAAGGAGTCATCAGGTGGCAAGGTTTGGTGTTTTGTCGAAATATATAGGATTCGATGCATTGTAGTCGGGGATTCACTGCTTACCTTCGGGTATGGATATCCTATGTGTATGTAGTATGAAATCTCTGATCAGAGTATGGTGGTAATTATGAAAGGGGTTTAATAGATTACACCATCGATGTACTACAACATGACACATAGTATCAATTCATTGACAACTCTCGATAAACCAATGGTTGTCGAATCGGTCGGGATATATGAGTTGAAGGGACCGTACTGTACGCTAACCATAATTGAATGGTTTTTGCAGGCACTATCAATTGATACCTAAGGAATCATGTAAGCGATGCTGCTAGGCGTTTAACATGATTGGTTGGGTACTATCAGACTTGAGTTCTGACGTTCTTGTTATCAAGGGGTTGATAATTAAGAATGTAGCAATTGGGGTATGCTCGTATAAGGACATGTTTAGTCCGAATTACATAGAGATGTGAACCCACGGCTAGTTGTATCAATGAACCATTGAGGGCCACACAAGTGCTAGCTTTCTAGATCCCGTTGAGAAGTAAAATAGTTCAATGTGTTGAACAGCTTATAAAGGAGTTTATAAGCGTAACCAAATAAATAATGTATTTGAAAATTGCGACTTTCATAAACATTATTATGGACTAAATTAAATTAATTCAAGTTTTGAATTAATTATACACCAGTAGGCCTAGTAGAGTCCAAATAATTAAATTAATTCAAGTGTTGAATTAATTAAATCATATTGGGTCTTGTAGAGCCCAATAGTAAAATAATTATTCAACTAGTGGCTTGAGTAAATTCAAGTAATGTTTAATTAGTCTCAAATTTGTTTGAGATAATTAAATTAAGTCCATGAATTTTTAATTGTTTAAAATCAAATATATTTGCATGCATGGGAGGTGAAACGTTGGGAGACAATTTTTTGTATCTCCAAGGCTTGGCATGCTAAAAGTGTTTTTAGCTTTTCCCACAACCAAGACAAGGCATCCTCCCCCTCATTGAGACATGCAATGGCCGAAAATTGCAAGAGGATTCTCCTCATTTTTCTCTCCATTTTTGTTCTTCAATTGTTGGAGAAACAATTTTCTTCTCAAAGAAAAATCTTCTTATTTTTCTAGTGCAAAATAAGAAGGGTTCTATCTAGTTGGTGGTGTGCCTAATTTTGGAGAAAGGAGGAGAGCTTGTAGATTTGTCTTGCCTTTGAAGAGCCAAGTTGTTTACAACTCGGCTGGAGCCATTACATCATTCTTTGAGATTGATAGGTAACGATTTCTCAACACCCTATGAATGTCATAGTTGTGTTTTCGTATATGTTACATGCTAGTACATGAGGTGTTCAAGAAATTTTTCTCTTTAAATTTCGGTTTTCATGCTTTCAAAACATTTTGAACTTCCGTTGCGCATTTAAGCATCTAAAATTGATCCCTTTCACATACTACCTTCTCTGTTAATATAGGCGATCATTCCAACGGTCGGAAGGAATGAGTAATGTTAACTTGTAACAGAGGGATGCCGTGTCACCATCAGCTTCAACCGCATTAAATGTTCTTTAGATATGCATTAAATGTTCTCTTTGCTGTCATGGCCTTGAGTCCCGTTTTTTGAAGAGTTGCTTTAGAGTTACCGTTTGTGGCAACTGCTTTTATCCTCAGACCCTTGTAAGATATAAATGAACTTTCTTTTCTGGGATAGTGATGTAAATGCAGATCATTCTCTGGACTGATGTAGGAACTAGTTGACTTTGAAGTGGTGCAAACCATTGAATGTTATGAACCGATCAGAGAATGTCTTTAATTAAGTAAGCAATAAATAGTCGTTTTAAATGACATCTTCGAATCAGCCAGTTTGGGAAGTTCATCAAAGTTTGAGCTTCTTTTACTGCAAATGGTTGAATTATCAGCGGTCTGTAATTCAAGCGGTCATGCTTCTTTAGTATTACCCGATTGATCCTTTGTTTAAGCGGTTAAACTCTTTTTTTAGCTAGTTGTGAAGCAGTCTGGTTGCTAAACTAGACGGTTGAGCTGATACCTGTTACACAGAAAATATGTAGCTGTATCTTGAAACGGTGAAATGCTATCTTGATTTTGTCGATCACCAAAACTCTTGGGTAATAATAATTTCTTAGCAATTTCCCCTTTTTTTGGTGATGACAAAACCCAACTACAAGGCTATACAGTAATTTACATATAAATACAACATGTTTAAGATAAGTGGTAAGAAAATAATGTATTTCATTTAATAAATGAAATCACAATCTTTACAGTAAAACAAACAACTAAACACCTTTATTATGTTAAAGTTTATTTTGACTTGGGAAATGTTCAGCTTTGGCCCTTTCTTCCATCTCTTTCATAAATGATATTTCTACTTGTTGAATTATCCTTTGTCGCGCTCTTTCCCATTTTTTGACATCACCATGAACAATAAATTCCATAATTTCTGCAAGCTGGGCTCCTTGGGCATCCATGCGTTGGTCAACATGTGCTTGAAGACGAGTGATTTGTCCTGAGAGCTCAAAAAACATGTTGATATGTGAAGAATTATGCTTGTTTTTCCGGAGGGAGATACTTGTATTCATGGCAGAAAAGTCCTTGCAGAGATCAGAATTCATTGATTGAAAAGTCTCTTTTAGATCAAAATGATTGCGGTTAAGAGCAAGAATTGAGTGATCCATGGTGACAAGTCTATTCAAAATCTCTTTCTGGCAATTTTCTTTCACGAGTTCTTTTTCTTCAGATACAACTTGATCAAAAAGTAATATGGCCTTGAAAGAGACCAGTTGAGAAGACGATGCTTTACCAGCAGATTTTGATGACCGAGGCTTATGTAGTTCATCATTTATATCCTCAATATTTTTGTCAATATCAACAATAGAGGAAGAGGGTACATTGCTTGTGCCTTCCTTTGCGTCCGGAGCATCAGATGTAGGAGAATGTGCAATTTTTACCTCGTCTGTTTGTAGATCTTTGTGAGATATTATCAACAGATCTTGGAGAGCACCTTGATAAGGATTAGCAACAGAAAGAGATTTTGGAGAAGAAGATTTCTCTTTGGAGGTTGCAGTTTTATCAGAAAGAGATTTTGGAGAAGAAGATTTCTCTTTGTAGGTTGCATTTTTATCAAAATCAGATAAAAATTGCTGGGCCTCATCAACCGAAAAAGGTTGAACTTCAGAAAGGCCGATATGAGTCGGTTGAGTAGGTGTATCAATTCAGAGATCGTGTGAGAAGCAGGTACTCTGGCATGAGTATTTCAGTTGGTGGGAGGGTGTTGTCCTTGTGACTTTTTAAGGCAGTTCCACCCGATGTATATTTAGTAAGCTCACCAGATGATGAAGATGGTTGATTCTGAGCTGTGGATAGGGCTTTGAACATCTAAGAGCTCATTTCTTCATGTAATTTCAGTTTTGAGTCAAGCTTACTCTGTTCTTCAACCGTTGGAAGGTTAAGATCCTGCCTCATCTGAGCAATAATCATAGAAAGCTAGAGAGCATCCATTTAAAGTTGGGAGATAACAGCTGATCGAGCAAAACTTTAACTGTGGAATCCTTAATAAAAATATGATTTTGTATGCTCAAAAATTAATCGCAAGTGCACGATGTCAAGTAATAGTATAATGTACGTGAGTACGAGTATCGTTCCACTGGAGAATGTGTTTGACAATTATTATTTTCAGTTATTAAAACTTTAGCAACGAAAATTGGTTGATTGATTATTACTACTATGATCAAATAAACATGAACATAAAAATATTCAAGAATTGATTATGAAATATAATATCTAAAATGGTTAATTAAAAATTCAATGAGAAATAAATTTGTTGGGAATATCGGTTCACCTACCTCTTGTTAATTAATTAATTCGTTCGATAATGATTATATGATTCCGACAGGATTTTCTATTCAATTGAACACACTCTCTCGAGCTATGCCAAACTAATTCTACTCAATGAAGTAATTAAATGTATCTAATTATTTATCAAGAATGAATCGCATGTCGATCTATGATATCCCAAGTTTTCGCCCTACCGGACTATGACTATCGGCGCGTATCCAATGTCATATATCTATGTAAATTGTAGATCCAAGGATTATACTACTCGTTCTTATCACAAGTTATTCTCTCGAACTCACTCGCAATATAAAAACGTTGTTACAGTTAGCTACACTCTAACAACATGATAAAACAATTGTAAAATCAAGAATAAATCACAAATCAAAATATGAATTAACTAAATCAGAGTTCGGGGTAGGATCCCCTTAAATCCCAACAAATATGCAAGTTTAGCTACTCGAATTCGTAATAGAAATAAACACAACAATGTTTAAAAGATAAAAAATAAATTAGAAATACTAGATTTGACGAAAATGCGAGGAACGATGCCCGAAAATCTTCGAATCTTCAACTCCAGGAGCAAAGGTGCTCTCCAAAGCTTGTGGCGGCTCTCCAATCAAGTCTGAATGCCCTCAAAACGTCCAAAGATCCCTTCCATATCATCCACATCCCCAGAATAAGGTAAGCAATCGGCAAAGAACTTTTTCCAAAAATAGGTGGCGCTCAGGCGGTAGAAAATTACCGCTCGAGCGCCACACCTTCTGCAAATTTCATGGGGAATGCGGCAGTCGCGCTCGGGCGGTAGAAAATTAGCGCTCGAGCGCCGAGTCTTCTGTAAGTTTTCTTCTCGAAAAGCATTTCTCGCGCTCGAGCGGTAAAATATTACCTCCCGAGCACCATCCTCTCTGGATATATGCTGCTCGGATCACCTCTCGCGCCCGAACGGTAACATTTCACCGCTCTGGCGCCAGCCTTTCTATAGGTTTTTCTTGGCTCGCATCTTTTGCTCCAATTTCGGTTTTCCGATCATTTTACCTGCAAATTTGTCACGCACAAGTGAGAAATGATAAAATGCATATGCTTACTCTAAAACGAACAAAATGTAGATGAAATGTACGCATGCACAATGCAAACACACATAAAATAATGCAATAAAACACGTAAAAACCACAAATATCAACAGCTGAGTCGTCTTTTGAAGTGGGGCAATTAGGAACAAAATTGTTCCGTCACAATTGAATCAGTGCTCGGAGAGCACTCTCTTACATGTGTATTTACAAGAAGTCTCAACGATGCAGAGCAGTTGGAATATCAGATGTTTTTGTCCATTCCAAGATGGACCGTTCAAGCTTGGAATCAGCCTCGATCTTACTGTTTTGAATCAATGAGTCAATTGTTATGACTGTTCAAAATTGAACCCATTGTCAAACATCTCCATTTTGTTCTGAACGATCTCATTGACTCGTTCGCTGGTTAGAATAATGACAGTTTGAGTTGAGTTGGTTTTTGGTGGTTCTTCGATCAGGATTTGCTTTCCCTTCTCTGTTGAGTGAATAATAGGAACTCCTGAGAAAGAAGACTCAATTTCCGGTTCAGCAATCTGAATTCCTTTGAGTCTTGTTGCAGGGATTGTAAGGATCGGGGGAGGAACCAATGGCACAAAAAGATGCTTAATCAACTTGGTCTTCGTTGTTTTGGGATTTTCGGACCTTTTCTTCTTGAAAACTTGAGAGACAGGTACATCGTCCCTTGATTCATCATCAGAGCTGGATTTTAGGACCAACTTTCTCTTTGTTCTTTTGGGAGTTGAATCAGTCTTTTTTTGCTTCACACATTCAACCCCAGTTTCCGTTTTGATAGAGACTATTTCCTTATCAGTTGGTCGATTCTTCTTGATAAATTTTTCAACCGTTGGCCAGTTGAGCAGCTTGGTCTTTCCAACTTCAGCCATTCTTACCGGTTCAACTCCTACACCAATTAGCATATGACAGATTTGAACCACAAAGCTTTGAGACTGGTTTTATTTCTTTATCATTACCAACAGTGTTTTGAGCAGAATATCATAACAGTTGACCTGCAAATTTGATGAAATGTTGCCCATGACAAGAAATTTTTCCAAGGTTATCTAGTCATACGCACCAGCTTTAGCGAGAACTCCCTTTGCCACAATATCAGCCAGCAGTCTGCATTCAATCTTCAAATCGCGTTTTTGACAGGTTGGAGAAGAAATCGGAGACTCAGTGATTGAAAAATTGCTTCTCCAAAGCTCAATATTGGAAGTGCAGAAAAGTCAGTTATTCCAGCTGCCGGTAGTTTAAAGAAATCAGCAAACATCTTCTGGGTGAGATGAATATTTCTCCCTTGAACAGCACATATGATTTCACCGTTTTCAACGTATGTTGAGTTAAAAAATTCCTTTAATAGATTCTCAGAGTATTTCACACTGCACCCCATAAATGAATGAAGCCCTGAAGATTCAAGCAAACTAAACATGGCTTGCATTGGTTTGTTAGTCATGGCAAGTACTGATGCGAAATTGATGGCAATTGTGTTTTGAGCAATTGATGTGGCCATTTGTGTGTTTGAAGAAGAGAGATTGAAATAAACACCTGTAAGAAAATCTTTCACACAATTTCTTAGTAGAATTTCGTATGTTTGTAGCAAGGTAAAGATAATAATAATTCAAAGAACGATTATGTATGTTCGGTTCGAAGAATTACACATCAGTCCACGTGGAGGACTGTTAGTGGATGGATTTTAAAATTTTGAAAAAAATTAGACGGTGGTAAATGATTGATTTCAAATTTTAAGAAGATAATCGTCACGTCAAAGAGGGCAGACTCTGAGTTGAGTAATTTACGAAATGACTTGGAGAAATCATTCCCTTTAGAGAAATGAACCGGTTTGTATAATATGATTAGAGAGGAAGTGGTTGAGTCACGCAATAACCATGGGTTAAGCATTGGTCAGCCTATGCAGTTGAACTCCCATTAATTTATTGACTGAACCGATATTCCCCTTAAGTGAATTCATTAAGTAATCATATACTCAGGAAATGAATCGGCGGTAATTTGACAGAGAACTCTTCATATCCTCATGTCAGTAATTATGATGGTGACTTTTCATATGGTTCTTATCTATAAATACAAACAGAAGGGTTAGTCACAAAATCACTTGAAACACATAGCAAATAAAACAAGAGAGGATAGATAACAGAATCAGTTCAAACGAGCCTGGTCTAGCCGGGGAGCACATGCGGTCCATCGTTGCAGCTAGAAAGGCTGCTCTGGAGGACGGCGTCTTGGGAAAAACGTTGTCGACCTAGATGAAATCCAGAAACTTCAGTCCTCCCTCAGGGGAGGACTTGTTGCCACTCCCAAAGGGGTGGCAACACTGAAAAAGTATCGGCGTTGCTCCACGTTGCTGATACCTCAGACATCTTCACTGATGAAGGTGTCTACCTCCTCATGCTCTTGAAGGAATAGAGGACTCTGAGAAGGATTTCCTTCTTAGAGGACTTTATGTGCACCACCATCGAAGGGCTGACAACTTGGTTGGCCTTCTGGAGGGGTGCGGTGAAATATTACCGCCCGAGCGCCATCTTCTTTGGAGATCTGCTGCTCGGATCACCTCTCGCGCCCGAGCGGTATAATTTCACCGCTTCGGCGCCAGCCTTTCTGTAGGTTTTTCTTGGCTCGCATCCTTTGCTCCAATTTTGGTTTTCCAGTCATTTTACCTACAAATTTGTCACGCACAAGTGAGAAATGATAAAATGCATATGCTTACTCTAAAACGAACAATATGTAGATGAAATGTACACATGCACAATGCAAACACACATAAACTAATGCAATAAAACACGTAAAAACCACAACTATCAACCCCCTCATACTAACCTTTTGCTTGCCCTCAAGCAAAAATAGGTTACAAACCACAACCAAACATGAAACAAACACAAAGTGAAAGAATTAAAATAACTAGACTGATGGTGAAGTAGCAAACTGACATCTCCTGCCTCAGCGGGTTTGTGAACCACATCCAGTTAGTCAAAACTCAAAATCCATTAATATCCCTTTTCAAAACATCACAAAACATTTGTACTTTTCAAAAAGTGTTGTCGTGTGTGCTGTGGATTTTTCTAGCTTGTGTTTCAGACAGTTTTATTCGCAAATCATGTTGGTCGCCAAATCAACAAGTCAACGCAAGTTTCTCTTTCCTGAATTCTGTTTCCCTTTGGGACCAACCAGTAAACACAAAAAGTTGTAGAGTTTCACAGTTGAACAACAAAATGTAAGGAGTCAATAGCCATAAATGCTCAAATGGTTCAGAAAGTTTGGGAGTACGTAGATCATTTTAATTATGCACTTGTCAGAAATTTTCTCTGACATTCCTCCACGCCTTACATCTCCATCTTTTTAGCCTTGGGATCAGATTTCATCCATTTTTGGCTCCCCCACACCTTATATCCCCTTTTTTCTTTTTTTGTTTTTTATTTTTTGTTTTTTTTGCCGCATAGTTTTCTCATGCGTACTCCCTAGGCCTGAGATATAGGGTATGTTTATTTATATGGTCTAGGGATGAACTTTTCGGTCCTATGCATGATTGGATGAAGGATTTTCTACTTGAGTTCATGCTACTGGTTGGTTACTCATTTCAACAGGTAATCATTCAAGTTCTACTCGCATCTTATGTTTCTCCAGTTCCCCTCACACATTATTTTGAACTTAACTGTCATCGACACCACTATCAAAATCCACTATGTGCGCATAAAAGATTTTAATTCACCTGGGGATTCATAGCGAGTGATAAGACTAAGCAACATGCAGTTCATTTATTCCACAATAATTATTGGCTACCAATTTACTAGTTTCACCATCATCTGACACTCATGCAAGGAAAATACGAAAAACGACCCCCTCATACTAAAGGTGTGCAATGTCCCCATTGCACAAAAAAACAAAACACAGAAGTGCACACACGAATGCAAACACATAATAAAATTGCAAACTACATGCTAGACTGTAATAATAGTACAAAATAAAACATAAAACAGTAAAAAAAGAAAAAAAACTCAAATAAAACGCGGAGAAATGGGAAACAGTGAACTCCCCTGATCAAGGCTCCTCCTCGTCATGCTCCGGTGGTGGCACTCCGGCTGCATCCCCTTGCGGAAGATGGTCATACTGAAACTGGTCAGGGGGAATGAACGGCGGACGTGGTGGTATGGTCCCTGGATCTACGCCCCCGTGGATGAGCATAGTGCGCATCATGGAGTCGAGATGGGCAAGATGTGCCGTGACGTTGGTGTTGACCTGCTCCTGGTGAGCCATGAAGGCAAGACTCTCGTCCATTTTGTCGTTCTGAGTGCGCCTGAGGGGTTGTGGGTGACGAGGGATGGCGGTGCTTGATCCACCTGCCTCATCCTCCTGAGTGGGGAAGTCTAAGTGTCGTTTTGCCCTCTTCCGCTGTAATTCATCTACACAAATAGCCTTCATCGGCTGTAACCACTTCTCATCATCACGGAATACAACTCCCGCCATCGCACACAATTCAGAGATGATGGTGGGGAAGAAGAGACCAACATGACTATTGTGAGCTCTCAACATGATCTGAGAATTTATAAGTTTGCCTACATTTATGTTGTATCCAGCAGTCAAAGCAAACAGGAGCACCGCCCGCTCTATTTTCACCTCGCTCTTATGCGAGACCGAGTTCATCCTTCAGGCCACAAATAGATACCAAAGGGCAATTCCCGCTTTCAAATATTTCTCGTCAAAGCAGCTTGGCGGTCCGCCCAACGGTTTGTACATCATGCCCGGAAGGCACAGCTCTGCGAGGATCATATCATCATTTGGGTCGGCGACCAATGCCTCAAATTGAGAGTCATCCAATTCCTCCATTTCTAATAGTTTGTTGATCGTAACAGAGTCACACGAGACTAGTCGGCCCCTAACAAAGACCCTACCATCTTTCCCTTCCGCCGCATAAGCATAGAATTCTCGAACTACTGAAACTACTGCTGCCTTGGGTTGATTCTCAAATTGTTCCCATCCACGTCGTTCCAAATCCACAAGAGGCCCTAAGTGTCTGTCCTGAAATTGTCTATGTAATCCCCTCTCAGCTATAGGGTTTCTGTGAATCTTAGCATGATTGTATCTAGCCCTAGCCGCCTCACTCACAAAACGATGTCTATCAAAGGACGAAGATGAAGAGGAGGAACCGGAATTACCTCGTTGTTTCTTGGGAGCCATGGTGGTGTTGATGGAGATGGTTGATGACCGGAGAGATGTGATTCTTGTTTTCTTAAGAAGATTGTTCCGCCTTGCTGGGAATTTGAGTAGGGAGCGAAGTGCCTGCACAAGAAAACCGAAAAGGGGCGAGAGGGTTTGTGAGGGAATTGGGGATTTTCAGAATGAGAAAGGGGGAAGGGGAATCGCGATTTTAATTGCAGGCACGCTCGAGCGGTAGAAAATTACCGCCCGAGCTCCGAGCTCTCTGGAAAATTGTTTCCGAAATAACAGTTCGCGCTCGAGCGGTAGAAAATGACCGCCCGAGCGCCGAGCTCTCTGGAAAATTGTTTTTGAAATAAGTGTTCGCGCTCGAGCGGTAAAATACTACCACCCGAGCGCCGAGCTCTCTAAAAAAATTGTCCCTTTTTATTTTTAGAAACAAAACAATAGGAATAAATAAAACATAACTAACATAAAAAAATCGAATTAAATGCAAGATAAGGGAAAGAGAGGTAGTTCTCAATTTATAGTCAAGAGCTGGACTGTCGGTCAGTTTTAGTTCGGAGTGTCTTGGAACTGGTTGATTCCAAGTTGTGGCTCAGCTGTGCCACCCATGTAGTGCTTCAGTCAGTGGGCATTGACCGTAAATGTCCCATCCTTGCCATCTTGCAATTCAAAGCTCCCGATGGGTAAACTTTTGAAATCACAAATGGACTAGACCATCATGACTTCAATTTTCCGAGAAACAGTCGCAATAAGGAGTTGTAGAGCAGGACCTTTTCACCTTCTTTGAATTCTCTTTCGATGATCCGCCTATCATGAGCTTTCTTTGTCTTTTATTTGTATGAAAGCGCAAGATCATATGTCAGATTCCGGAATTCATCCAACTGATCCAGTTGAAGGAGACGTCGTTCACCTGTCCGCTGACATTTATCACAGGTAATCACATAAGAACGAGCAACCTTAAAGAGGGATGGCCAATAAAAGCCACATTCAAGTACCTTGGATGCCGTCTTGGTTGGTCCAAAATGACCACCTACCTCACGGTCATGGCAATGGTTAAGTATTTGACTGAACTCCTCCTCTGCAACACACCTTCTGATCATAGAATCTGCACAGATCTTAAACAAAAATGGTTCCTCCCAAAAATAATGTTTCACGTCAGAAAATAATTTCTTACGTTGATGAAACGATAGATTGGGTGGTGGTGTGCCTGTGACAAGAAAATTAGCAAAATATGCATACCAAGGACAGTGTCTCACCTCAAATAGCTGCCCATCAGTAAACCAATCATTTATAGCATGATCTACACAGTCATTACTAATCAGCTCCAACCTAGACAAATGATCTGCTACTACATTCTCGACACCCTTTTTATCTTTTATTTCTAAATCAAATTCTTGCAACAATAACATCCACCTAAGTAGACGTGAATTTGCATCTTTTTTAGCAAGTAAATATTTTAATACAGAGTGATCTGTGTAAACAATTACTTTGGACAACACAAGGTACGAATGAAATTTGTCAAGTTCAAATACTACTGCAAGTAATTCCTTTTCAATTGTTGCATAATTCACTTGAGCCTCATCAAGGGTCTTACTTGCGTAGTAAATTTTATGAAATACCTTGTTTTGACGCTGGCCAAGCACAACCCCCACCGCAGTATCACTGGCATCGCACATGATCTCGAAGGGTAGGTCCCAATCTGGTGCCACCAAGACAGGAGCCGTTACCAAGCGCTCCTTCAAATCATCGTATGCCTGTAAACAGTCGGAATTAAAATCAAAAGGCACATCTTTCATAAGTAGGGAAGATAAAGGTTTTGTAATTTTAGAAAAATCTTTGATAAAACGCCGATAAAAACCGACGTGGCCTAGAAAACTTCTAACTCCCTTTATGGATGTCGGAGTTGGTAAGTTCTTGATAACTTCCACTTTTGCCTTATCCACCTCTATCCCATGCGGTGATATCTTGTGCCCCAACACTATGCCTTCTTGTACCATAAAATGACATTTTTCCCAATTCAGGACCAAATTTGTCTCCTCGCATCTCATCAACACCACCTTCAAATTCTGAAAACACTCATCAAAAGAAGAGACAAAAATTGAGAAGTCATCCATCAAAATTTCAAGGAAAGTTTCTATCATGTCATGAAATATAGCGGTCATGCATCGTTGAAAAGTGGCAGGGGCATTACACAAGCCAAAAGGCATCCGTCTAAAAGCAAAAGTGCCATAAGGACAAGTGAGAGTGGTTTTCTCTTGGTCCTTAGGCGTAATCATGATTTGGTTATACCCCGAATACCCATCTCGAAAACAGTAAAACTCATGACCCGCTAACCTCTCTAACATTTGATCAATAAAAGGCAGTGGAAAGTGATTTTACGGGTAGCATCATTTAATTTCCTATAGTCAATGCACACACGCCATCCCGTAACTGTCATAGTGGGTATTAATTCATTTTTTCATTAGTGATGACAGTAATCCCACCTTTTTTTTGGCACACATCGAACAGGACTTACCCATGCACTATCAGATATAGGATAGATAATATTTGCATCAAAGAGTTTGATAGTTTCTGCTTTTACTACTTCTTGCATATTTGGATTCAATCTTCTCTGAGGTTGCACAAGAGGTGAGTATTTGTCTTTCATCAATATCTTGTGCATGCAGACTGATGGATTGATCCATTTGATATCTGCCACGTTCCATGCAAATGCATTTTTGTGTGCTTTTAAGACTTCCAGCAATTTGTCCTCCATTACATCTGTCAAAGAAGAAGAAATAATAACAGGTAAAGTGTTATTCTCACCTAGGTATACGTACTTTAGGTGTGGAGGCAGTGGTTTTTGCTCAAGCGTTGGTGGATCCTCCAGGCTTGACTTCTGAGGTATCAAGTATCTTCGATCTCCCAAGTCCTCTAATCTCATCCTTATTGGCCTCTTCCAGGGCTGGTTAGCATTGAGGTGTGCCGCTATTTTGGCTTTCTCTGCATCCAATTCATCTTCTCTCAATTCGGTAGTGAGAGTGGATTCCAAAGGGTCCCTAAGAGCATCATGCACATTGTTAGACACAAGAGCATCACCCATATCCAAGAATAGAATAATTGAGAGAAAGATATTGTGATGATAAAAAAAATGAGTGGTAAAACAAGAACTACTAGTCTTAGAATCAGAAATAAATAGGGTTATTCTTTGTTCACTTGAATCAGAATTCCAATCCGAACTCAAACCAGGATTGGTATTTTGTTTGACAAATATGAGAAATGAAAGGGGGTCAAACTTCTTGCAAACTTATTGGAGAAGGGGTGCCTCCTCAGAAAGGGGGTCGCAGTGACCAGGCCCGGGCGACTGTTTACCAAAAACACAGGTCTCCGCAAAGTCGTAAGACCATGTATGGGGGCGTCATAAATTCTATAACAACTATCAGAATGCAGTGTATGCTTAAGTGCATTAAAAACATCAAATGTAATCTCTTCCTCCCCCACTCTCAATCTCAACTTCCTTTCTTGAACATCAATTAGGGTCTTGCCAGTTGCAAGGAACGGTCTCCCCAAAATCAAAGGCATCTCCATATCCTCCTTCATGTCGAGCACCACGAAATCTGCAGGAAAAATAAATTTGTCCACTTTCACTAGCATATCCTCAATCACTCCTCGTGGATACTTGACAGATCTATCAGCTAGTTGTAAAGAAATCCTTGTTGGCTTAGGCTCTCCTAATCTGAGTTTCCTGAATACAAATAAAGGCATAAGATTAATACTTGCACCAAGATCACACAAAGCTTTGTGAAAAACAACATCCCCAATCATGCAAGGAATAGAAAAACTCCCTGGGTCTTTTAGTATCGGTGGGATTTTGTTTTGCACCAAAGCAGAGCAATTTTCAGTTAAGTTCACCGTCATGTGATCCTCCAACTTCCTCTTATTAGCTAATATGTCTTTCAAAAATTTAGCATAACTAGGCATTTGCATCAAAGCATCGGCAAAAAGAATATTGATATGCAATTTTTTAAATAACTCAAGAAACTTACCGAATTGTGCATCAAGTTTTGCTTTTTTATGTGCTGCAGGAAAAGGGTAAGGTATAAAAATTTTAGATTGTGCAGTGGGTGCTGGTGTAGAGTTAGAAGACTTAACTTTAGATGTCTCAATCAGTTCATCCGGCACTTGACTTTTTTTCTTTTTCTCTCAACTATAAAATTTTTCCACTCTTCAACTCAATGGCCTTCACTTGCTCTTTTGGATTGGTCTCGATGTTACTTGGCAAGGTGCCCGGCTCTCTACTTGCTATCATCTTTGCTAACTGTCCAATCTGATTTTCTAGCCCCTTTATCGAAGCATCTTGATTTTGGAGTCTAGTTTCGGTAGATGATATGAACTTAGACATCATCTGCTCCAAATTGGACTTCTCTTGTCTATGAGGATCAAATCTGTACATCGGTTGTTTCCCATATGGTTGTCCTCCTTGTGGTCAATTCTGACTGTTTTGACCACCCCATGAGAAGGTGCGATGTTGCCTCCATCCGGGATTGTATATGTTCGAATAAGGGTCATTCCTTGGACGGTTTTGGACTCCCACTTGATTCACAAGTGCCCTTCTGGCACATAAAAGGGATTTCCATCTTGACAGTCCTTAACATAATGTTATCCTCCGCATTTTTCACAAAATATCTCTTGAAGACGCATAGTCGTGCCACCCATATTCAACCCGTCCAGTTTCATGTTCAAGACATCAAGTTGTGCAATAATAGCAGAAAGGGCAGTTACCTGGTGAACTCCTGCACTTCTTCGCTTGTTGTTCCTTTCAGATTGAGGATGATAGCTGCTAGCAGCCATCTCCTCCAGTAACTTGTATCCTTCCTCAGCCGTTTTCCTCAACAGATATCCACAGGCCGCCGCATCTATCATGGTACGGTTAGAGGAAATTAATCCATAGTAAAAATTTGGACAACTAACACAAGAGGTAACTCATAGTTTGGGCATCTTCGCAATAAATCTTTGTAGCGTTCCCACGTCTCATAGAGTGACTCCTGCTAAAATTGAGAGAAGGTGGTTATGTCCGCTCGCAGCTTCATGGTTTTTGATGGAGGAAAGTATTTCAAGAGGAGTGTCTTGGTCATATCTTCCCAAGTTGTGATTGAATCCACAGGCAAACAATTCAACCAAGATTTAGGTTTATCACACAAAGAGAACGGAAATAAACGCAGTCTAACAGCCTCATCTGAAACTCCATTAAATTTAAAAGTAACACAAATTTCTAAGAAGTCTGTGATGTGAGTGTTCGGATCATCTAGAGCATTCCCCCCAAATTGGACAGTGTTCTGGATCATTTGAATTATGGCTGGCTTGATCTCAAACTAGTTTGCCTTGATGGTTGGTGGCACTATGCTTGGACGTGCTCCATCAAGCGACAGTTGCGCATACTCAAGCATGGGTATGCTCCTTGGCTCTTTGACCCTTAGTTCTTCGTGATTCTCCTCCTCACGCTCGTTCCTGTTCATTATGTCTTTAAGCCTCTGCTGTTGTCGTCTCCTGCGTAAGGTTCTTTCAATCTCGGGATCAAATATCTCTAGTTCAGACTTTAGAGACCTTGGCATGCACAAGAGAGATACCTGTGAAGAAATTGAAGGTGTCAAACAAAGTAAAATAGAGAATGCTAAAGTAAATAATTGAAAATAAAATTGTAGATTAACAGTCCCCGACAACGGCGCCAAAAACTTGATCGAGCAAAACTTGCAATGTGGAATCCTTAATAAAAATATGATTTTGTATGCTCAAAAATTAATCGCATGTGCACGATGTCAAGTAATAGTATAATGTACGTGGGTACGAGTATCGTTCCACTAGAGACTGTGTTTGAAAATTATTATTTTTAAATATTAAATCTTTAGCAACGAAAATTGGTTGATTGATTATTACTACTATGATCAAATAAACATGCAAATAAAAATATTCAAGAATTGATTAATGAAATATAATATCTAAAATGGTTGATTAAAAATTCAATGAGAAATAAATTTGTTGGGAATATCGGTTCACCTACCACTCGTTAATAATTAATTCGTTCGAAAATGATTATATACTTCTGACAGGATTTCCTATTCAATTGAATACACTCTCTCGAGCTATGCCAAACTAATTTCTACTCAATGAAGTAATTAAATGCCTTTAATTATTTATCAAGAGTGAATCGCATGTCGATCTATGAAATCCCTTAGTTTTCGCCCTACCAGACTATGAATATTGGCGCGTATCCAATTTCATATAACTATGGAAATTGTAGATCCACGGATTATACTACTCGTTCCTATCACAAGTTATTCTCTCGAACTCACTCGCAATATAAAAATGTTGTTAAAGTTACCTACATTCTAACAACACGATAAAACAATAGTAAAATCAAGAATAAATCACAAATCGAAATATGAATAAACTAAATCAGAGTTCGGGGTAGGATCCCCTTAAATCCCAACAAATATGTAAGTTTAGCTACACGAATTCATAATATACATAAACACAACAATGTTTAAAAGATAAAAACTAAATTAGAAATACTAGATTTGACGAAAATGCGAGGAACGATGCCCGGAAATCTTTGAATCTTCAACTCCAAACGCAAAAGTGCTCTCCAAAGCTTGTGGCGGCTCTCCAATCAAGTCTGAATGCCCTCAAAATGTCCAAAGATCCCTTCCATATCATCCACATCCCCATAATAAGGTAAGGAATCGGCAAAGAACATTTTCCAAAAAAAGGTGGCGCTCGGGCGGTAGAAAATTACCGCTCGAGCGCCACACCTTCTGTAAATTTCATGGGGAATGCGGCAGTCACGCTCGTGCGGTAGAAAATTAGCGCTCGAGTGCCGAGTCTTCTGTAAGTTTTCTTTTCGGAAAGCATTTCTCGCGCTCGAGCGGTAAAATATTACCGCCCGAGCACCATCCTCTCTGGAGATCTGCTGCTCGGATCACCTCTCGCACCCGAGCGGTATAATTTCACCGCTCGGGTGCCAGCCTTTCTGTAGGTTTTTCTTGTCTCGCATCCGTTGCTCCAAATTCTGTTTTCCGGTTATTTTACCTGCAAATTTGTCACGCACAAGTGAGAAATGATAAAATGCATATGCTTACTCTAAAACGAACCAAATGTAGATGAAATTTACGCATGCACAATGCAAATACACATAAACTAATGCAATAAAACACGTAAAAACCACAACTATCAACAGCTGAGTCGTCTTTTGAAGTGGGGCAAGTAAGAACAAAATTGTTCCGTCACAATTGAATCAGTGCTCGGAGAGCACTCTCTTTCATATGTATTTCCAAGAAGTGTCGACGACGCAGAACAGTTGGAATATCAGATGTTTTTGTCCATTCCAAGATGGACCGTTCAAGCTTGGAATCAGCCTCGATCTTACTGTTTTGAATCAATGAGTCAATTGTTATGAGTGTTCAAAATTGAACCCATTTTCAAACATCTCCATTTTGTTCTGAATGATCTCATTGACTCGTTCGCTGGTTAAAATAATGGCAGTTTGAGTTGAGTTGGTTTTTGGTGGTTCTTCGATCAGGATTTGCTTTCCCTTGTCTGTTGAGTGAATAATAGGCACTCCTGAGAAAGAATACTCAAATTCCGGTTCAGCAATCTGAATTCCCTTGAGTCTTGTTGCAGGGATTGTAAGGATTGGGGGAGGAACCAATGGCACAAAAAGATGCTTAATCAACTTGATCTTCGTTGTTTGGGCTTTTCGGACCTTTTCTTCTTGAAAACTTGAGAGACAGGTACATCGTCCCTTGATTCATCATCAGAGCTGGATTTTAGGACCAATTTTCTCTTTGTTCTTTTGGGAGTTGAATCAGTCTTTTTTTGCTTAACAAATTCAACCCCCAGTTTCCGTTTTGATAGAGACTATTTCCTCATCAGTTGGTCAATTCTTCTTGATAAATTTTTCAACCGTTGGCCAGTTGAGCAGCTAGGTCTTTCCAACTTCAGCCATTCCTACCGGTTCAACTCCTGCATCAATTAGCATATGACAGATTTGAACCGCAAAGCTTTGATACTGGTTTTATTTCTTTATCATTGCCAACAGTGTTTTGAACAGAATATGAGAATAGTTGACCTGCAAATTTGATGAAATGTTGCCCATGACAAGAAATTTTTCCAAGGTTATCTAGTCATACGCACCAGCTTTAGCGAGAACTCCCTTTGCCACAATAACATCCAGCAGTCTGCATTCGATCTTCAAATCGCGTTTTTGACAGGTTGGAGAAGAAATCGGAGACTCAGTGATGGAAAATTTCTTTTCAAAAGCTCAATATTGGAAGGGTAGAAAAGTCAGTGATTCCAGCTGCCGGTATTTTAAACAAATCAGCAAACATCTTCTCGGTGAAATGAAGATTTCTCCCTTGAACAGCACATATGATTTCACCGTTTTCCACGTATGTTGAGTCAAAAAATTCCTTCAATAGATTCTCAGAGTATTTCACACTGCACCCCAGAAATGAATGAAGCCCTGAAGATTCAAGCAAACTAAACATGGCTTGCATTGGTTTGTTAGTCATGGCAAGTACTGATGCGAAATTGATGGCAATTGTGTTTTGAGCAATTGATGCGGCCATTTGTGTGTTTGAAGAAGAGAGATTGAAATAAACACCTGTAAGAAAATCCCTCACACAATTTCTTAGAAGAATTTCGTATGTTTGTAGCAAGCTAAAGATAATAATAATTCAAAGAACGATTATGTAAGTTCGGTTCGAAGAATTACACATCAGTCCACGTGGAGGACTGTTAGTGGAGGGATTTTAAAATTTTTAAAAAATTAGACGGTGGTAAAATGATTGATTTCAAATTTTAAGAAGATAATCGTCACGTCAAAGAGGGCAGACTCTGAGTTGAGTAATTTTTACGAAATGACATGGAGAAATCATGCCCTTTAGAGAAATGAACCAGTTTGTATAATATGATTAGAGAGGAAGCGGTTGAGTCACGCAATAACCATGGGTTAAGAATTGGTCAGCCTATGCGGTTGAACTCCCATTAATTTATTGACTGAACCGATATTCCCCCTAAGTGAATTCATTAAGTAATCATATACTCAAGAAATGAATCGGCTGTAATTTGATAGAGAACTCTTCATATCCTCATGTCAGTAATTATGATGGTGACTTTTCATATGGTTCTTATCTATAAATACAAACAGAAGGGTTAGTCACAAAATCGCTTGAAACACAAAGCAAATAAAACAAGAGAGGATAGATAAGAGAATCAGTTCAAACGAGCCTGGTCTAGCCGAGGAGCACATGTGGTCCATCATTGCAGCTAGGAAGGCTGCTCTGGAGGACGGCGTCTTGGAAAAAATGTTGTCGACCTGGATGAAAGTCCAGGAACTTCAGTCCACCCTCGGGGGAGGACTTGTTGCCACTCCCAAAGGGGTGGCAACACTGAAAAAGTATCGGCGTTGCCTCCACGTCGCTGATACCTCAAACATCTTCACTGATGAAGGTGTCTACCTCCTCATGCTCTTGAAGGAGCAGAGGACTCTGAGAAGGATTTCCTTCTCAGAGGACTTTATGTGCACCTCCATCGGAGGGCTGACCTCTTGGTTGGCCTTTTGGAAGGGTACGGTGAAAAAATAAATTTCTATGGTACGATCCCGCCTGCATTAATAAAATTTTATTTTGTTTTACTGTTTGTCATTTGTCTGTCTCTTTTATTTCCTGCATTACAAACTTGATAATAAATCAATCATATAAATATGTTAAAAGTAACTAACATAAATTGATTAAACCAAGCGTATTTCAGAAATAAGAAAACTTGGCCTCTGGTAGCGGTTTCCTGAATATATTAGCTGCTTGTTGATCCGTATGTACATATTCAAGCCGAATCTCTTTCTCCATGACATGTTATCGGATAAAATGGTGTCTTATGTCAATGTGCTTTGTCCGAGAGTGCATAACAGCATTGTATGTGATTGCGATTGCACTTGTGTTGTCACAGAAGATGGGAGATTCAGTGGATTGAATTCCATAATCTTTAAGTTGTTGTATTCACAACATCTATGCGCAACAGCTTCCACCCAAAAGGTATTCCCCTTCAGTGGTTGATGTGGCAATAGACGTCTGTTTCTTGCTAAACCACGATATTAGTCTATCGCCCGAAAACTAACATGAACCACTAGTACTTTTCTTGTCAATTTTGCAACCAGCATAGTATGCGTCTGAATAACCTACAAGATGAATACTTGAACCTTTGAAGTACCAAAAACCCACATTAATAGTGCCCTTAAGATATTTAAGGATTCGTTTAACGGCAGTAAAATGAGATTGCATAGGATTAGATTGAAATCGTGCACATAAACAAACAACAAACATAATATCTGGACGACTAGCGGTTAAATATAATAGTGAATCAATTAGTCCTCTGTACGTTTTTGTGTCCACCGAGATTCCTCCTTCATCTATGTCTAGTTTGATTGATGAGCTCATGGGGTAGTATATTGGGAGCAATTCTCCATTCCAAACTTTTTCAGCATATCTTTTGTGTATTTAGCTTGGTTAATGAACATGTCATTCTTTGACTGCTTGACTTGCAGCCCTACAAAGACTTTCAATTCTCCCATCATGCTTATTTAAAACTGCTCCTGCATCATCTTAGAGAATCTCCACACATTTTAGGGTTAGTTGATCCTAATATAATATCTTCCATATATATTTGTACAAATAGCGAGTTACCGTCTTTTGAAAATTTGAACAAAGTTTTATCAACCGTTCCAATTGAGAAGCCATGCTCAAGCAAGAATTTAGTTAACATGTCATATAATGCTCTTGGGGCTTGTTTAAGTCTATACAATGTTTTGTCTAGTTTGTAAACATAATCAGGATAAATATGCTAGCAAAGCCAGGTGGTTGCTCTATATATACTTCCTCATTTAGAAAACCATTTAAGAATGCAGATTTAACATCCATTTGATATACCTTAAAATCCTTAATGCTGTCAATGCCAGAAATATTCTAATTGCTTCTAACCTAGCGACAATGGCAAAAGATTCATCAAAATCTACTCCTTCCTCCTGCCTACAACCTTGAGCCAATAATCTAGCCTTGTTTCTGATTATCGAACCATTTTCATTCCTTTTGTTTCTAAACACCCATCTAGTACCAATAGCATGTATATTATTAGGATGAGGGACTAGATGCCAAACTTTTCTTCTTTCAAATTGACTAAGTTCCTCCTGCATAGCTTCTATCCAGTTGGTATCATGCAGAGCATCATCAATCTTCTTAGGTTATAACTGGGAGGAAAAAGCAGCATGCATAAATTCATCCTCTTAAAACACGCGAATCGATATGCGGAAAAATAATGGCCCTCGGGTCGTGTCATCGCACATCCCGCCTGCCTACTCAGTATTCGGCACTTCCGGTACCCTGATCAAAATGCTCACATGCATCATACACGCCTAGTGAGTCTAAAGACTCAACACACCTGTACCAGTAATAAAAAGTACATATACGTAGCACACAGCAGCGAAAAATAGCATAATCAACATACATTTCATAAGCTTAAAAACATAAACATAATTGTGTCGTGTAAAATCGTAACATGTCAAAACATGTCTCATCATGTTATCATATCGTATGCGAAATCGTAACCTGTAAAAACATGGTAATAGCATGTATCATCATATCAGCATATACGTGTTAAAATCTTCATTTCGATTTCGTTCATTAGCTGTGACTTTCATATCATCATGTCAGTCGATGGATCCATCTACGTGTAACCACGGTACCCGGTGGCGAGGATCATCAGCGACGACATTACCCGCCCACTGAGTCCGGGCCTTACATGTCATCGTGTCATCGTGTTAGTCACAACTAAATCACTTCCTTCAAAACGTGTTAACATATTCATCACTTAAATAAAAGCATGCATATACATAATTTTTCATTTAAACCAAGCATGCACCGTATTTATCATAATTGCGTAAAAATTTTAAACATGATGCATAAACATTTAAAATATCATAAATTTGTGCTCAGGGCACTGCCAGGACCAAAATCTCACCCCGGGTGCAAAATGATAATTTTGGCCCCTGGAAACTGTTGGAAACTAAATTTCGGAGTTTGACAAACTAAAGAAACTAACTGAATTATGAAACAACTGAATATGCGAAAGACGCGACTGATTACTTAACAACTGAAACCAGCTGAACTAATAAAGAAAACTGATCAGTTGGAAACCGATCAGTTAATATACTCAGCAGAATAAATCCAAATGGGCAGAAACTGATAGTGACGAAGCAGAATCAGAAAGCTCATATAGCTCAAGTGATGAAGAGGAAGTCAAATGTCTAATGGCCAATGATACTGAAGCAGGATCTACAAGTCAACAGGTATTTGATTTTAGTTCAACTGATTTTACACGAGAAGAACTCATTTTGACATTACATGAAATGGTAAATGAGTACCAGAAACTTGCATCATCATTTGAGGAAATAAAGTCAAAACAAAATGATCCCATGGACAATAAAATCAAAACTGTTGAATCAGTTGATGAGTTGAGTCTAAAAAGGGAGATTGCTGAACTAAGAGAAGAAAGAAACAAATATAAGTCATTAATTCAAAATTTAATGCTTGAAAACTCAGAACAATCTAAGCTTATTAAATCTTGGAATAAGTCATCAGCTACATTGAATGAAATGTAAAACTCACAAAAATCAGTTTTTGATAAATCTGGATTAGGACTCAATACTCAAGGAGAAACATTTCCAAGAGATACTCAACCTAAACAGAAATGGACAAAGGAAAATACATTAAATTTGTCAAATCAACAGTAGAACAAGAAAAATTTAAGCCTAGCAAACTGAATGAACAACCTATTGAGAATATGTACAAAGGCAGAAGACATGGAGTTGGTTACAGTCCAAAAATCTCTACTGACTCAGAAAGTCATTCATCAAAAAGATTTAGCAAGAACTATTCAAATAACCATTCAAATTATTATAACTGCAAACCAGTCCAGAAAATATACAGACTAAACAATCAGTTGAACCAAGCTAAAATGCATTTTGTGTCATCTGTACACCGCACACCTAACACACAGAAGCCGAGAAAATAATTTGGAACACGGCTACTGGAAAGTCAGTTAGACTAATCCAAGTATGGGTTCCAAAGGGACTAATAAGTTTTGGACCCAAATAGATATGGGTACCAAATCATATTATGTGAGTGATTGCAGGTAACAGGTACAGATAAAAATTCAATATGGTATTTGGACAGCGGTTGCTCACGACATATGACAGGAGATGCAAGTATGCTATCTCAACTGACCAAATATAGTGGTCCAAACATCAGTTTCGAAGATAATTCCAAAGGTAAAACCGTGGGTAAGGGTAAGCTTATCCATGGTAACTCTGAAGTATAACTTGATTAGCATCAGTCAGTTATGCGACAATGGATTCTCGGTACAATTTGATAAAAACTCATGCTCAGTTAAAACATCAACTGATGAAATCATACTAACTGGCAAACGATGTGGAAACACATATAAAGTCAGTTGGAATGATCAGCCTCATGCACCAGTTTGCTTTATTGCTTCAAAATCATCTCAAAACTGGTTGTGGCATAAAAGGTTAAATCATTTAAACTTTAAATCCATTGCCTATCTGAGTAAACATGAACTTGTAACTGGTTTTCCCAAAATAAATTTTTCAAAAGAAAAACTTTGCTCAGCATGTCAATATGGAAAACAAGTACGATCTTATTTCAAAAACAAGGGCTGTAAATCTTCATCCCGATGCTTAGAACTATTGCACATGGATCTCTTCGGTCCAATACCAGTCATGAGCTTAGGGGAAATGAAATACACCTTGGTGGTCGTAGATGATTTTTCAAGATTTACTTGGGTTATCTTTCTCAAATTCAAAGACCATACGGCTGCACAACTGATTAAACTCTTCAAAAGACTTTTAAATGAAAAATCAGTTGGGATTGATCGAATCAGATCTGATTGAGGAACTGAATTCATCAATCAAACACTTTCAAGCTTTCTAGAAAATGCTGGAATCAAGCATGAGCTCTCAGCAGCAAGAACTCCTCAGCAAAACGGTGTAGCTGAGAGAAGAAATCGGACCCTTAAAGAAGCTGCTAGAACAATACTTGCTGATTCTGGTATTTCTCAAAGATTTTGGGCAGAGGCAGTAAACACTGCGTGTTATACGCAGAACAGATCAATGATTAATAAGAATCATATGAAAACACCATATGAGATCTGGCATGGAAGAAAAAGTATAATCAGTTATTTCAAAATATTCGGCTGTAGATGTTTATTCATGATAATGGTAAAAATTACTTAAAAGCATTTGATGCCAAATCTGCAGAAGGAATATTCCTTGGATATTCATCAGTTAGTATAGCTTATAGAGTCTTTAATAAGAAAACTCAAAATGTTGAAGAATCTGCGCATGTTGATTTTGATGAAACTGTACTAACTGATAAGCCAACTGATCAAGTTGAGCTAGCTGATCGATTTACAGATATCAGTTTGGAAGATGATGACAAAGATGAAAGTCATAATAATCAAAACATCTTTCAAACATCAGAACCAGAGATATTGGATCAATTAAATGAGCAGGAAGTCATTGCTGACAATCAGTTATTAAAGCAAACTGATAACATTCAAATACCAGCTGACGAGGCATCAACTGAAGCTGAAAACTGCATTCAGTTACCAACTGAAGAGGTTGCTGATGCAACAAATGCAGAGTACAGATGGAGAAAATCACATCCACCACAACTGGTAATAGGAAATCCATCTGATCCAGTAAGAACTCGCAATCAAATGTTATATTTATTTATTCATTCAGCCTTTGTCTCATAACTGGAACCAAAGAAAACTGATGAAGCTCTTGCTGATCCTAACTGAGTAAATGCTATGCAAGAAGAGCTGAATCAGTTCACTCACAATAACGTCTGGAACTTAGTTCCAAGACCAACTTCAAAAACCATTATAGGTATAAAATGGGTGTACAGGAATAAACCAAACGAGGACGGTTCAGTTATACGCAACAAAGCAAGACTAGTAGCACAAGGATATAGGCAAGAAGAAGGAATTGACTACGATGAGACGTATGCTCCAGTTGCAAGATTGGAAGCAATCAGAATATTTCTTGCTTATGCATCTCACAAAAACTTCAAAGTTTACCATATGGATGTTAAGAGTGCATTCCTAAACGGTCAGTTACAAGAAAAAGTATATGTCGAACAACCTCCAGGTTTTGTAAACCACAAACTTCCTGATCATGTATACTATTTGAACAAAGCATTATATGGTCTTAAACAAGTTCCCAGGGCTTGGTACGAAACTCTTTCAAAATTCCTAACTGATCATGACTTTTAAGTCGGATCAGTTGATAAGACCTTGTTCAAATTTACTAAAAATAATCACATTCTATTAGTTCAAATTTATGTTGATGATATAATTTTTGGGTCAACTAACCCCAAATTGTACGAAACGTTTGCTAAGTTAATGCAGGATAAGTTTGAAATGAGCATGATGGGTGAACTGACATTCTTTCTTGGACTGCAAGTGAAGCATCTGGAAACTGGTATATTAATTAGTCAAACAAAATATACAAAGGAGTTGCTAAAGAAATTTGTTATAGAATCATGTTCAGCTGCAACTACTCCCATGAGCTCATCAGTTAAACTAGACACTGACGAAGGGGGAATATCAGTGGAGGCGACATTATATAGAGGGTTAATAGGTTCATTGTTGTACCTAACAGCCAGTCGTCCTGATATTGTTTTTGATGTCTGTATGTGTGCCCGATTTCAAGCAAATCCTAAGCAATCACATTTCTCAGCTGCTAAAAGAATTCTGAGATATCTTAAGGACACGCAAAATGTTGGGCTATGGTACTCCAAAGACTCCACCTTCAATTTAGTTGGATATTCAGATGCAGATTATGCAGGATGTAAGCTTGATCGCAAAAGTACAAGTGGATCTTTTCAGTTCTTAGGAGACAGACTGATCTCTTGGTTCAGCAAGAAGCAAACATCCACAGCTACCTCAACAACAGAAGCAGAATATCTTGCTGCTGGTAGCTGTTGTGCACAACTGATCTGGATTCAGCAACACTTCATTAGGGATCATGCTTTAAAGAAGGATATTCGACTGGAATACATTTCAACTGAACAGCAAGCAGCTGATATCTTCACAAAACCATTACCCGAGGCTAAGTTTTCTTACTTTCGGAATATTCTTGGGTTAATTGATCTATCATAAACTTGTTATTAATAATGTCTTGTTTATAAAATCATTTCTCACAACTGACTACTTTCTGTCAACTGATGTCAGCTATCATATGTCAGTTTGTTATAAACCTTATGTTAACATTAATTTGATTGCAGAAAAATAAAGTGACATTAAATGGTGAAGAAGTTGAAAAGACTAAAGCCAACCGAAACGTCATCGCAATTACCCAGGATTTTTCTTCACCAGTTATTTATTATCAGTTGATACTAGTTTAACAATTACTATATTTTTACCCTCAACTGATATTAGTGTATCTTTTACTAATTATTAATTGTTAACTGATTTCAGTCAGAAGTCAATTAATATCAGTTTATCTGATCAGTTAGTAATCAACTCATTATTTGCAGGAAAAAGAAAAACAAAGTTAAAACCAGATAAATATTTCATTACTTATAAATATTGGTCTGGATTACATCATCATACTTCTCCTCCACAACAATTATCCAAAATTTCAACCAAACAGATAGAGAAGAAGGAGCAGTCATGAGAAAGCTGTGAGAATGAGCTATGCGCCTTAGGATCTTCAATTCCTTGCGGAGCATCAGCTGATACATGTGACCGTCCTTGAAAACGTCCACCCACACAGCAATATTCAAGTGCTTTCGTACTTGCTTCAGTTCTGCCACCAATTCAGGAGTGGTGGCCTCCCCAGAGTTGTACAAGAGCTCAAGCTCCTGCAATCGCTCCCAGTAATGCAGACTTTTGTAGAAGACTTTGTAGTGACCCGTTCCAGAATCACCTACTAGGCAAGAACTAAGCATGCAATTAACCTAATTAACAATAATCAGAGATAACAGCGGAAAAGTCAACAAAATAATGGTTATACAACCCAATCGAAGTCTAGAATAACTCAAAATAAAATATCCAATACAACCATATCGAATCAAAACAATACCGATAAACTAAACCAACCAGCTACTCAACGTCCTCCTCCTGCTCCTCCTGAGCTGTCCAACCTGAGGCCTGCCCCGTGGGAATGGGGTGTCCAAGAATAAACAAAACCGAGGACGTGAGCGATAAGAACGCCCAGTACAAAAGTATGAGTATACAGACCTATATGAAATGCACATGCTATGATCATGATACCGGGGTAGTCAAGAAACAGGAGTCACAAAAGGATCTCAACAATGCTCAGTCTAGAGGCGCCAAGTGGATAGTGCCGCGCGGTACACCTCTGGGTCACTGCATCCACTACAAGACAGACGTGGACCTAAAATGTCCCGGACCACCGAAGCCCTCCCGACCCGTCGGCCACTGTGTACTCTCGGTGTCCATGCGTCCACAAGACAGGGCTGAGCGGCCCCAAGATATAGCTTATCTCGAAAGAGATACAGCTCAACAGTAAAGGCTATCTCGAAGGAGGTACGGCTCAACATGAAATGCAACGTGCAGTAATAAACGTGACATAATAGCATGCATCATATGACATATATCAATGCACCACATAATCATGCAACACATATAAGAATGTATACTCAACCAGGATATCTCGGATAGTACTTTCGTACCTCTATCACAGCAAGCCTAGCCTTACGCAGCACCGCTAATCAGGTCTAGCACAAGCCTACGCATCAAAAGCATACTCAATCAATACTACCATGCTCGACTAGCAAAACCAGTACTCCCTAGTACTACCAAAGGTTTAGGGTTTACCTTCGTCCGTCGACAGCCCTTTGATGTCGATTGCCTTGAAACTCAGGCGCCGCTACGCTACTACTCCTGGCAGCTCTTGGCTATCGCTCGACCAACAACTAACCCTAGAAACCTTCCAAACTCTCCAAAATGAGAGAAAACTCAAGAAATTGGCAAGTCAAAAATGAGGAAATCCGAGCACTATTTATAGGCCATGTTCGGATCCTCCGAACAACACTTCGGAACGTCCGAACGCTACGTGTCCATTGGCTCTTGACAGCTCATGATCGGATCCTCCGATCATACACTTCGGACCGTCCGAACATGCACGTGTCCAGCTGCTCTTGACACCTCATGATCGGATCCATCGAACCCACTTCGGACCTTCCGAACTCTTCGGTGCTTCCGAACCATCTTCGGTCCGTCCGATCATGACTCTGTCAAAATTACACATTAAACCTTCTTAATCACCATTAATCCGTTAATTACCCAATTTGGAATTCGGGCTACTACATTCTCCCCCCCTTAAAACGATTTCGTCCTCGAAATCAAGTTTAGAGGATGAACAAAACGAAAATAACAACATCGTTACCCTCAAAATCTAAAGGACAACCCATCACTAGACGCTTCGCTAACACCGAATGACCCATCGGAGTAGAAACAGAAAGAATGACGTCAATGATCGTCCTGGTCACCCCATCGACCTACACTCCCCTGACTACTCCCGTCACCAAAGTGGTCAGCCATTGCTACAACATAGAATGGGGAAACTAGTAAATTGGTCAACGGAAATCCCAAAACAGAAATCTATATCCCAAAATCGTACGCATGCTCTGATACCATAAATGTAGTGACCCGTTCCAGAATCACCTACTAGGCAAGAACTAAGCATGCAATTAACCTAATTAACAATAATCAGAGATAACAGCGGAAAAGTCAACAAAATAATGGTTATACAACCCAATCGAAGTCTAGAATAACTCAAAATAAAATATCCAATACAACCATATCGAATCAAAACAATACCGATAAACTAAACCAACCAGCTACTCAACGTCCTCCTCCTGCTCCTCCTGAGCTGTCCAACCTGAGGCCTGCCCCGTGGGAATGGGGTGTCCAAGAATAAACAAAACCGAGGACGTGAGCGATAAGAACGCCTAGTACAAAAGTATGAGTATACAGACCTATATGAAATGCACATGCTATGATCATGATACCGGGGTAGTCAAGAAACAGGAGTCACAAAAGGATCTCAACAATGCTCAGTCTAGAGGCACCAAGTGGATAGTGCCGCGCGGTACACCTCTGGGTCACTGCATCCACTACAAGACAGACGTGGACCTAAAATGTCCCGGACCACCGAAGCCCTCCCGACCCGTCGGCCACTGTGTACTCTCGGTGTCCATGCGTCCACAAGACAGGGCTGAGCGGCCCCAAGATATAGCTTATCTCGAAAGAGATACAGCTCAACAGTAAAGGCTATCTCGAAGGAGGTACGGCTCAACATGAAATGCAACGTGCAGTAATAAACGTGACATAATAGCATGCATCATATGACATATATCAATGCACCACATAATCATGCAACACATATAAGAATGTATACTCAACCAGGATATCTCGGATAGTACTTTCGTACCTCTATCACAGCAAGCCTAGCCTTACGCAGCACCGCTAATCAGGTCTAGCACAAGCCTACGCATCAAAAGCATACTCAATCAATACTACCATGCTCGACTAGCAAAACCAGTACTCCCTAGTACTACCAAAGGTTTAGGGTTTACCTTCGTCCGTCGACAGCCCTTTGATGTCGATTGCTTTGAAACTCAGGCGCCGCTACGCTACTACTCCTGGCAGCTCTTGGCTATCGCTCGACCAACAACTAACCCTAGAAACCTTCCAAACTCTCCAAAATGAGAGAAAACTCAAGAAATTGGCAAGTCAAAAATGAGGAAATCCGAGCACTATTTATAGGCCATGTTCGGATCCTCCGAACAACACTTCGGAACGTCCGAACGCTACGTGTCCATTGGCTCTTGACAGCTCATGATCGGATCCTCCGATCATACACTTCGGACCGTCCGAACATGCACGTGTCCAGCTGCTCTTGACACCTCATGATCGGATCCATCGAACCCACTTCGGACCTTCCGAACTCTTCGGTGCTTCCGAACCATCTTCGGTCCGTCCGATCATGACTCTGTCAAAATTACACATTAAACCTTCTTAATCACCATTAATCCGTTAATTACCCAATTTGGAATTCGGGCTACTACAGACTTCATCTTCTATCTCGGCCTTCCTGGTCTCCAGAGAGAAAGGAGAAAGACTTGAGTCACTCATATCAGACATTTTTCTTATCTTGAATACTTTGGATGATATGTCTGAACCTGACTGAGCCACTTCTATTTATAGCCAAGAAGTTATGGAAGCTGAAGGGCCGCGGTCATTTATCATATAATAAAATTTTAAAACTTTAAATTTATTTTTACATCGTCATTTTAAATGTTTTATGCACCAATTTAGGGGGAATATTAATTTTAAAAAGTTAACTGAGAAGACAATTGTTTGTAACTTCTCAACTGAAATGAATCAGTTTCCCAACTGATCGTTCAGTTGGATTGTTTACAAATCTTCTCACATACGTTAACTAATTAAAATTTATTATATTCTAAATCAATTGACGTGACTGCAGATTGACGACGTGGCTTATTTTAAAACCGCTAACCTTTATACACACGATTACAGCACACGTACACTTATTTTTTATTCAAAATTTTCATGGACTGACACGTGTCCAGAATTTGAACAGTCACGTACAAATGTATTATACCCGCTTCAATTCAGTTCTTCTCCTTCACGCATACAATCATTTCTAAGAGCATACAAACTTTCGAAGCTTATTTTCTACGAATTTCAGATCATCTTACCTTCCGAAATGGCTAATCAGATCCCTGCTCACATGATGAATGCCTTGGCAATCGATTTTGACTCAGTTTTAACAATTCAAGAAGCTGATATAAAAAATGTCTTTCTGAAGATTGAATCTGCTGGGCTCAGAATGTTTTTGGGACAATCTTCACAAGAAATATACTCGAAGGAAGTGAATGAATTCTATCTGAAAGGGTATGTTACTGGTGAAGGAAATATCTCTGTCACTATCAATGATCAGTTGCTGATTTTATCTGAAGAAAACTTTGAGAAATATTTTCCTCGCCGAATGATGGATATGCCAGTTTCTCTGAAGTTAAAACATCCGATATTGAGGAAATGCAATCCTCATTATCTGATGATGGGCGGAAAATCAAAGTCTCCGACCCAAAGAAAGAACTGAAACCAGAAATTCAGTTATTGGCTGATATTATAGCAAAGGGAATTTTAGCTAAAGTTGGCTCATATGCAGCTCTCACTCTTGAAAAATTCCATGTGAGGACAATCATCATGGGTGAGAAGAAATTCAACTGGAGGTACATTATTTTCAGCATTCTAAAGAATATGCTTAAATCAACAAAATAGTCCATGGGGTTTGCTATTCCAATCAGTTATATTCTGAAACTCAAAGGAATAGTGGCTAACAATGCCGAAAAATCTTCAAAATTTAAGATATTCACTGCCAAGAATATCTTGCCACCAAAGACCAAGTTGGATCCCTCGCCTAAACAATTCGTAAAAGTCAAGAAGGAGATTGTGATGCAGCAAGCTGCTCGTAAATCAGTCAAGAAAGCCAAGACGCTGGCCCAACTGAAAGCTGCAAAGCGAAAACTGATTCTCAGTGAATCAGATTCTGAGAAAACTCCCTCTCCAAAACTTATCAAGAAACCAAGGACACAAAGAACCAAACCAATACCAGCAGTGGAACCAACCATTACTGAGAAACTGTCTCATTCAGCTGCTGAAAAGCCGATTCAGGCTATCCCATTGCAAGTCATCCCTCTTGATGATTCAGTTCGAACTGAAAAGATATCCAATAGAGTAAAAGCTCCCTTCGCTCATGTAAATCAACCCGCTATTTTACCTCAGGCTAGACAGAAAGGCGTCACATTGAAGGAACCAGTGGAGTCTACAAAATCTGGCTTACAAATTCCTCATATTCTAACCACGGGGAAGGGAAAAGGCAAGCTTGAGGAGGAGCCAAGGCCATCTCATGCAATTCAAACTCATATTGATCTAATTTGGGAAGAGGTAAATACATTTGCCACATCAAAACTCACATCTTTTGACCATTGGAAAAGCTTCAGGACCGAAATTTTTGCCAAGAAACTGAAGCACAAATCCCAACTGAAGACGTTTATTAAACTGGAAAAGATAGTTTTGAGAGTAGTTAAAGCTGCTACTATTATTCAAGCACTGGAAAGGAGACAATATTTCTTTGATCAAATACGGGCTATTCAACTGACTAAGATGGTTAGAAAGTTGAAAGAAAACTACAACCCCACAGGGCCAACTGCATATCAAGATAGAGCTGTGTTCACTCAACTGGATGCAGATCTTAGTGGCCTACAGAGGGAAATAAGGTTTTGGGAAGAAGATCAAGAACTTGTTCTTCCAGAAAAATCTTCAGGAACATAGGAATACAAACCTTCATCGTCTCAGCAAAATGAATCTTCTGAAGAACTCATTGCTGACAAATCAGTCAAGGAGGTTCCACAAACAACAGCCGAGGATCAACATCTGTATTCTAAGGCCGAACTGACTTTCGCCAATATCGATGAAATCATTCAGTCAGTTGCTCAGGAAGCTCAAACTGAAGCACAAAATTTTGAATCAGTTGATCCTCTGACTGAACAAACAGAACAAGAAGTTCTGATTACATCTGACGACCCAGTTCAAATTTTTATCGCTGAAGAACATGTTCAAACTTTTGTTGCCGAAGAACATGTTCATTTATCTGATAATGCAGAACAAGCTCAAATTTTTGTTACTCCAGAAACAGTTCAGCGAGTAACATCTGAAACTGAAGAGCAAACTGAAGTGCTCACTCAGAACCCAGAGGAACCACTCACTGAATCCGTGGAAGAACAATTGCCTAATGTTGAAAACCTTCAAACTGAAGAACCACCCCAAGTTTCAGCCGTTGATCAAACAGAAGAACAAGCCCATGATTCTCCAATAGCAGTTACCACAGATAACCCTGTTAATCTAGAACAAAGTGTTTCTGATGCTCAGAATCAACCTTTTTCCTCTCAAGGTCAAGAAGAGACAGTTGATCGCACTATGATAATTTTCACTCCACCAGAACAAGTGCCACATCAGGAAGATATAGGAGTCATGTCTAATCTCAAATTCAGAAGCATTGTTCGATGAAATCAACACCATCAAGACAAATATGAATCAAATAATGAATGCCATCAAATCCATTCAGTCAACCCAATTCTATCATTCTGTAAAGCTCAATGGATCTGAAGATTTTGTTTTTGCAAAGCTGAAGAATATTCAAGAAGTTGTAACTGAACTCTCAGTTGCCATAGAACACAAGCAGAACAAAGCTACAACTGCTGCTCTTTTCGTTACTCAAGATGTGATCAACCAACGAGTTGACAGACTAGAAACATCTGTTGCAAACAAAATAGACTCACTGCAAACCTCAGTTCTTACTGCCATCTCCAGTATCACAGCTGATGTCGGCATCTTATTTGCTGAAGTTCGACAATTATCTATTCACTTGGCTCAGTTTGACAAAAAGGGGGAAGATAGTCAGAAGAAACATTGAAGAGCAGTTAGCAGTTTAGCAGTTTGTTTTGAGACAGTTTTTGTTAAGAAGCAGTCTATAAGAGTTCAATCCTTCAGTTACTATATGCTTAGTTTTGTCAAACACCAAAAAAGGGGAAATTGTTGGAAAATAAATTTCGGAGTTTTACAAACTAAAGAAACTAACTGAATTATGAAACAATTGAATATGCGAAAGACGCGACTGATTACTTAACAACTGAAACCAGCTGAACTAATGAAGAAAACTGATCAGTTGGAAACCGATCAGTTAATATACTCAGCCGCATAAGTTTCAGTTAAACTGAATGTTTCTCGGGAAAGAACAACCGACAAAAAGACATAGTAGACAGAAACTGAATATGGAAAGCCGCACCTCAATCATTACAGCATAGAACAACGTATTTCGGCTATTGAAATTAAGACGCCGTATTACAATCAATGAAGAGAACATTGCCCAAGGAATGATGAAGTGGCAATCAACGGATACTAGAATTCAAATGCATATCAAAGTTACCGTTGAAAGAGAAGTTTATAAATATGACTGAAGAACAGCAGAAGAAAGTAGAGACGATCACTCAATCTTAAACTTACTGTTACTCTGTCAAAATCTTAGCTCATCCTTATTTGAATTATTCGTAGCAATTAAGGCTACAATTTGAGCTTACTAGCACTCTCTAAAAGTTATTAGATTCAATAGTGCTAAGATCAGTTACGCACTGAGAATATTGTGTAGAACTAAGAGTTTCAGTTTTGACAGTGGTAAGTCCAAACTGAAGTGGGTCTGTACAAGGGTTGTACTCGATCAAAGTCTTTTAGTAAATATCCTATCCTTGTGATAGAAGGGGTGACGTAGGAGTAATTGAATTCTCCGAACATCCAGAAACAACTCTTGCATATTTCTTTCAGTTTCGTATTCTATCTTTCAATCAGTTACTTTCCGCAACTACTCTAGTTTAACTGATTGTTATTGACCAACAAGATTCCGAGATTCAGTTTGTCACCAAACTGAACTCAAATATTATTAAAGAACAACTTTAATTGTAAGTGTTTATTCAACCCCCCCCCCTTCTAAACACTTTTGTTACGACAACCGATCCTATCAGAAACCCAAAAATTATCGTTTCACCCCTGGACCTCTAAAATTTACCCGAAGCTTACCAAACTCCTTAAAATGTCCCAAAACATTTTTAAAAGCATTCTTAGACGTAAACTCAAGCTCATACACAAACTTAATTGATTCATATTAAAACTTGGACCGAGTCTCGATTTTAACCCGAATCGACTCGAAAATCAACCCAAATTTTCCTAACTTTTAACATGACTTAAGAACACTATAAAGATCCTGAAACCCCTCAATCCAGCCCCTAGACTCGCGGTTGAATTCCAGAAAAATACCCAACCACTCGGCCCCTCTCTTGTACTCTTGTTTCTCAACACCCCACTCACCTGTTAAATGCTTTGGTTCCCTTCTATCCTCACGTGTCCAGTACCTAACCACCTAAGTTTGTGCCAAAACCGAACCCAAGAGACTCCTCTAGAACCCACTTAATCAATCCCACTACCTCACTAACCCCATGCTGCACAATCCAATTCCCACGCTGTACACAAAACTCACGCTGGACACCAAACTCAGGGCCCCTCACTACAATCGATCCACCACAGCCCCCAGCAACTCACGGCTCTCTCCTGGACCTGTCACGGACCCAAGTTGGTCAATTCCTTAGCCAAGATCAAACCATGCATAGACGCGACTAGAATCCTCTCGATCTGCCCGCTGTACACACACACACACGCTGAAGCCTACAATCCTCTCGTACAACCGGCTTTTACATGGTCTGCAGCTTCCATGCTTCATACAACTCGATAACTACAGACCCTTAACAACCACAACATCAGGCCCCTTGAACAAATCACCGAAAACGTGAGAGGTGAAACAAAAGAATGCATGTGTTACACCAAAACCGAAAAACTTCATAATATGCTTTGGATCGAAAAATCCTTGAACATATGAACACAAAGCAGTATACATAAGACGTGTAAGATGCAGAAATAATAGTATGTGGCGTGCCTTATGATGCGTGGATGAATAAAAGTGAAGTGAAGGAGCAGAAAGAATTTTCCTTGCAACAACAATCCAAAAAAAACGTGGCTTTCAGCTTATGCTTTCTCTGAAACCGAGGTGAAGAACTCTGAATGAGGGGTGTCGGCTGTTTGGGGTGGGATTAGGTTTAGGTTAAGGGTTTAATATAGAATAATTAAATGGTTAAACAAATAATTAATGTGCCTAATATGATAATTAATGGTTTGAAAAAGGGTTTTAAGCCCAACAAGCTTAAAAGTAGGCCCGATAAATCTAAACGCACTCCCGAAAAATACGTGTTGAAACTATTTTGAAAATAATAGCCGAACCATTAAAAAGTCCCCCGATTCGATAAAATTTATGTACCGTTAAAAATAAAATCATGCGGGTAAAAATACCGAGAAAAATCTCATTTTTGAAAAGTAGCCTTAAAAACACCTTATATTAATTAATAAAAATTAATAATATAATAAAATAAAATTCTCCGGTCTCCGTTCCTCGTTTGGGCGTGAAATGCATCTAGAAACCCTAATGCATAAACTTTTAAAATTTCATGAAATAAATTCTATCATGTAATAATTATGCATTAAATGCATAAAAATAATTAAACGCCAATTAATAAAATAAACATGTATTTTATGCTTTAAGAGCATGTGGTTCACGTGGACTTTCAAATTTTCGGGACGTTACACTTATACCTGGAGGTCCTGGGTTCAAGTGTTGGGGGAGACGAAAGAAAACACTTTCCAGGAGTGAGATATTCCATGGGTGGCAGTGCATGGGCATGGGCCGAGGTCCATGCTGGACCATCCTAATGACCAATGATCAGTAGCGGTGCATGGGTATGGGCCGAGGCCTATGTTGGTTCAGCCTAATGGCCCATGATCGCTACACATGCACCACACAACAATGGCCACTCTTTGAAATTTACACAATCCTCATTCACTGTTTCTTTAACTGCTTCGAGTACAGAGCTGCATATGTTCTTGTTCCGGAGCCGCTCACGGCATAATTGAAACATCTCACTCATTTTTTTTTTAAAATGCGGAATATTTTTTTTTAAAACTTGCATTTTCGAAATAGTATTTAAACGTTTCGCATTAATGCGCTGTACAGAAAATATAACATTTAAAAATGATCTTAAATATTTGACAGTAAAAATAGTACAATTTAAATTAACCATACTCGTCCCAAAATCATGCGTAAACATAAACGAGTATAAATCTTAAAATCATCGACGTATGAAAATATTATCTTCTCTCAATCTCATAAATCGTAATGCGGAAAACATGTAGTCCTCGGGTCATGTCACCGCACCAGGTCTGCCTACTCAGAGTTCGGCACCTCCAGTCTCCTCATCATTAAGCTCACCTGCATCACACACGCCTAGTGAGTCTAAAGACTCAACACACCTGTACCGTTAATAACAAGTACATATACATAGCACACAGCAGTGAAAAATATCATACTCAACATATCTTTCATGAACTTAAAAGCATAATGTAAACGTGTCGTTTAAAATCATGTCGTGTCAAATCATCATATACGTGTCAAAACAGCTCATCATGTCAAAGCATGTCATCTCATGTCATCATATACGTAAACGTGTCGTGTAAAATCATATCGTCTCAAAACATATCATCTCATGTCATCATATACGTATACGTGTTCTTTTTAATTGAATTCAGTTCATTAGTTGTGACTTTCGTATCAGCTCTATCGTATCAGCTCTATCGATGGATCCATCTACATGTAACCGTGGTACCCGGCGGCGAGGGACATCAGCGACAGCATTACCCGTCCACTGAGCCCGGGCCTCAGCTCATCATATCATGTCAATGGAAATACGATCGTCGGGCTCCCTCTGGGGCCTTCTCCCGTAAACGGGCTCCCTCTGGGGCCTTTTCCCTCACGATATCTCCAATCATATCATCGTATACATATACATCGTCAGTCACAACCAATTCCCATCCTTCAAAAACATCATCATATTCACCACTTAATAAAAACATGCATATACGTAATTTTTCCTTTAAACCAAGCATGCAACGTATATTTTCATAAACTCTTAAAAATTGTGATCATGATGCGTGAACATTTAAAATATCATGAATTTGTGCTCAGGGCGCTGCCAGGACCAACATCTCACCCCAGGTGCAAAATGACAATTTTGCCCCTGGAAACCCAAAAATTACCATTTTGCTCATAGACGTAAAATTTCACTTCTTTGACATTTTCTTAATTCTATTGACTCTAACACGTCCCAAATAATTATTTAAGCTTACAAGAACTTTCCCATATTTTTATTTGGCTTTATTCTATGACTTTTAAATTAATCTTTAACTATAACATATTAATGCGTTTTAATCCCGAATTAAACCAAACCTTAGCATAAAATTCCCAAATTAAAAATTTAGACTTCTAATAATTATTTGAGCTTAAATATAATTTCCCATAATTTTATCAAGCTTAAATCTAGGCGTTTCAATTAATCCTTTAATTTACGTTTCGTGCGGCGACTAAATCCCAGATAAATCCAAAACTCATTATTTTGATCCGAAACTTACCAAACTCCTAAAAATGTCCCAAAACATATTCAAAAGCATCCCTAGACATAAAATCGAGCTCATTTCATAACTTAACCGAATTGTTTTAAAACTTGGACCGAGGTCTCGGTTTTAACCCGAATCGAACCGAAACTTCCCCAAATTTTACCAAACTTAAAACATGACTTAACAACACCATACCAGACTTAAATCCACTCAATTAGAACCCATTAGCACCCTTAAAATCTCGCTGGTATGCTGCTGGATTTTCAGAACATACACAACTCAAACTCTAGTTCATGTACCTCCCTTATTTTCGTTCCTAGCCTTCACCCAATAGACCAGACCCTAACCAACCACACCTAGACCACCCTAGGCTCCCACTGGACCTGCTGAACCCACGGCTGCACCTCCATGCAAGCCGCAGCCCCCTACAACTCTCTACTCTCCCCAAACGTCCAAACCGAAGCCAAACTTTTACCATTTCGATTTACAGCTCTTGGGACGGTTCCAGCACTAGCCGAACCTTTCCAAGACCTGTCTCAGAACCACCAGGGTCTGGTCTAAGCCTCAGCGAAGTCCCTGTAGTGCTGATTGAACCCTGGACTCTAACACACCAAAGATCGAGTCACCTCGAAGAACCCACCTCACGTCCCTTCACTCATATACGTCCAGCAATTTTCTAAATCCCATGACAGCAAATTAACACCACCAGAAGCCTCTAGACACTCAAGAACCGCAGCCCCTTGCCCAAGAATTCAGAAAAATCGTGAGCAACAATTATAGGATGCAAGAAAGCACATGAAAACCAAACAACTTTTATGCACAAGCTTAGATCTAAAAGTTACATGCATGAGCACAATTATCAGCGTATAAAACATGTATGATGCAGAAAAAATGATACAAAGCGTGCCTTAGATAGTTGATGAACGAAAACGAGACGGAGGAGACGCCGGATAGCCTTGGATGCAAGAACAAGCCAACAACCGTGGCCTTCAGCTGGTGTATTTATTTGAAACCGTGTACTGAAATATAAATGGGGTGTCGGCAGGTGGTGGTGGGTGATAATGGTTGTAGGGTAGCAATTATAATCTTTAAATAATTATTAATCAAATAACTAATGACCCTAAATGGTTTAATTAAAAGATTAAAAGAGTTTTAAGTCCAACGAGCTTAAAAGTTGACTCATTAAATCCAAACACACTCCCGAAAAATATTTCGTGTTGAAAAGTTTTTGAAAATATTAGCCGAACCCTCAAAAATCCCCCGATTAGATAAAATTTACGCACCGTTAAAAATTAAAATCTTGCGGTTAAAAATACCCAATAAATCCCAATTTTTGAAAAATAACTTTAAAACATCTTATATTAATTAATAAAAATTAATCGTGTAATAAAAATAATTTTCTTTAAAATTTCTCCGTCTCCGTTCTTCGTTCCAGCGTGAATTGCAAATTTAAAAATCTTTAATACATGAACCTTTAAGATTTCATAAAATAAATCCTATCATGCAATAATAATACATAAAATGCATAAAAATAATTAAACACAATTTAATAAAATAATCATGTATTTAATTCTTTAAAACAATTTAATAAAATACCTAAGAAATTTAATAACTTGCATGCATGTGGTTCACGTGGACTTTCCGATTTTCGGGACATTACAATAATGGTGTTAGAGTAGATGCCCTGCAAGCCAATGATTGGCTAGGGAATTTATTGGCTCAAGTGAAATAAACAATCTTTATTTTAATATAATTTAACTTTTTAATAGTTTCGTTATACTTTATTTGTATACATATGCAATCAGCATAGATAAAGTCTTTGATTATGCTTTAATACAAATGAATCGTAATTCGATGTTGAAAATCATTTGTAAACACTGCATTTTCTAAATTCGTTCCTAGTCGATTCAGCCACCTAAAACATGGATAAAGGTCGCTTGAGCTCGAGACTAGCATCTGTGATGTTGTGTACTGCGTTTCTTGGTAAGGGCAAGGAGATGTCCAATCATGCAGATGGGTAGTCATATGATGATTATGCCGAGCAACCCTCCATCGGACTTTCCAAGTGGTTATTATTAATCGAGAGGATAAGTCCGGGGTTATGATTGTACACCATTAGTTTTTACGACCCGGGACAACACTGAGGCTCTATATGCTAGGGCTGTGCTTTGGCTCGTTTACTGGCTCCAGGAGAGTCACCAGGTGGCGAGGTAAAGTACAGTTGCGACACATATAGGAGCCAGTGAATTGTAGTCGGGGATTCACCGCTAACCTACGTGTGTGGATATCCTGTGTGATCTGATTAAATAATAGTGCATGGAATCTCTGGCCAGAGTATGAGATGTACGTTAGAGAAGGAGTTCTCAAATAGTACACGTGATGCCACTATTATAGTTATCACATTGTTATCGAATTAATATGCAACCCTCGATGAACCAATGGTTGCAGATTCCATCGGGATATATGAGATGAAGGGACCGTACTGTACGTTAATCATAATCGACTGGTTCTTCCAGGTACTATCAGTGATACCTAGGGGATCATGAGGCGATGCTACTAGACGCTCTTACCATGATCCGATGAGTGCAATCATAAATGAGTTCTGACATTCTTGATCAAGGTGTTGATGAAAAGAGTGGGGCTAACTAGGGTAAGCCCGAATAAAGGATTATGTCCTGAATCACAAAGAGTTGTGAGGGTTAGATGTATCCCTGAACCATTGAGGGTCGTCCAAGAACTAGATCGTTTGTTTCCGTTGAGAGAATAAATTCAAGAAATTGAATTTATATTATATAGTAAATTCAAGGAGTTGAATTTATGATAATTAAATTTTGAGAGAATAAATTCAAGGAGTTGAATTTATAAAATTTGAGAATTTAATTTATTAAACTCAAATGTTGGGTTTATTAGATATTAAATTTTGGAAGTGATATAAATTCAAGGAGTTGAATTTATAATTTAGATAATAAATTCAAATGTTGAATTTATAAATGAATTTAATTAATTAAGCTCAAAAGTTAACTTGATTAAATATTAAATTAAAATTGGTGGAAAGTATGTTAAATGGACTTGTAGGAGTACAAATCCAACATACTTAATAATTAAAGTTTAATGGACTTTGATTAAATTAATTAAACTAGTTGGACTAGCCCAATTAATTAATCAAGCTCATTAATGTTAATTATATGTATTAGATCATAGGTTAATTATAAATAGGTGTTGAGAAGTCAACACCTAGCCACCACCTTCACAAATTTCGAAAAACCTCTCTTCCAAAGCTTGAGAAATTCGGACACTTTTTTTTGAAGGAAAACTTTGAGACGTCTTTCGTTTTCAATCTCCAACGTAAAAACTTCTTCTAATTTTCTAGTGCGAATTAGAAGAAGAACAAATCATCTAGTCGTGGACCTGATTAGAAGAACTGAGTCCTTGAAGAAAGTTCGTAGAGATTCATCAAGAGCTAGATCCGCCTATACCTGATTAGTTGGAGTCAAGTGATTTAATCATAAAAGGTATAAAAATTTAACGCCCTATGAATGTTTGATTATAAAACCATACAAGTGTCCAAATACATCTTGAATGTCAAGATCTAATAAAAATTTTAAACTTCCGCTGCGTTTGGGCACGAGAAAACCGAGATCTCACAGTGGTATCAGAGCCAAGGTTTTTCCAAAACATATGGTTTTGATATTGAATAATTTGTTTCTAACAACACAAGAAAATTTTCAGAAAAATTGATGCACCATCCAAATTATTTTTTTCAGAAAACAAAAAAAAAAATCGTAGGCGCGGCTGGCTGTCCGGGATCTTCTCGGGAAGCGTGCTGAATGATGGGCTTGAATTGTTTGGGCCCATGGTGCAATTTTCTAATTTTTCAAAATATTAGACAAAATTGATATTTCTGAAAATTAGTTCAGTTTTTATTTTGGAAAATTAAGTTTTGAAAAATTAATAATTTTCTTGTAAAATAAATAATTAGAGTATGATTTTAATTATATATGGTAAAAAATAGTTTTACAAGAAATCAATTATTATTGATTTAATTGAAAATTAAATAAAGAAGTTTATTTAATTTATTAAATTCTTTAATAATTGTGGTGGTTACTGATAAAATTATTAGATATATGAATTATCAATTAATTAAATTTATTTAATTAAATTGATGTTAATATTCGATATTAAATGCATGAAGGATGATCGAGAGCCTTGACCAATGTGTTATGTGTATGTTAGGATATTTTATTGTTTTATTCATTTTGTTAATATTTGATATTTTAAAATGGGCCTGGTTTATGGCCTATTACCACCCCATGAGATTTATCCCTTATGTGCCATGACTATTTAAATGTAATTATTAGAAATAGTGGGAGATCAAGACTGGAAGATGATGGACCCGATGCTCAAAATGAAGACATGTAAAATATTGGAAGCACTTGTAATAGTTGCATTTGCATCCCTGCATTCACCTAGGTTTTGGACTGGATCCATGTTTGACTCACATGGATCTAATAGAATTGGCAATTGATCATCCTTATTTATTGTTGAATGTCATATTATGATATATGCGATATATAGTAGTATGCATATATGTATATTATTAAATAATATAGTTGCGTGAATCTGGCAACATACAAACATGGCACGTGATTTTAAAATTAAAATTGAGACAATTTTAAAATTGAAATCCCTCATTTTGAATATGATTCAAAATTTATATCAAACCGTAAAAGTAAAAATTAAAAGATTTTAATTTTCCTTGCCTTCCATCAACCGTGACTGCATGTTGATCGCTACCCGCGGACAGTGTCTGGCTCATATTATTGGGGAGGCCTGGACGCCGGAAAGCTGTGACTTCCACCGGACATATGATGTGAATTGAGTGGAACTCCCATTACTCCGGCTCATATTATTGGAGTAACTCATGGCGACCGTCTACTACAATTCAATATTGAGGGTCGGTTTTAAACGCGAAAATAAACGGCGTCATATTATTGGGTCTTTATTAAACCTTAGGAAAAACACGCGGAGTTGTATAGGGATGCAATTGGATTCTATCTTTTAGAAATTATAATTTTCTGATATTATTCGGGATTATAATTGGCTAATTGGACTCTACGTGATCACTAAGGAAATAAGATTTCCCTTTTTCATCAGAGGGTGGTGAAAATGTCAAAATAGTGGGAGGAAATTTATAAAATATAAATCCATACTTTATATCTTAAAATTATTTTAAAATAATCAGCAACCATTATTCTGTTTCCATATCAGTATATTTTCGATTTCGTCACGTAATCCATTTTTGTTATTAACAAGTTAACCGTATCTAATTTTCAAGACAGGTTGAAAAAATTGTTCTAATTTCGGAGAAAATGACATGCACACTAATGCCAGTCTTGCTGAACTGACAATGCATGCAAGATGGTGAGACCATAGTGTGCAAGCTAAAGTGTAATGTGCTCGCTTCTATGTCAAATGAACTGTAGGGACAGTTTGAGGAAATGTTGAATGTTGCTGACATTCGAATACACATACAAGAGTTGCATGGTGCATGAAACTCGTACAGTGATTCACATCACTTTTAAAAACTCATGACTACACAAATGCAAGATGGGGCTCTGGCTCATGAGCGTGGTGTACATATGATTGGGTTTTATGAGAAAGTGGTGAGCCTGGAATAGGTGATTCCTAACGAGTTACTTCATGACATCAATTTGTTGTCATTCTCTTTCTCATTTGATGGGTTTATTGTAGTGCCCAAATTCAGTACACGTATAACTCATGCAATTACTTAATTATTAAAGCATTTATTTAAATTTAAAATGAGTTTTAGCCATGCATGATTTATTTAAATGCATTATTTTAAATTAATTATGTTTATGTGATGAACGTTAAAATGTGTTTCGAGTTTCATGTTTCAGGCGATTAATCAAGGCGAGATCGAGGAATAGAGACCAGTGACGAGTTTGACAATTTTTAAATAATTTATTAATGTTTAGCATTTTACAGCCTAATTTAATTATTAGGTAATTTTAAGATTTTTTTTAAAATTTAGCAATAGTGTGTTTTATTTTAAATTAGAGGATTTTAGTAAATTGGGTATTAGTTTACCATTTTTATCAGCTTTTTAATTGGGTTAACATTTTAAATAGCTTGATTAATTATTTAATTAAGCAATTTTTCCTCTAATTACTCACTCACACACGTTACACACTCACACACACTTACATGTTTTTACACACACCAAAACACACAACCCACACCTACACATTTAATTTCAGATTTTTAAAAAAGAAGAAACCCAGGGTTCTTGAGAAACTCAGCGGCCGCCCCTCCCTTCAAAGAATTTCAGCAGTTTTCGGTGATTTTATTGCCAGCAAATCGTGCCACGTCTGTCCCGTATCAACCTCGCATCTTTCCCTCGCTTTGGTGTCGTCGTTCGGCAGCGTTAAAGATTTAAAGGCATGTATATTCTGTTTTTCTTGCGTCGATCTTGTCATATTATGTGTTGCGATGTTTTTATGCGAGAAAATCCATGTGTGATGTGTAGAAGTTTGAGAAATTATGTTTGGATCACTTTTGAAACCATTTTTGTGATCTCAAATCACGTTTTTGCTGTCAATTTCAAAACTGCGATTTTTCAGTCGTGATTCTAAGAAATATTTCAACACAAAAATCGTAGAACTTTTCGATACCTTCGATTTGAAAGTAAACTCGAAATATTTGGATAAAAATTGAGTGAGTTATGACATTTTTCGTGGGACTGCTCAAACTGCGTTCTCTGAATATTATGATATTGATGCGTTCTTAAAGTTTTATGGTTGCAGGCTTCGTTGGGGATTGACGGATGATCGCTGCTGCGTTTAGGTATGTGGTTAATGATGTTGGAAAGGGCATTAACGTTTTGTTTCGCGTCGTTATGCACTTGACGAGTAGTCGTGAAAACTATTTTGTTGTTAAAATTTGAGTTTATGGGTTTAGATCAGGATTGGAAAGCGTTGAAGCATGAACGGGGACCAATCCACCCGTTAAAGCATGAACGGGGATCTCATGTATATGAAAGTGGATTTTTCCCTGTCAGCCCAGTACTGTAGTTTAGTCTGATCAGGCGATTTATGTTATGGGTCACTTGCTTTGAAACATGCCTCTACGCAAAATGATGAAGTTATATATGTTAATGTATGTACAAGTATGCAATCAAGTTTATGAAACGTTTCACGTTATGGCACGTCTATGTATGTATGTAAGTTCAAGCTTTTATACGCACTTTCAAGTTCAAGTATGTATGTACTATTTTGAAGTCGCATGTGGTTTTATTACGTATTATTTGCTACTTCCAGTTTATACATGTTCAGTCTTTAAACTCAATAGACTTGATCGATGCAGGTGATGATGATTTCGAGGAGACGAGGGGTGGGGACCAAGGAGCAGGCTTGGACTGAGCAGGTGGCTAGACCCGAGGGCCGCCCAAGTTTTTAACTTTTTATGAAAAGTCAAATACTCTGATTTCACGCTACTGGTTATGAGATTTTAAACAATTACTTTTTCAAACTTTATTTTAGATCTTTAGTTGCAACTACTTTTGGAACATACAGTTTATTTTATCGAATTTTGAAGGTTCTCTTTTTATTTAAGAAAATTTTTAATTTTTCTGCAAATTTTAAGTTGTAAAAAGTACGGTACGTTACATTTATGGTGAACTTCAATTGAATAAGATTGATGATAGCCTTGAAGAGCTAGTTAACATGCTTATGACTTATGAAGCTACCATAAAATAGGAAAATTATGTTTCCTAGTTGGACTTCTTGTTAGGAACGAAAAATGGCCCAAAAGATAAAAGAAAGAAATGTTCTGCCCCTCACAAAGAAAAACAAACCCAATAAGAGGCTAACTCCGAAGAACACATAAAGGGCTCACAAAGTCCGATAAGTCAGAACATATTTGTTTCACTGCAAGAAGAATGGACATAAGGAAGTATCTGGGCCAAAAATGTTTTGGAAATGATGAGTGAATGTCCAAGTAAACATGATTTCAACAACAAACAAAAGAAAGTTAGATGATTCAAATCCCGCACAAATATGGCACCCAGACTATGTCACATTTCCCAAAGAAGGATGCACAAACTATTGGGAGAAGGCATAAATTCTCTACCTACTTGTAAGTCTTGTCTAAAAGAAAAAATGACAAAGACTCCATTCAATGGAAACGTGAAACGTGCGCATGGTCTATTGGATTTGATCCACACAGACATTTGTGGCCCACTAAGTGTTAGAACAATATATGGGCAATCCTACTTCATTATCCTTACTGATGACCATACGAGGTATGGTATGTTTGTTTGATGAAACACAAATCTGAAGCATTTGAAAAGTTCAAAGAATTCAGATCTGAAGTAGAAAATAAGCTAGAAAGAAGTATAAAGACACTTCGATCTGATCGAGGGGGAGAATACTTGAGTGCTAAATTTTTGGGTTATCTAAAAGAGAATGAGATTCTCTCAAAGTGAACTCCACCAGCAACACCACAATTGAATGGTGTTTCTGAACGTTGTAATCAAACCTTGTTGGACATGGCGATCTATGATGGGATTTACTAAATTGTCTATATCGTTTTGGGGCTTTGCGCTTGAAACTGCGGCACTGTTGTTGAATAATGCCCATACTAAAGCAGTGGATAAAACATCATATGAGATATGGATGGGAAAAGCTCCCAAATATTATTACATGAAAATATGTGGATGTCCTGCTTATGTGAGACAGATAGTGGGAGATAAATTGGATAGTAGATCCACTTTGTGCTACTTTGTAGGATATCCAAAGAATTCTGTTAGATATTATTTCTATCATCCCAATGAAACAAAATGTTTGTTTCAAGAAATGCCACCTTTTTGGAAAGAGAATTTCTATTAGATATTAAATGCAAGATGATAGAACTTGAAGAAATTCAAGTTACTCCCTCAACTATAGTAGTTGAACCTAATCCCCAACAACCAGTAGTTGAAGTACAAGCTCCTAGAAGGTCTGATAGGGTTATTAGACCACCTGCATGATATACGCTTATTCATGAACAAGGCCATGATGAGTCTTGTGTTGGATGTGATCCAATGAATTTCAAAGAAGCAATATCTGATACTGATTCAACCAAATGGCTTGAAGCCATGCAGTCAGAAATGGACTCTATGTATCAAACCAAGTCTGGACATTGGTGGATCCACCTGAGGGAATCGTACCCATAGGATGCAAATGGATCTAAAAAAGAAAGCTTGAGGAAGATGGGAAGGTATTGACCTTCAAAGCAAGACTGGTTGCAAAAGGTTATACTCAAAGGCAATGAGTTGACTATGAGGAAACTTTTCACCAGTTGCTATGTTTAAGTCTATTAGAATACTAGTAGTCATAGCAGCATGGTCCGACTATGAGATATGGCAAATGGATGTAAAGACTGCATTCCTCAATGGAGACGTCAAAGAAGAAATTTATATGTCTCAATCTGAGGGATATACATCAGTAGGAAGTGAACATACAGTATGCAAACTTTAGAGATCAATACATGATCTCAAGCAGACATCAAGGAGTTGGAACCTCAGATTTGATAGCACTATCAAAAAGTTTGGTTTTGTTAAGAATACTGAGGAACCGTGCATGTACAAGAAAGTTAGTGGGAGTGCAGTGAAATTCCTAGTACTTTATGTTGATGACATCCTACTCATTGGGAATGATGTCGGATTACTGCAATCGACTAAAGTATGGTTAGCAAGTAAATTTCTCCATGAAATACATGGGTGAAGCATCCTATGTATTGTGAATACAAATATATAGATATAGATCAAAAAGGATGCTAGGACTCACCCAAGCCACTTATATCGATACCATTGTGAAGCGATTCTCTATGGAAGAGTCCAAGAGATGATACTTACCAATGTGTCATGGTGTTACTCTATCTAAAGCTATGTGTCCCAAAACTGATGAAGAGATAGAGATGATGACATGTATTCCATATGCGTCAGCTATTGGTAGTATCATGTATGTTATGATATAGACACATCCTGATGTTGGTTATGCTCTGAGTCTTACAAGCAGATATCAGGCGAACCTTGGTCCAATGCGTTGGAAGGCCGTGAAAGATATTCTTAAGTACTTGTAAAGGACTAAGAACTTGTTCATGGTCTGTGGAGTGGAGAATTGAAATTGGAAGACTACACTGATTCTAGCTTCCAATGTGACTTAGATGATTCGAAATTGACCTCTGGTTTTGTATTCATGTTATATGATGCAGCTGTCTCTTGGAAAGATTCCAAGCAAGACACCGTTGCAGATTCCACCACTGAAGCTGAATGCATTGTTGCATCTGATGCAGCCAAAGAGGCAGTTTGGATGAGGAATTTTGTCCAAGTGTTGGGCGTTATTCCTAATGGAGTTGATCCAGTCACGTCGTACTGCGACAACACTGGTGTCATTGCACAAGCAAAGGAACCAATGTCTTATCAGCGATCCAAACATGTAATGAGGAAGTTCCACATCATATGGGAGATTGTGGGAAGAGGATACATATCAGTCAAAAGAGTCCCCTCTGCAGATAATGTTGCTGATACACTTACATAGCCCTTGCCAGGACCATTGTTTCAGAAGCATCGCGAAGCAATGAGATTAAAGTTAAGGGTAGTTGGCTCTAAGGCAAGTGGGAGATTGTTAGAGTAGATGCTCTATAAGCCAACGGTTGACTAGAGAATTTATTGATTCAAGTGACAAAAACAATCTTTATTTTAATATAATTTAACTTTTTAATGATTTCATTATACTTTATCTGTATACTCATGCAATCAGCATAGATAAAGTCCTTGATTATGCTTTAATACAAATGAATCCTAATTCGATGTTGAAACTCATTTGTAAACACTGCATATTCTAAATTCTTTCCTAGTCGATTCAGCTGCCTAAAACATGGATAAAAGTACCTTGAGCTCGAGACTAGCATATGTGATGTTGTGTACTGTGTTTCTTGGTAAGGGCATGGAAATGTACATACATGCAGATGGGTAGTCATATGATGATTATACCGAACAACCCTCCATCGGACTTTCCAAGTGGTTATCATTCATCGAGAGGATAAGTCCGTGGTTATGATTTTACATCATTAGTCCTTAGGACCCGAGATAACACTGAGGCTCTATATGCTAGGGCTGTGCTTTGACTCGTTTACCGGCTCCAGGAAAGTCATCATGTGGCGAGGTAAAATACAGTTGCGACACATATAGGAGCCAGTGAATTGTAGTCGGGGATTCACCGCTCACGTATGGGTGTGGATATCCTGTGTGATCTGATGAAATAATAGTGCATGAAATCTCTGGCCAGAGTATGATATGTACGTTAGAGAAGGAGTTTTCAAATAGTACACGCGATGCCACTATTATAGTTATCACATAGTTATCGAATTAATATGCAACCCTCGATGAACCAATGGTTGCAGATTCAATCGGGATATATGAGATGAAGGGACCGTACTGTACGTTAATCATAATCGATTGGTTCTTGCATGCACTATCAGTGATACATAGGGGATCATGGGTTGATGCTACTAGACGCTCTTACCATGATCCGATGGGTGCAATCAGAAATGAGTTCTGACATTCTTGATCAAGGTGTTGATGAAAAGAATGGGGCTAACTAGGGTAAGCCCGAATAAAGGATTATGTCCTGAATCACAAAGAGTTGTGAGGGCTAGCTGTATCCCTGAACCATTGAGGGTCAACCAAGAACTGGATCGTTTGTTCTCGTTGAGAGAATAAATTCCTTCTTGAATTTATATTCTGTAGTAAATTCAAGAAGTTAAATTTATGATAATTAAATTTTGAGATAATAAATTCAAGGAGTTGAATTTATAAAATTTGAGAATTTAATTTATTAAACTCAAATGTTGAGTTTATTAGATATTAAATTTTGAAGGTGATATAAATTCAAAGAGTTGAATTTATAATTTAAATAATAAATTCAAATGTTGAATTTATAATGAATTTAATTAATTAAGCTCAAAAGTTAACTTGATTAAATATTAAATTAAAATTGGTGGGAAGTATGTTTAATGGGCTTGTAGGAGTACAAGTCCAACATACTTAATAATTAAAGTTTAATAAACTTTGATTAAATTAATTAAACTAGTTGAACGAGCCCAATTAATTAATCAAGTCTTTTAATGTTAATTATATGTATTAGCTCATGAGTTAATTATAAATAAGTGTTGAGAAGACAAAACCCTAGCCACCACCTTCAACAAATTTTGAAAAATCTCTCTTCCAAAGCTTGAGAAATTCGGCCACTTCCTTTTGAAGGAAAACTTTGAGACGCCTCTCGTTTTCAATCTCCAATTTAAAAACTTCTTCTAATTTTCTAGTGCGAATTATAAGAGGAACAAATCATCTAGTCGTGGTCCTGATCAGAAGAAAGGAGTCCTCGAAGAAAGTTCGTAGGAATTCATCAAGAGCTAGATCCGCCTATACCGGATTAGTTGGAGTCAAGTGATTTAATCACCAAAGGTGTAAAACTCTAACGTCATATGAATGTTTGATTATAAAACCATACGAGTGTCCAAATACATCTTGAATGTCAAGATCTAATAAAAATTTTAAAACTTCAGCTGCGTTTGGCCCGAGAAAACCGGGATCTCACAAATGGTATAATAATAGTCTTCTGATACAGCAAAGGATCGTCACCAAAAAATAGAGGTCCAAATGCAATATTTCACTCTTTAATAAACCATATATATATATTTCAGCAGTTCCCGAATTTACTGGCTTGAGGCGGTTGATTGTTTACTATCAATGGAAACACTGTCCTCTGTCTCACTCCCATCAAAGCGCGAACTGTTATATATGCTGGACTTGAAACTGTCACTGCTCGATGTTAGAGGCAATTCTGTGTTACCAGCTGAAGCATATTTAGCAGAGACAGAAGATAAAACACGAGTTGCTAACGTGTGCAAGTCGTCGGGAATGGTTCGTCTGATTTCCTGTCCATGGAAACCGATCATCAGCGAGCCAATAGAAAGAATTATGCAGACTCCGTTTGGGATAGTTTCGAAGGATTAGGATTTCATTGAGAATTTGTTATGCTAAATGTAAACATACCATATGCCTTATAGCCATGTCTAGAGACTTTTTCGAGAGTGATCTTCCGAAGCCCGAATTATCATGGGAGGATTTCTTGGAGTTATCATGAAATGAGTGTTCTTGTTTGGGCGGAGCTAGTTTCCTCATGTTTACTACTCTTTCAACCATTTTCGAACCTATCAATACAGGATTCACATCATCGTTCCCTTTGTTATGTCCTCGACTTCTTGATTGTATCATGCTCCCATTTTTGTGAGCAGTATTAGTAATTGGAGTGCGTATTTTAGCAGGAGAGCATGAGTTTTGCCTTCGTTTTCCATTACGAGACAAATTAGAAGCATGTCCATTCGGCCTTCCCCTGGACGCTGATACTGTCCTTTTAGGCATCAGAATTTTCGGATTTTCAGAGTCATCATGTGACAAAGAGAGAATCTCTGAGGGGTTCGATCCTAGATTTTTCATGGTCGCGGAGCCCATTTTTCTCACAGAACCAGATAGACCAGAAGTGGTCAATGCAGCGGTTGGTTTGCATGTAGCTGCAGTAGACCTCGATGCAGGCTTTGAACTGACTGGCATAGATGGCCTGCCAACCGGGGTTGAAGAGCGTGTGGTTCTTACAGGAGTAGAGGATATCGAATTAGCGGACGTTGGCTTGGAAGAAAGAAGTGTTCGTTTGGAAGCAGGCGTGGAAGCACGAGAGGGCTTCGATTTTGCAGGCAGGGTTGATTTTCCTCTATTTGGTGTTGTTGCTCTAGTGGTCTTTCTTTGATCACCTGATGATAAAGGCTTTTTATTTGCAGAAGTAACACAGTCAGTACTGTTGGGTCCAGACCACTTCATCAAATAGAAAATGTTATAGCACCATAAAAGCCCGAAAAATATCGATACAAAATCTTAAAATCATGTCAAACCAACTGTTTGCAATATAGAAACGTTAAAAAAAAGCTCACATTCAATACTTGCCTCAGATTTCAGTGCCATGCCTCCACCATTTGTAATTTCGGTTAAACTCGACACCAAATCTTTTACTTCCAACGCATCCGAAGGATGTAAAGTGGAATCAGGTTGTGCATAAAGCCTGAGAGAGGTTCAGTGTAAGCATCAGACACGAGAAACAGGACACCATAAGGCTAATATGAGCAATACAATATATTTATAAGTATCTCAGATTCATCTTCGAAAAAATGCCAAGACATCATTATGTAAGATGCAAATTGAGAAGTTGAAAACATTATTTGATAATGAAAGACAATTCAAGAAGACAAGAATCCCAAGAACTGAGGCGAAAGCCAGAGGGAATTCGATGAGAAAGTAAAAGTTTTACCAATCATAATCATTCTCATCAATCTCCAAATTGTGGGAATTTTCATCGGCTGCACTCTGAACAATCTCGAGCTCTAAACCGTTTGATTCCAAAACGGGGCCATCCGACTTTTGCTCTGCACACAAGTTAGTCTAAACCACATGAACAAAAATCAAAGCACAAAAACTTGATCTCAAATCATAGTAATCAACACAAAAGAAATGTGATTAACTGATAATGATGAGACAAACACAGAAAAAAAAAATCTACGAATTCTGACAAAAATTAGGATTAAACCAAGATCAGAGTACCTGCTGAGTCATCAAGTTCATCAGAGTCCTTAATAAGATGTTCACTCCTCTCCTTTTCAACGTTCCGCACTCCCAAAAAAATAGCCAGATCTTCATCCACTTCCCTCATAACCATCGCAAGATTTCTGTTTTGTGGCCTAAACTGTACGGATGCCTACATTTTCCAAAGAAACTAAATCAAAGTACATGCAAACATCCCAAATATCTTATCTTTTGACCAAATCCATTCACTAAATACATAAAGCAACAGAAAAAGGTTCAAACGTAAGTCATTTAACATACACAAAATTGCATGTATAAGATCACATATGAGTAAATATGAGTGTAATTCCATGAGGTGCGCTAACATCAGTCATTCGATTTGAGCCCGTCCCGAATTTTCACCTGATCTTGTGAAAGCTTGTGAGCCAACTCTTGATCATTTCACGAATGTATATTGATTGATTCCAAGGAAAATTTAAAAAGTGATAAAATTAATTCTCGTTTATAAATTGCTGTCATTTAAAAAATCTATCAACTCACCATTACTTAACACAGTATCAGATCACTTGCAAATCTATCTGGACGAGCTGGTTGAGTAAGAAGCTCCCTTCGTTTCCACACAACTATGGCTATGCAGCCTATGCATAAGTGAAGCAAAATCCAGGAAAAAAATTTTGACAAAAAAAATTAAGATTTTCTGATCATTCTCACAAGAAACACGAATATTTACCACACCATTCAAACCAAACACAAGTGCCCATCTGACATTTCGATCTAAACTATCCAAAGATTCCAACTTTATCACAGATGGTCACATAAGAAAAGTTCCCACAAACCAAGAAACATCCACCACAGTAATCAAGACAGATAAAAAGAAAGTCGGAAAACAAACACAGACAATGTTAAGCACTTACAGCCATTGCTATCGAAACAGACAGATTATGGATTGAAAAAAATGCAGAGAGATTACAAGAATGAAAGAGGATTGCTATTCAGTTTGTAGTTTTACGGTGGATATGGGCTCTCACAGACTGGATTTTTTTGTATTTTTCAGATGATTTAGATTTTTTCTCCTCTCTCGACAGGGAATTAGGAACGCGAGAAATGTGAGAAAAACAAAGAAAAGGGAAGGAAGTTCATGAATCAGTGGACTCTTGCTTGATTCTTCTGTGCAATGGGACACTCCGTTTTAAATACATCTTTTTAGAATTTTAAAAAAAAACCATTCAAGTGAAGATTTGAAAGTCAGTTCACCCTCACATCAATGTTTAAAAAATCTTGAATTTAATTAAGACAAAAATTTATGTGAGAAGAATTCATTGATCATATTTTATGGGACGGATCTTTTATTTGGGTTATCCGTGAAAAAATATTATTTTTTAGTCTAAAAATATTACATTTTATTGTGAGTATCGATAAGATTGACCTGTCTCACAGATAAATATCCGTGACAATGTCTCACAAGAAACCTACTGTATAATTAATATAATATAGTTCCTAAATTATATATGTTTTTCTTTAATTATATTAAAAGTTTTTGTGGACCCTGCTTTATTTATATTATATTATTTTATGATTAAGGTTTTGAAAGTCTACATAATGCAGAAATTATGGTTTTAATTAATGTTAAATCATTGTCAATGTATGTTTAAAAGTAAAAAGGATACTAAAAGGTCCATTGAGCGCCTCGTGGCTATGTCCCCTCCCATTCGAATTCGAGGCCGTTTCACGGGTTACCCTCAATAACATAGCCCGCCCGTCGAGTGTGCTTCTTTCACGACATGCTCTAGTCCTCTCGTTTTCAACATATATACAACTGAGACAGAGGTAGTAGTCTCTAATATTTTTATAGATTATTCGGATATGTGATTTATTGATTAGATCACATTATAAATTTGGAGTATCTGCAACGTTTAAATTTGACATTAAATTTGAATACATAGGAAGATGGGAATCATGGGAAGAGTAATATTTGAAATGATAGTCTTTAAATGAAAGGTAATAGTATTTACGAACTTGCCAACTTTGGTCTATGGTACTTTTTATTCATTCCATATATATACAATAATTAATATTTGTGGGTCGTGACACGTGAGATGTCTGTGGTCTTTAGCAAAAAATGAGTAAGAAATATATATTTTTTTTAAAAAATAAAATAAAATTAAAGTTATCGATTTTTTCTTGCAAGAAAAAGGTTTTCAATTTTTGAAATTGAAATGTTATGATAAAAAATAGGATGTGAAGAGAAATGTGGAATAAGAAGTGAAGCGATTAAAAAGAATTTTTGAAATTATGAAAAAGTTTTACAAAAAATACCGAAAGTTAGTCGTTCCATAGGTTAATTTTAATTGATAATGTATATCATTTAGCTCATGAATAAGAGGATAAAATATTCATGATATAAAAATGATAAATCAATATACTTAGATAAAATAATGAAGCATTACATTGCTCATTTATAAAACTTGAGCCAAACATTTGATAAAACAAAGATGAATAATCGATCAATGTATTATCCTACAGACTAAACGGTATCATATTGTATGCGAGTTAATTGAATCAAATATTATTATAGTGGAAAGTTAAATATTTGATCACAGTTACACATTTTTTAAAGAGTTTTTACCCTTTTTATTTTTATTTTTCACAAAAACACGTAGTCCCAAAACAGACAATATTTAAATCTGAATAAATCAATTTAAACACATAATTTTTTTAAAAAAATAAATAAGACAATACTAATTACAAAAAAAAAAGAAGTTTATTATTCTAAATTTGAAATTTGTGCAAAGTCATATGTCATGTGCCCAATTCTCCTCATCATGGCCAACTTTGGACAAGAATTCATAGTTTCAAAATTCCATTATAAAGTTGGTCTTTATCGAATATTTGTCTATAATAGTAAAAAGCAAAAATTTGTAAAGCATGCTCTTTTGTTCCTAGATTAAATTTCTTTTCTTTTTTAAAAAAATCGTCCATTTAAATATTTATTTTAAAAAAATCATAGTATATGTTTATTAAAAAGGCGAATTGATATGAAAATTTCTCCGTGAATTCGAATTCACATGATTTTTAATTTTTGGGGACACGTACTCATCACACAAGGGTTTCATGACCATAAATGGAATGGCTTTCGTTTTTCAACTATTATTCTAACAATATATTGCACGTTCCAGAAAATTGTTTCTGTTACGACGAATGTAAAATTTATATTTTATTAGAATCATGATTTTGAGTTCAAACATCCTCATTTGTATATTCACTTTTTATAAATAAATTTGTATCGTCACTAATTTACTCATTTCTTGTTTATGGATACTCAGGTCAGTCATGTCCAAAGCTTAAGCCTACACAAGAGCGTGAAAAGATAGATACCTTGAGCAACTATTGTTATGACATCGAATTCTCGTACCCAAGACGCAACGGAAGTTTAAAATTTTTACATCTCGATTTTCAAGACGGTGCTTGGGCGTCGTGTGTTTGAAATCATTCATAGGGTGTTTAGAATTTATACATGCGCGTGTAAAACGTTGGACTCCAAATTATTCCTATTTTTAGGCGGAGATAGTCCTTCTTGTATTTCCTTAGGAACGTGTCTCTGGTTTTGATCGTATAATCAAGTCCACAATCAGAAACTATTTGTCTATTTCCCTTACTTGGATTGCACTAGAAATCACAAGCACTTTTGCACTGAGACTATGGCCTTTGAATTTCCAAAGTCCGGAGACGGTACAACGACGACGGCGCGACGTTAGAAGAAACCACTTGGCCAAAGTTTTCCTTGATCATACACAAGGTGGCCGAGAGCTTCAATGCAAGAGAAGGGAGGGATTTTGTTTGCTTAGTGTGCAAAAATTTGTCTTCAAATTATGACCCTTCATGGAGTATATAAAGAGTGAGACTCCTAATGTAATTATGAATCTCTCTCCCACAAAGACTCCTAGTCTTTATGGTACTAGAACTCTATATTTCATTATATTAAAACTTCTCACATAATTAATATATATATATATATATATATATATATATATATATATATATATATAATGTATTTATTAACTCTTAACAATACATTATATATTAATATCATATATATACATATTTTATATCACCATATAAAAATATGTGTTTGTGTGTGTGTCTATATGTACTCTGTCGCTTGGATTGCACTATATCGCAAGCAATTTTGCGTTGAGACTACGACATTCAAATTTTCAAAATCCGGAGACGGTGCAGCGATGGAGGTGACGGTAGAAGGAACCACTTGGCCGAAGTTTTCATTGATTATACACAAGGTGGCCGAGAGCTTCAATGCAAGAGAAGTGAGGGATTTTGTTTGCTTCGTGTGCAAATTATGACCCTTCATGGTATATATATAGAGTGAAACTCATAATCCAATCAGGAGTCCCTCTCACTAGGACTGGTACTAGAACTCTATATTTCATTATATTAAAATTTCTCATATAATTATTATATATATAATGTATTTATTAACTTTCAACAATACATGATATATTAATATCACGTATATACATATTTCTATCACCATATAACTATTATTTAATTTATAAAATTAACTCATTGATTAATTTAATTCTAGACTCCTTTAGAACATTTACGAGAATTTGTACATGTTAGTAGTCACCACTACTAACACAATCATTTAACAAGTAAACTCTCAATTCGGTAAATAAATTATTCCGAACTCATTATAACTTTAATCGACGTTCCGAGAGCGTCAATGTGTCATTGATACAAATCTTGTTCATATATTGAAACTTTTTTTCACTTATCATATTAAGCCGCTGCCAATTTAGTGAACTCTTTCAACAAAACAGACAATTCCACTATCTTTCAAAAATTAGCAATCAAACTAACTTTCATTTCTTCTATCCTATGGAATCAGTTCATAAACTCCTTTATAAGCTTCCTATTTGATCTCTATCAAACTACTGTCGCCAAATTAAACTCATTGAATTTTGGCTTTTCAACAGGAACACAGAGTCCGATACTTGTGTGACCCTCAATGGTTCAAGGATACAACTAGCCGTGGATTCACATCTACATGTGATTCAGAATAACATTTATTCTTGTTTGGGCTTAACCTAGTTTGCTCCATTCTTTTTGTAATGTCCAAAAGTAAAACGACATAATCCAACTGCATGTGAATCTATGGAAATGGATAATAGCTAATTAAATGATTTCAGTGACTTAAATTAATTATATTTGATATATTTATATGGTTGAAGTAGTTTTCTATTTGAATGCATAAAACTGTATTTTAAGGTTATTCGAGATGCGATCGAGAAACGAAGACCGAGTACTGAAAAATGAAAAATATTTTTTAAATAATTGTTTTTAATTATTTAAAATAAGATCGATGCTTTATGATTTTTTTTTGAAAATAAGGAGTTTTGAGGTGATTTTATACGCTGAGACGTAATTTTTATCGGTATTCGATTTTCAACGAAAATATGAACTTTGTGATAACTCGGTTAATAATTTCATGAAATTTCCTAATCAAATATTTTTTAAATGCATTATTTGGCTTATTGGGCCTAGTATAGCTTACTAATGGGTCCAAGCTCACATACAAGTTTATTTATCAATAAATAAACTAGTAAACCCCTACCCCAAATCCTAAAACACACGCCCACCTCCATCACAACACTCAAACTCTTTTCTCCCCTCAAACACACGACACACACAAGAAAATAATTCGAGGAAAGCATCGGTTTTCATAAGGATTTCAGCTTAGGAGTTCTACGTCGTCGTTTTTCGCATCATCAATTTGTTCCGAGAGTAATATATGCAAAAGCACGCCTTAATCTTTCTTTCAAACATCTTTCACACCATAATATGGATATTTATTTAAGTTTACATAAAAAAATATGTTGCACAAATTGTACTTTCCCTTTATGGAATATACATGCATATAACTTGTGTTTGATGATTTAAAATTCTTTCTAGTGATGCATAAAGGGGCTGCCCTAGTAGGGTAACATGGAGAAGTGTTTTTACAACACAATACGGGTCCATATGTGTCTAACCAAAGGCTGCACATGTTTGGAACAAGGCTTGAACGAAAATTACTCCATGTTGTTCACAAGGGTTCGGTTAATGGGCTATACACCGAGGGCTTGGTCAGGGATGAGCTGGGGCTCGATGAGGGTCATGGTTAAGGGGATGGTAGGGTCCTAGCTGAGCTAGGACCCGTGGCTGGTCCATGCGATTAAGGCGCGGCCGCGAGGGGCGGCTACATGGAGGGTCCAGTCTTGGACAGGGTGGTCTAGACTAGGTCTCAGAGTGGTCCAGGGTTAGTTCAGAGGTTTCAAGCTCGGGAGGTGGCTTGGGCAAGGAGTCCTAGGCAATGGAAAAGAGTCGTAGGCTTTTAGGAATGTCGTGCAGCTCTTGTTGCTGACAGGGGGCTGCTGCATGAGTTAGGTTGAGTCCATAGGGTCCATGGGAGGGCTGGTCAGAGTTTGGCTCGAGGTGGCTCGGGCTTGGCTCGATGAATTTGCTATATGGCCCGAGGGTTCTTGAGGGGTTCGAATGTTTGGTTTAAAAAGGTTAAGGCTTGAACCGTAGGTCCACGAGGTGGCTCATGGCTTACAAGGATAATTTAGGTAATAAAAAGTCTATGTTTAAAATTTGGGAATTTAATATTAAAGTTTGAATTCATTCGGGATTAAAACTCTGCACTAATTAATAATTAGGAAATTAAATCGAAAGTCATGAATTAAAGCTAAATAAAAATATAAAAAAAAATTTAATCTTAAATAATTATTTGTGATTGTAATGCCCGAGAGTTAATCGCTGTTAATTAAAGATTATGGATTTATAATTTAATGTGATTATGAAAGGGCCAACCGAGACACAATTTGAGGTAACGAGTGATAATGTATGTGCGAGGACAGTACCATTGGCGCACATGCGCGACAAGATGCGCGCACATGCGCGAAATGGGCAGAAGACCTCACGCATATGCACGAAGTGAGAGCGCGCATATACGCGACATCTTTCTTTAGAAAATTGCTTTAGAAAACAAAAGAAAGAACCGAGGAAGCTTTTCATATTTCTTACGTTTCATGTTTTAGAAGTTGATTTGTGAAGAATCTGCCCGTTAGATTTTAAATCCAACTTCAGTATCGAATTTATATCGACGCAGGCTACAACTGGACGTAAGTTTTCTTAAGTTTTGATATGATTTGAAATTAGGGTATTGCTCGAGTCGGATATGATTCATATATGTTGTTCTTGACATGTTAGACATCATAAAGCTGAAGTCAGATTGATTATGGAATTGTTATGATTTTCAGAGTATATCAATTGATATAGGACAGATTTGGATTATGGTTTGATTGCAGATTGTATTGGATATGGGTTATAGATTGTAATTGATATATATTGATGGGGATATCGAGATCGTTCCGTTATGCCGTTGATTTTGAGTTGAATCCAGATTGATCATATTGGTATGGATTTGAGCAGTATATTAATATGATATTATTGATATTGTCATTGCCAGATTGAGGGATTGACAGAATTTGAATTCCAAACAGGAACGTCGTCAGAACTGCAACAAAAGAAAGGTATAAGTCAATGTGGTACTGGGAGAGCGACTCGAGTAGGGTATACTTGAGTTTCCCTAAATCACATACTTATTGTTATTATTTGTGATGATTTGAATTGATATGCTTGTTCTATTGATTTATAGAAGCATGTATTAGACGAGTGGTCTTGTGACATAAGTGCCGAGAGTGATGGAATCGTCACTGGCACATTGCACAGTGTCACAAGAAAGTGAATTGGCGATAGTGCCACTGTGTGTGACGGATAGGTCAAGACACCGGATGTTTGGTTATATCGAAGTGGATAGAATTGGAGATTCTTCTATTACTGATGTTCGATATAAGAATGCCAACATCTGGGAACCGGGATCCCTAGACTAGGATTGAGTCTAGTCTGAGACGTGGAGTCACGAGTATGATTGACAGTTTTGTATTGATTATGTTTTCAGATTTGATATATATTACTGATATTTGTTACATGCTTTTACATTGTTTATATGATGGCATGTTTCATTTATTTATACTGGGATTTATTCTCACCGGAGTTATCCGGCTGTTGTCGTGTTTTTATGTGTTCATGACAACAGGTGGGACAGGTTCAGGGTCGAGGAGATGAAGATAGATCGTGATTAGAGTGGAGACTACGGACTTGGATTAGAGATAGGGTTTGGACACTGGACATTTAGTTGTAAAACCTTAGTTTCAATTATTGTATATACAGTACAAGACTTGTACTTTAATACTGATATGTATATTAGATTGAATCCCATTACATTCCGCATTTTTTTTAAAAAAAAATTAGACCCTATTTATTATAATTGATTAAATTGTACTAATGATGATGAAGAGTATGATTAGCGTCCGGGTCTCCACAACAGGTGGTATCAGAGCGATAGATCATTAGATTGAGATAGAAGCTAGTGAGAGGGGTAGATTGCGTTTTATTTCCTGCTTTTGAAGGCTAGCATGTTTTACTGTTTTGATACATGTTACTTGCTTATCTGATGTGATATGGTAATATGTTTTATTGAGAATGAATCAGCACCGATTCTAGATCAGCAGTAAGATGATCAGAGGAGGACTGAAACAGAATTATTGTTTGTGATTATTAATCCTTTTGATTATCAGATATGCCTCCGAGAAGAATACCAGAACAGGGTAGTACTTCGAATCCTCCGATGGAAGTTACAGCCACTCCTATGGAGACATTATTGAAAAGGTTTCAGTCGTTCCATCCACCAACTCTGAAGGGTACTGAGACTTCGGTGGATTGTGAGAGTTGGCTAGACGATATCGAGATGTTGTTTGAATCCCTGGACTACACCGATGAGAGGAGAGTGAAATTAATTGGACACCAGTTGCACGATATTGCAAAGAACTGGTGGATTACCACGAAGAAGGCACTGGAGCATCGAGGTACGACTATTACCTGGAATGTATTTAGAACTGAATTCTATCAGAGATTCTTTCCAGTGTCGTACAAAAAGGATAAGGGAGCCGAGTTTGCCAATTTGAGACAGGGCCAGCTAAATATTGAGGAGTATGTGGCCAAGTTCTCGACATTGTTGCGGTTTGCTCCACATGTGGCCGAAAATGACGAAGCCATTGCTGATCAGTTCATTAATGGCCTGAATCCTGAAATCTTTACCTTGGTGAATACCGGGAGTGTAACGTACCGTACTTTTATCATTCAAAAATTGCGGAAAAATTTAAAATTTTCTTTATTAAATGTAAACATCCATACGGTAGTCACTCAACATTCATAAATAGTTTTGAAATCATTCGCCATCAATAAAATTTGTTTAAAGAAAGGTTATCTCGAAATGTCTCACATCCAATCATAAAAATTCAGAGTATTTTAAACTGTGCTTAAAAACATAAACTTGCGGTCCTCGGGTTTAGCCTGCCGCTCAATCCAAGCCTGCCCCTTGGTCGCCACCTCCTGTCTCCTCCTCAACGTACTCACCTGCATCGATCAAGTCTAGTGAGTCTAAAGACTCAACACGTATAAACTGGAATAACGAATACTACAATAATAAAAATCGCATGCATCTTTAAAATAGAACGTACATAACTTGAAACTTGAACTTTAATAATAAACTTAAACTTGAACTTGAACATGCTTACTATGACGTGCTAAGAACATAAACTTTTCTTAAACATGCTTTCATACTTCAACATACTAAACTTCATCATTTGCGTAGAGGATGTTTCAAAGCAAGTGACCTTTAACTTAATAAATGCCTGATCAGACACACCACACTACTGGGCTGACAGGGACGTATCCACTGCCACATACATGAGATCCCCGTTCATCATTTAACGGGCCGGTTGGTCCCCGTTCATCATTTAACGCTTTCCAACCACGATCTAACCCGTTCATCATTTAACGGGGTGAAGAGGTCCTCGGCCACGTTCACCGACTTCCAAACCTATTCACTTTTTGGTCACGAGACATTTAGCATACCTCAAAAACTTCAAATATTTTCTTTACACGTCATACATACTTACTTGACGTTGAGGGATTCATTGGACGTCGATCGGGGCCGTTGCTGCACATACTAACATGAAATTCCATTCTTAACTTGCATAACTTAGCCGTAGAATCATACTCACTCTCAAGTTAAATAAATTCTTAGGACATTCTAAAATTTCTCTTGACTCGACCTTGATAATCCTTGCACTAAACCATGACATCAAACTTCGAAAACAACTTTCAAATCTTTCCCAAACAGTGAGTACACGGACCCCTATCCCGGGTCCGTCTACCTACTATGAAGGAAGTGCTCGGGAAGAAAAAGGGGCACGGAGCCCGTGCTTAGATCCGGGTGGAGGTCCGTGTCCGTGCGCTGGAAAAATGTCTCGAAGAAATGGGAAGGCACGGACCCCGTGCCTACATCCATGTGGGGGTCCGTGTCCGTGCGCAAGTTTGACACCGTGAAGAAAACAAAGGCACGGACCCTGTGCCAAGATCCGTGTTGGGGTCCGTGTGGCCGCGAAATACTGAACTTGCGAGGAAAAACTTACACAATGCTTATTATCCCAATTATCACCTAAGGGAACAAGATTCAACAAATTTGAGACTATCCTAGGTCACCATAGCAATGAACTAAACTCGTGAATACGCCTCAACATAACGACGTTCACCCTACAATTCGTACGACCCATCAATACGGACATTGACATCAAATGCTTCCTATGACTTCTAATTAATTCGAGTGCCTAACAACATAAAACGAAACCTCAAAAACACTTTTAACATCATCACTAACATACCCGTACGCAGCAACGATTGCCCGTCGATCTCCAACGAAGCCTGCAACATAAAACTTCAAGAAACACATCAATAACATAATTTTCTGAAAATTTCAGTTTGAGCAGTCTCACGAAAAACATCATAACTCACTCAATTTTCGTCCAAAAATCTCGAATTTTATAGAAAATAGAAGGCGTCGAAAAGTTCTACAATTTTCTAGTTGAAAGTTTTCTCAAAATATGAACCGAAGAATCGCAGTTTTCGCTAGAACAGTAAGAACGTGAATTTGGTGATTCAAAATCGCTTCAAACTTGATCTAAACACGATTGCTCAAACTCCTACGCATCACACATATATTTTTGGCATAAATAACAACACAACGCATAATATGACAAGATCGATGCATCAAGAACAGAATATACGTGCCTTTTGATATTTAAAAATACCGAACGACGTTACCGAAGCGGAGATAGAAGGGAGGTTGATCCGGGACGAACGTGGCACCGTTTTCTTGCAATAAAATTCACGAAAACCTTGCTGGAATCTGAAGAGGGGGTGGGCGGCTGCTATGCTAATGAAGAACCCTAGTTTTCTCTTTTAAAATAATAAAACTAGAATTGATAGAGTGTGTGTGTGTTTAAGCGTGACAGGTGTGTGTAAAAGTGTGTAATGTGTGCGTGAGTTTTGTGCTTAATTAGGGAATTTATTTTGCTTAATTAAAATAAATAACATGCTAATCAAATACTAATTAAAAAGGTTGACACAAATAATAAATTAGTTAAAATATTGACTATACTCATCTTTAAATAAAATCTCCCTAATAAAATAAAGTGCACACTTATTAAACTTTTAAAAGTTTTAAAGTCTTAAAATTACTAAATAAATAAATTAGGCTTAAAATTCTAAAACTCAATAAATTATTTAAAATGCCCCCAAACTCAACTTAAAATAAAATACCATCTTTAAAATTGCCAAGAATCGTCACCGGGTCTTTTCCTCAATCTCGTCTCGAATAAACGTCTGAAACGTGAAACTCGAAAAGTATTTTAGCGTGCATCACATAAGCATGACTATATTTAAAATAATGCATTTAATTAAATTATGCATGGCTAAACTCATTTTAAATCAAAATAAATGATTTAACGAATTAAATAAATGCATAGGTTGTACGTGTACGAAATTGGGTTCTACAGTTCCTCCCCCACTTATATAAATTTCGTCCTCGAAATTAAGTCTTACCGAACAATTCCGGGTAGAGAAGTCTCATAACTGCCTCTGACTCCCAAGTGGCCTCTTCCACTGATTGATTCAGCCACTGAACTTTGACCAGCTTAGTCACTTTGTTCCGGAGTCTGCGCTCCTGTCGGTCGAGGATTTGAGTCGGCCTTTCCTCATAAGACAAATCTGGAGCAAGCTGCAAAGGCTCATAACTCAGAATGTGCGAAGGATTAGCCAAATATTTCCTTAGCATCGAGATGTGGAACACATTGTGTACCCCGGCCAGATTCTGCGGAAGGGCTACACGATAGGCTAATGTCCCAACTCTGTCAAGAATCTCGAACGGTCCAATAAACCTCGGACTCAACTTGCCTCTTTTCTCAAATCTCATAACACCCTTCATGGGTGCTATCTTGACGAAAACGTGATCACCAACGGCAAACTCGAGATCTCTCCTCCTCTTATCTGCGTAGCTCTTCTGACGGCTTTGGGCAGTCTTCATTCTGTCACGAATCTTGACCACCACTTCTGCAGTCTGCTGAACTATCTCGGGACCTAGATCTGATCTCTCACCCACTTCATCCCAATGAACTGGTGATCTGCACTTCCGACCATACAACGCCTCATAGGGAGCCATGCCAATAGATGCCTGGAAACTGTTGTTGTATGTGAACTCCACTAGAGGTAGTCTAGACTCCCATGTTCCCTGAAAATCAATCATGCAAGCTCTTAGCAAGTCTTCTAAATCTGTATCACTCGCTCAGACTGGCCATCTGTCTGCGGGTGAAAAGCTGTACTAAAAAGCAACTTTGTCCCCATAGCTGCATGTAAGCTCTTCCAGAAGGACGATGTAAACCTCGGGTCCCTGTCGGACACAATAGAGAATGGGAAACCATGCAACCGGACTATCTCCCGGATATAACGTACCGTACTTTTATCATTCAAAAATTGCGGAAAAATTTAAAATTTTCTTTATTAAATGTAAACATCCATACGGTAGTCACTCAACGTTCATAAATAGTTTTGAAATCATTCGCCATCAATAAAATTTGTTTAAAGAAAGGTTATCTCGAAATGTCTCACATCCAATCATAAAAATTCAGAGTATTTTAAACTGTGCTTAAAAACATAAACTTGCGGTCCTCGGGTTTAGCCTGCCGCTCAATCCAAGCCTGCCCCTTGGTCGCCACCTCCTGTCTCCTCCTCAACGTACTCACCTGCATCGATCAAGTCTAGTGAGTCTAAAGACTCAACACGTATAAACTGGAATAACGAATACTACAATAATAAAAATCGCATGCATCTTTAAAATAGAACGTACATAACTTGAAAATTGAACTTTAATAATAAACTTAAACTTGAATTAAACTTGAACTTGAACATGCATACTATGACGTGCTAAGAACATAAACTTTTCTTAAACATGCTTTCATATTTCAACATACTAAACTTCATCATTTGCGTAGATGATGTTTCAAAGCAAGTGACCTTTAACTTAATAAATGCCTGATCAGACACACCACAGTACTGGGCTGACAGGGACGTATCCACTGCCACATACATGAGATCCCCATTCATCATTTAACGGGCCGGTTGGTCCCCGTTCATCATTTAACGCTTTTCAACCACGATCTAACCCGTTCATCATTTAACGGGGTGGAGAGGTCCTCGGCCACTGATAGGACTCGTTTTTACGTGTTTTTAGTGTTGGTTTCGAGTCGCATTCATGCATCATATTAGTTTGTTTTAGTTAATTTAGCAATTATTTAGCATTATTTAGAATATGACTGATCTCGTATATTTTGTGGTCATTTTGTAGGAATTGAGCCAAAAAGTGGATAGGAATTGAGCAGCTTATTCGAAGTACCTCGCTAGGGCGGCCAAAAGTGATCGCCCCAGCGAGCATTTTAGTCTTGCCGAGGAGTTTTATTCGAAGTCTCTCGCTAGGGCGGTCAAAAGTGACCGCCCCAGCGAAACCAAGGACATGGTCGAGAAACTTATTCGAAGTATCTCGCTATGGCGGACACTTTTGACCGCCCTAGCGAGCGACGAGATCCAAGAAGATTTGTTTCCAAGTTTTGTGGACTCTATCAGATACCTAGACCTAATACACGAGATTGGGGCGCCGTTTTTCAGTGGATGATCATTATTTTCAGCATTTTTTCTTGGAGAAGAGGCTAGGAGCAAAGGAGATTTCGAAGACCTCGAGATTTCCACGCGTCGTGACCGGCATCCGTCGTCATCTTTAGTATTTTCATTATTCAGTTTTCGTTTCTTAGATTGTTGTTGGTTTTTATTATGAATTTTAGTAGCTAAACTCTAGATTTGTTGGGAATTGAGGGGATCCTACCCCGTACTCGTTGTTTAACATTATTCCTCGACGTTTTTATTAGTGATTTGTTTATGCTATTGTTCTTTCTTAGTTCAATCGAAGCCTAGCTAACTTCCTTTGATTATTTCATGTTGTTAATGATGTCGATAGAATAATTAACAATAAGATCACCTAGTATAAACCACGAATTTACAATTTTAGTAGATATACGGAATTGGGTACGTGTCGATAGTGATAATTCACCCGGATGAAAGCTAGTGGATTCCATAGAATGTAATGCAATCTTGAACTGTTAAATATTTGAGGACACTTGATTACTGCATGTTTAAGATTAGTATTAATATCGCTCGACAGAGTATATTAATTAGTCTAGGGTACTCCGTCGAATGCACGAGTAAAAGTCGAGTGTAATTGTTTAAACACGAGTGGTAGGTGAACTGATAATTTCCCAACAAATTCATTTCTCCTTTGATTTAATCTAAATTAATCATCGCATTCTTGAGCACATTTCCTTTGCATTTTAATCATTTTAATTGTTAATTTACATTAGTTTAATCATCAACTCAATTCATCGTTGCTAAAGAAATTTTACGTGAGAATAAAAATAGTGTAACGCAGTCCCTGTGGATCGATACTCGTATTCACTTACGTTTTTTATAACTTGACTATCGTGCACTTGCGATACTTAAATCGAGCTTTTATTTATAAAATAAATTTTGGGATTATTCACTGTGCAAGTTTTGCTCGATCAAGTTTTTGGCGCCGTTGCCGGGGACTGTTGATTCACGATTTTTTATTTCTCATTTAAATTCTTTAGTATTACTTATTTTATTGCCAATTGATACTCCCCTTGTGTTGCAGATTTTTCTGGTGGTGCATGCGAAGATCACTCGAATTTAAGCTTGAGCCTTTTGACCCCGAGATTGAACGCACAGCTAGACGTCGAAGACAACAACAAAGACTCAAAGAACAGATGGAAAGACACGAGCAAGAACGTGGAGAGGAACAGCGTGACAATAGACAAGTTGAGATACCACGTCGCATTCCAATTTTGGATTATGCACAGCCGTCTCTTGATGGAGCACGTCCAAGCATCGTAAGACCAGTCATCCGAGCTAATCAGTTTGAGATCAAGCCAGCTATCATCCAGATGATTCAGAACACTGTTCAATTTGGGGGAAGTGCACTTGATGACCCTAATTCTCATATAGCTGACTTTCTTGAAATTTGTGATACTTTTAAGTTTAATGGTGTGTCTGATGATGCTGTTCGTTTGCGCTTATTTCCATTTTCACTGAAAGATAAAGCTAAGTCGTGGTTAAACTGTTTGCCTGTAGGGTCTATCACTACATGGGAGGATATGGCAAAGGCATTCCTGATCAAGTACTTTCCTCCGTCGAAGACTATGAAGCTTAGAGCCGACATTAATACGTTTGCTCAATATGAGAACGAGTCACTTTACGAGGCATGGGAGCGCTACAAGGACTTGTTGAGGAGATGTCCACACCATGAGCTACCGCTTGGGTTAGTTGTTCAAACTTTCTACTATGGTCTGATTACTCCTAACCGTACTATGATAGATGCTGCTGCATGTGGTAACTTACTGAGAAAGACGGCTGAGGAAGGATATGAGTTATTGGAGGAAATGTCTGCGAGTAGCTATCATCCTCAGTCTGATAGGCAGAGACGAGGTGCTGGAGTTCATCAAGTTAATGATTTTTCTGCGGTTTCAGCACAGTTAGAGGCTTTGAGTAGAAAAATTGATGGGATGAGCATGAGTGGGTCGGCTATGCGTCTGCAAGAAATTTTCTGTGATAAGTGTGGGGGTGAGCATGACGTGCAGGATTGCCAAGATGGCAATCCATTTTATGTGCCTGAGGGAGCACCGGTGAAACAAGTGGGATTCCAGAACCGTCCTAGAAATGACCCTTATTCGAATACATACAATCCGGGATGGAGGAATCACCCAAACTTTTCGTGGGGAGGCCAAAACAGCCAAAATCGCCAACAAAGAGGTCCACCATATGGGATGCACCAAGGATTCAAACCAGAGCCGCCTCGGGAGGAGAAGTCCAATTTAGAGCAAATGATGACTAAATTTATTTCTGCAACAGAGACGAGATTTCAGAATCAAGATGCATCCATAAAGGGGTTAGAGAATCAGATTGGACAATTGGCAAAGTTGATTTCTAATAGGGAGCAAGGAGCTTTGCCAAGCAACACGGAAACTAACCCAAGAGAGCATGTGAAGGCTGTGGAATTGCGGAGTGGAAAAGCACTCGAGTCTCATGAGGAAAAGACCAAGCATGGCGAGGATGAGGTGGAAAATCGAGGAGGTAAGTCTTCTAAATCTACATTTACACCTATTGCACAAAACAAAATTGTTATCCCTCCACCTTTCCCTGCCGCATTGAAGAAAGCTAAATTAGATGCACAATTTGGTAAATTTCTTGAGATATTTAAGAAATTGCATATTAACATTCCTTTTGCTGATGCTTTATTGAATATGCCAAGTTATGCAAAATTCTTGAAAGATATCTTAGCAAATAAGCGGAAGCTAGAAGATCACATGATGATGAATTTGACTGAAAATTGCTCCGCTTTAGTTCAAAACAAGATGCCTCCTAAGCAAAAAGATCCAGGGAGTTTCTCTATACCTTGCATTATTGGTGACATTAATTTTCATAGAGCTCTATGTGATCTGGGTGCGAGTATTAATCTGATGCCTTTTTCTGTGTTTAGGAGACTGGGCTTAGGTGAACCCAAGCCAACTAGGATGTGGCTGCAGCTGGCTGACAGATCTGTCAAGTATCCACGTGGGATTATCGAAGATGTTTTGGTGAAAGTGGATAAGTTCATTTTCCCTGCAGATTTTGTGATACTTGACATGGAGGAAGATGTAGAGATGCCTTTGATCCTAGGAAGACCGTTTCTGGCTACAGGGAAAGCACTAATTGATGTTGAAGAGGGGAAGTTGAGACTGAGAGTTGGAGAAGAAGAAATTATTTTTGATGTTTTCAATACTCTCAAGCACACAATGCACAACGATAGTTGCTTTCGTATTGATGTCTTGGATTCTCTTGTTTGTGATTTTGTGCAGGATGGATTGAAAGAACCATTGGAGGCCACTCTCACTACTGAAAAGCAGGAGGACGAGCTAGACGAGGAAAAGATGGAGATGGTAGCTCATTTGAATGCCATTCCACCTTGGAGAAAGCAAGTGAGGCTTAGACTAGAGGAATTGGGAGACAGAAAAGATTTAATGCCTCAGAGGTCAAGCCTAGAGGAGCCACCTACTTTGGAGCTCAAACCACTACCTCCACATCTCAAGTACGTATACTTAGGAGAAAATAATAAATTACCTGTTATTATTTCCTCTTCTTTAACAGATGACATGGAGAGTAAACTCTTGGGAGTCCTCAAGGAGCATAAAGGCGCATTCGCTTGGAAGGTCGCGGACATCAAAGGGATAAGTCCTTCAATTTGCATGCACAAAATTCTGATGGAAGATCAATACTCACCTCTAGCACAACCACAAAGGAGACTCAATCCAAAGATGCAAGAGGTAGTAAAAGCTGAAACGATTAAACTTCTGGATGCAGGTATTATCTATCCTATCTCTTACAGTGCGTGGGTAAGTCCTGTACAATGTGTGCCAAAAAAGGGTGGGATTACTGTTATTACTAATGAAAAAAATGAGTTGATTCCCACTAGAATTGTTACGGGTTGGCGTGTGTGCATAGATTATAGGAAATTGAATGATGCAACCCGTAAATATCACTTTCCCTTGCCATTTATCGATCAAATGATTGAACGTTTAGCAGGTCATGAATTTTATTGCTTTCTAGATGGATATTCGGGATACAATCAAATCACAATTGCACCTGAGGACCAAGAGAAAACTACTTTCACTTGCCCTTATGGTACTTTTGCGTTTAGGCGTATGCCCTTTGGTTTATGCAATGCACCTGCAACATTTCAGAGATGCATGACTGCTATCTTTCATGACATGATTGGAAATGGCCTTGAAATTTTTATGGATGATTTCTCTATTTTTGGCTCCTCATTTAATGAATGTTTAGAGAACTTGAATTTGGTATTAATTAGATGTGAAGAGAGCAATTTGGTGTTGAATTGGGAGAAGTGTCATTTTATGGTTCAAGAGGGAATTGTTTTAGGACACAAGGTATCAGAGAATGGAATGGAGGTTGACAAGGCCAAGGTGGAAGTAATCAAAAACCTACCACCACCGGCATCAGTGAAAGGAGTCAGGAGTTTCCTAGGGCATGCTGGTTTCTATAGGCGGTTCATTAAAGATTTTTCTAAAATTGCTAAACCGTTATCCTCTTTGTTGATGAAAGATGTGTAATTTAATTTTGATTCTACTTGTCTGCAGGCATTCGAGATACTCAAGGAAAGCTTGGTGACAGCACCTGTTCTGACTGCCCCTGATTGGGAGTTACCGTTTGAGGTGATGTGCGATGCTAGTGATACAGCTGTGGGTGCGGTGCTGGGTTAAAGAAAGAACAAGGTAGTTCATACCATCTACTATGCAAGTAAGACTTTAAATGATGCTCAATTGAATTACGCTACTACTGAAAAGGAATTACTTGCTATAGTATTTGCTTTCGATAAATTTCATGCATACCTTGTTCTGTCTAAAGTAACGGTGTATACGGATCATTCTGCCCTAAAATACTTGCTTGCTAAGAAAGATGCTAAACCTAGATTGATTCGGTGGATCTTACTATTGCAAGAATTTGATCTCGAAATTCGAGATAAAAAGGGGGTGGAAAATGTAGTTGCTGATCATCTGTCTAGGCTTGAGCATGTTAGAGTTAAGTGCGTCGATGATGATATAGATGACTGGTTTCCTGATGAACAATTACTTGAGATAAATGCATACCCGTGGTATGCCGATTTTGCTAACTTTCTTGTCACTGGCACACCTCCACCTAATTTATCGTTTCACCAAAGAAAGAAATTCTTTTCAGACGTGAAATACTATTTTTGGGAGGAACCGTTTTTGTTTAAGATCTGTGCAGACTCCATGATAAGAAGATGTGTGGCGGAAGAGGAAACCAATCAAATTCTGAACCATTGTCATGACCGTGAGGTAGGTGGTCACTTTGGACCCATACGGACGTCATCTAAGGTACTTGAATGTGGCTTCTATTGGCCAACTCTTTTTAAGGATGCTCGTTTGTATGTTCTCAATTGTGATAGATGCCAACGCACAGGTAATATTTCCAACCGTAATGAGATGCCTTTAACTAATATTGTTGAGTGTGAAATATTTGATGTGTGGGGTATTGATTTTATGGGTCCGTTTCCTGTGTCTTTTGCAAAGAAATTTATTTTGGTGGCAGTGGAGTATGTATCGAAATGGGTGGAGGCGGAGGCTTGTGCCACTAATGAGGCACAAGTGGTGTTAAAATTTTTGAAGAAACGTATTTTTAATCGATTTGGTACACCACGTGCAATCATAAGTGATGGTGGCACCCATTTTTGCAACAAAATTTTTGATAAACTGCTGGGCAAATATGGTGTCACCCACAAGGTTTCCACTCCATACCATCCCCAAACGAGTGGACAAGTTGAAGTGTCCAATCGGGAAATTAAGAGGATTTTGGAGAAGACGGTCAATGTGAATAGGAAGGACTGGTCCGTTCGGTTAGATGATGCTTTGTGGGCTTATCGTACTGCATTTAAAACACTTATAGGCACTACACCGTATAGGTTACTTTTTGGTAAAGCATGTCATCTACCAGTAGAATTAGAGCATAGAGCATATTGGGCGACCAAAGCACTAAACTTTGATTTTGCTCTTGCAGGTGAAAAACGGTTGCTGCAGTTGAATCAGTTAGATGAGTTCCGAGGAAGAGCTTATGATCTTGCACTGTCCTACAAGGAACGCACCAAACGAGCCCATGATAAGCACATTATAAGAAGGGAATTCAAAGTGGGTGAAGCGGTGTTGTTGTACAATTCTCGCTTGCGACTCTTTCAAAGCAAACTAAAATCAAGGTGGTCAGGGCCATTCACTATCGCCAAGGTGTTCCCATCGGGTGCAGTGGTATTACATGATGGAAAGGAAGGGACGTTTACTGTGAACGTCCAAAGATTGAAGCACTATCTTGGTGGCACAATTGAGCCACAAATTGGAGTCACTCGACTCCATGACAGTCCTTGAGGACATGGGTGAAAAGTCTAGCTCTAGACTCTAAATTGAGAACTACTTCTACTCCTTATATTGTTTTAATTTCATTTTATTTATTTTTTTTTTCGCATCATTTGCATTTAGGTCATTGCATGGCATGGCATTCGTGTTTTTCGCCGAAGCTTCTCGTTAGGGCGGTCAAAAGTGACTGCCCCAGCGAGCTTTCGTTTTGGTTTCAGTCATTGGTTTAGCCGAAACATCTCGTGACCGCCCCAGCGAGGACTCATACTTTTCAAATAGTTTTTTTTCCGAAACATCTCGCTAGGGCGGTCACTTGAGGACTCTTACTTTTCCAATAGTTTTTTTTTCCGAAACTACTCGCTAGGGCGGTCAAAAGTGACCGCCCCAGCGAGGACTCGTATCTTTAAAAATTTTGTTTTGCCGAAATTACTCGCTAAGGCGGACACTTTTGACCGCCCTAGCGAGTCGCGCAGATATAAAACGTTTTCCCCTTCTCTTTCTTCCTCACTTCGAACCCTACTCCCCTCCTCTCGTTTTTCCGGCGCCCCCAACCCTTTTGTGTGCATAATATTCATTATTTGGCAATTTTTCAGGGCAAAGACTCCACCTTGGTCTCTCCTCTCCACAGGGAAGCATTTAGGCGACAAATTCTTCTTCTCCGGTCATCTTCCATAGATTCCGGCGACATCTCCGGCTACCCTCAAGAATTTTTCCGGCGATATTCATACCTTGTGCACTCCGGTCTTGCCATGGCACCCAAACGATCCAAGGTAACTCAAGGTGCCTCTAGTTCTCGCTCCACCCCTTCTATGTTTGTGAACGACAAAGCTAGAGAGCGATTTGAGCATGCTAGGCTGCATAGGAAGCCGATCCCTGAGCGCGGATTTGATTCTTTTATTATCGATCTTTTTTCTGAGTCTCAAATTGAAAGGCGAGGGTGGAATACGTTTGTCGCACAACCGAATGCCGCAGTAGTTCCTGTTGTGCGTGAATTTTATGCGAATGCCCCGGAGGGAAGTGAGTATAAGGCGGTTGTGAGGGGACGTCGAGTCCCGTATGATTCCAGGGCAATCAATGATGTGTTGGGTCTACAGTCGGTGGATGATTCGGTGTTTCAGGCGTGGGTGCTTAACCCGGAATATGATTTGATAATTCGCACGCTATGTTATCCGGGCACCACGTGAAAACAACCTGGGGCATACACGGTTTTTCTTGAGAAATTTTTGAAAGTAGAAGAGGCCTTGTGGTATGTTTTCTTGTCTAAAAGATTGATGCCAGTCGGTCATATCAGTGATGTGCAGCGTGAGAGGGCGGTTGTTCTTTATGCTCTCTGTACTAGGATGCCGATTGATGTGGGTAAGCTCATTTTCGGGCAGCTTACCATGTGTATCAATAGCAGCAATTTGGGCTTCTATTTCCCAACGTTAGTGACTGAACTGTGTGCCCGAGCGGGGGTGATTTTTGAAGACGATGATGAGTGGTTACAACCGATGAGAGCCATTGATCAGGCTCTTTATATATCCAAGAGGGAGAAACGCCAGGCTGAGCTACCCGCGGAGGTATTTTTCGGGTATGGGCAAGCAGCTCAACCACCACCAGCCTTGGGACAGGCACCACCACCTCCGCAGCCACGCCGCCGTGCCTTGCGAGACCGCGTCGACGAATTGGGCGCTTGGGCCACTTATCAGACTGAGTACCAGGCCGTGAATCAAGCCCACATTCAGAACATAGAATATTTGACGCAGGGGATCGCGACTCATTTGGGCATCGACACTTCCGGGCGGCCACCTGCCCCCGCATACCCACCAACCTTCCATTTTCAGTACACTTATCCTATGCCCCCAGCCGCTCAAGAGGGAGTTGCACCGCCTGAGCATGACGAGGAGGAGGATTTCTGACCAGGGGAGTTTACTGTTTCCCCTTTCTTGTTATTTATTCTGTCGTTGCATTTGCATTCATGAGTTTTTTTTAGTTTTTAGTGTTTGTTTCGTTTTGTGCACTGAGGACATTGCACAACTCTAGTATGAGGGGGTGGGTAGATTGTTTTGGTTGTTTAGTTAAATTGGTTATTGTTTTGATTGTTTATTTAATTGTTTAGTTTCGTTGCATTTCTTTCGTTTGGTGTCGTTTATGTTGATTTCTTTTGTTGGGTGTCGTTTATGGTGAGAAGACATCGTTTATGAGCCAATGATGATTTGAATTGATAGTTTACAAAAGTATTGATTGGGTCACTTCGTGAATGATACTCTTGATTGTTAAAGCATGAATTTTGGTACAAAATTTGAACTTTCTGAGCACACAATTGTGGGGACTAGAATTTTGTAGGAATAATGGTAAAAATTTGAAAGTTCTGTGTGGTTAACTTGAAAGGCACCAATTATGAGTTGATTTAGCAGGTAAACCCGTGAAAATAAGTCGCTAATTGGGACCTTGAATGAGAAAATTTGATTTACCTTGAACTTCACACTTACCTCTTTTCCATTGCACTGAATTGAAATGTCATACTCCTAACCAGTCGTGATCCAAAGTATTATATTCCTAGCCTAGGGAGTACATGTGTGAAAATTGTGCAATTAAAAAAAAAACAAGAGAAAAAGAGGAAAAAAAAAAAAGGAGATGTAAGGTGAGGGGGAGCCGAAATAAAAGGAATGAAATTCTATTCCTAGGCTAAAAGTTGGAGATGTAAGGAGACGAGGAAAGTCAGACGAAAAGTCTTGACGATTGCACAATGAAAATGATCGGTGTTCTCCCAACTTTTAGCCACTTGAGCTTATTTTCCTTCTTTTCGACACCTCTATCTGTACTTAAAAGTTGAATAAAGTTCAATTTGTGGCTAGTGATGAATGGACACGGGGATGCATGCTAGTGAGACTTGTATTGAAGTGTTAATCGAGTGACTCGCATGATTTGATAATTGATCTATTTGAAGTACGAATGACTAAGACCCATCATGACACACACACACGTTCAAATTAGTGTCGAAATTTATGTGTAGATGAGAATGAGTATTCGGTTGCGATTTGACTTGATTGGTAGTGGGAAAGTAAACTGAGGCATGAACATAAACGTTGTTAACTCACCATTGACATTTACTTGTGTTAGTTATTTCTTGTTTGAGTAATTTTGTGGTTGTTGAGTTTGTTAGTATCTCGTGCTTTAACCTATTTTACTCGAGGGCGAGCAAAAGGTTAGTATGAGGAGGTTGATAGGACTCGTTTTTACGTGTTTTTAGTGTTGGTTTCGAGTCGCATTCTTGCATCATATTAGTTTGTTTTAGTTAATTTAGCAATTATTTAGCATTATTTAGAATATGACTGATCTCGTGTATTTTGTGGTCATTTTGTAGGAATTGAGCCAAAAAGTGGATAGGAATTGAGCAGCTTATTCGAAGTACCTCGCTAGGGCGGCCAAAAGTGATCGCCCCAGCGAGCATTTTAGTCTTGCCGAGGAGTTTTATTCGAAGTCTCTCGCTAGGGCGGTCACGAAACCAAGGACATGGTCGAGAAACTTATTCGAAGTATCTCGCTAGGGCGGACACTTTTGACCGCCCTAGCGAGCGACGAGATCCAAGAAGATTTGTTTCCAAGTTTTGTGGACTCTATCAGATACCTAGACCTAATACACGAGATTGGGGAGCCGTTTTTCAGTGGATGATCATTATTTTCAGCATTTTTTCTTGGAGAAGAGGCTAGGAGCAAAGGAGATTTCGAAGACCTCGAGATTTCCACGCTTCGTGGCCGGCATCCGTCGTCATCTTTAGTATTTTCATTATTCAGTTTTCGTTTCTTAGATTGTTGTTGGTTTTTATTATGAATTTTAGTAGCTAAACTCTAGATTTGTTGGGAATTGAGGGGATCCTACCCCGTACTCGTTGTTTAACATTATTCCTCGACGTTTTTATTAGTGATTTGTTTATGCTATTGTTCTTTCTTAGTTCAATCGAAGCCTAGCTAACTTCCTTTGATTATTTCATGTTGTTAATGATGTCGATAGAATAATTAACAATAAGATCACCTAGTATAAACCACGGATTTACAATTTTAGTAGATATACGGAATTGGGTACGTGTCGATAGTGATAATTCACCCGGATGAAAGCTAGTGGATTCCATAGAATGTAATGCAATCTTGAACTGTTAAATATTTGAGGACACTTGATTACTGCATGTTTAAGATTAGTATTAATATCGCTCGACAGAGTATATTAATTAGTCTAGGGAATTCCGTCGAATGCACGAGTAAAAGTCGAGTGTAATTGTTTAAACACGAGTGGTAGGTGAACTGATAATTTCTCAACAAATTCATTTCTCCTTTGATTTAATCTAAATTAATCATCGCATTCTTGAGCACATTTCCTTTGCATTTTAATCATTTTAATTGTTAATTTACATTAGTTTAATCATCAACTCAATTCATCGTTGCTAAAGAAATTTTACGTGAGAATAAAAATAGTGTAATGCAGTCCCTGTGGATCGATATCGTATTCACTTACGTTTATTATAACTTGACTATCGTGCACTTGCGATACTTAAATCGAGCTTTTATTTATAAAATAAATTTTGGGATTATTCACTGTGCAAGTTTTGCTCGATCAGCCATGTTCACCGACTTCCAAACCCATTCACTTTTTGGTCACGAGACATTTAGCATACCTCAAAAACTTCAAATATTTTCTTTACACGTCATACATACTTACTTGGCGTTGAGGGATTCGTTGGACGTCGATCGGGGCCGTTGCTGCACATACTAACATGAAATTCCATTCTTAACTTGCATAACTTAGCCGTAGAATCATACTCACTCTCAAGTTAAATAAATTCTTAGGACATTCTAAAATTTCCCTTGACTCGACCTTGATAATCCTTGCACTAAACCATGACATCAAACTTCGAAAACAACTTTCAAATCTTTCCCAAACAGTGAGTACACGGACCCCTATCCCGGGTCCGTGTACGGGTCCGTCTACCTACTGTGAAGGAAGTGCTCGGGAAGAAAAAGGGGCACGGACCCCGTTCTTAGATCCGGGTGGAGGTCCGTGCCCGTGCGCTGGAAAAATGTCTCGAAGAAATGGGAAGGCACGGACCTCGTGCCTACATCCGTGTGGGGGTCCGTGTCCGTGCGCAAGTTTGACACCGTGAAGAAAACAAAGGCACGGACCCCGTGCCAGGATCCGTGTTGGGGTCCGTGTGGCCTCGAAATACTGAACTTGCGAGGAAAAACTTACACAATGCTTATTATCCCAATTATCACCTAATGGAACAAGATTCAACAATGAGACTATCCTAGGTCAACATAGCAATGAACTAAACTCGTGAATACGCCTCAACATAACGACGTTCACCCTACAATTCGTACGACCCATCAATACGGACATTGACATCAAATGCTTCCTATGACTTCTAATTAATTCGAGTGCCTAACGACATAAAATGAAACCTCAAAAACACTCTTAACATCATCACTAACATACCCGTACGCAGCAACGATTTCCCGTCGATCTCCAACGAAGCCTGCAACATAAAACTTCAAGAAACGCATCAATAACATAATTTTCTGAAAATTTCAGTTTGAGCAGTCTCACGAAAAACATCATAACTCACTTAATTTTCGTCCAAAAATCTCGAATTTTATATCAAATCGAAGGCGTCAAAAAGTTCTACAATTTTCTAGTTGAAAGTGTTCTCAAAATATGAACCGAAGAATCACAGTTTTCGCTAGAACAGTAAGAACGTGAATTTGGTGATTCAAAATCGCTTCAAACTTGATCTAAACACGATTGCTCAAACTCCTACGCATCACACATATATTTTTGGCATAAATAACAACACCACGCATAATATGACAAGATCGATGCATCAAGAACAGAATATACGTGCCTTTTGATATTTAAAAATACCGAATGACGTTACCGAAGCGGAGATAGAAGCGAGGTTGATCCGGGACGAACGTGGCACCGTTTTCTTGCAATAAAATTCACGAAAACCTTGCTGGAATCTGAAGAGGGGGTGGGCGGCTGCTATGCTAATGAAGAACCCTAGTTTTCTCTTTTAAAATAATAAAACTAGAATTGATAGAGTGTGTGTGTGTTTAAGCGTGACAGGTGTGTGTAAAAGTGTGTAATGTGTGCGTGAGTTTTGTGCTTAATTAGGGAATTTATTTTGCTTAATTAAAATAAATAACATGCTAATCAAATACTAATTAAAAAGGTTGACACAAATAATAAATTAGTTAAAATATTAACTATACTCATCTTTAAATAAAATCCCCCTAATAAAATAAAGTGCACACTTGTTAAACTTTTAAAAGTTTTAAAGTCTTAAAATTACTAAATAAATAAATTAGGCTTAAAATGCTAAAACTCAATAAATTATTTAAAATGCCCCCAAACTCAACTTAAAATAAAATATCATCTTTAAAATTGCCAAGAATCGTCACCGGGTCTTTTCCTCAATCTCGCCTCGAATAAACGCCTGAAACATGAAACTCGAAAAGTATTTTAGCGTGCATCACATAAGCATGACTATATTTAAAATAATGCATTTAATTAAATTATGCATGGCTAAACTCATTTTAAATCAAAATAAATGATTTAACGAATTAAATAAATGCATAGGTTGTACGTGTACGAAATTGGGTTCTACAGGGAGATTTTACTGATACCTTGAACCGAGCCAAGGGAGCAGAAGCCGGTCTGATGAGACAGAGAGGAGCTTCGTTTGTGCCTCCAGCACCGAGACCAGAGCAACCACCTCATCGATTCGAGAATGGCAGTGGTAGTGGAAAGAAAGAATTCCTGAAAGCTAGGGGAAAGCAATTCAAGAAATCTGGAAGTAGTTCGTCCAGTTCGAGTGGCTTGAGACAGACTGGTCATGGCCAGAGTTATACATGACCCTATTGTAGCACTTGTGGAGGGAAGCATTCCACAGAGCAGTGCCGAGGAGTGTTTGGAAGTTGCCGTATATGCAGACAGCAGGGACATTTTGCCAGAGTTTGTCCCCAGAGAGATTCTCAGAGATCACAGGGTGCTGAGTCATCTGGATTAGTGGCTCAGACAGGGAGACGACCATCTGCAGTTCACTCCTTCCAGCCAGCGCCAGCTCAGTCATAGCAGAGACCAGGAGGAAGCCAGACAGTTAGCCAGCCTCCTAGACAGCAGGCCCGAGTGTTCGCTTTGACTAAGGAGCAGGCTCAGGACGCACCAGATGATATTGTGGCAGTTAACTGTTTTATTTCTGGTTATCCTGCTTATGTATTGATTGACACTGGTGCATCACATACATTTATATCTGAGCGATTTGCATTGAGTCATGCATTGACTATTGAATCATTGTTTGCGGTAGTGTCTGTCTCTTCTCCGTTGGGGACATGTTTGATGTCGGTAAAGTATGTTAGATCTTGTATGCTGCAGTATGATGGGCATGAGATTGAATTAGACTGTATTGTGCTTGGGATTTCTGATTTTGATTGTATTATCGATATCGATATGTTGACCAAGTACAGAGCTACAGTTGATTGTTTCCACAAGATTGTGAGATTCATACCTGAAATGGCTGAGCAATGGAAATTTTATGGTAAGGGTTCTCGAGCTAGAATTCCTTTGATATCTGCGATGAATATGACTCGATTATTGCAGAAAGGAGCGGATGGATTCCTTGTTTATTCAGTGGATTTACTGAAACCAAGTCCATCATTGGCGGACTTGCCAGTCGTGTGTGAGTTTGCTGATGTCTTTCCAGATGAGATTCCTGGATTGCCTCTGATTCGAGAGATAGACTTCAGCATCGAATTGGTACTAGGTACAGTTCCGATTTCTAGAACTCCGTACAGAATGGCACCGATTGAGTTAAAAGAGCTGAAAGAACAGTTGGAGGATTTACTAGCCAAGGGGTATATCAGACCGAGTGTGTCTCCTTGGGGTGCTCCAGTACTGTTTGTGAGGAAGAAAGACGGTTCAATGAGACTCTGCATTGACTACCGGCAACTGAACAAAGCAACAGTAAAGAATAAATACCCTTTGCCTCGCATTGATGATTTGTTTGATCAGTTTCATGGTTCATCTGTATATTCTAAGATCGATCTGAGATCTGGATACCATCAGCTGAGAGTCAGGGATTCTGATATCTCGAAGATAGCATTCAGAACCAGGTATGGACACTATGAATTTATTGTCATGCCATTTGGTTTGACGAATGCACCGGCGTTATTTATGGGATTGATGAACCGTATTTTTCAGAGATATTTGGATGATTTTGTTATCATATTCATTGATGATATATTGATTTATTCCAAGAATATGATTGAACATGCTGAGCATTTAAGAACTATGTTGAGAATTTTGAGGGCGGAGAAACTGCATGCTAAATTGTCGAAATGCGAGTTTTGGTTGAGATAGGTTGTATTTCTGGGGCATATTATATCCGGAGACGGTATATCAGTGGATCCCAGTAAGGTTGAGGCAGTGATTTCTTGGCTGAGACCGACATCAGTGCCCGAAATTCGCAGTTTTATGGGTTTAGAAGGATATTATCGACGTTTTCTTAAAGATTTTTCCAGCATTTCCAAACCGATTACACAGTTGACTCAGAAAAATGCTCCGTTTGTATGGTCTGAAGAATGTGAAACCAGCTTTCTTGAACTAAAGAAAAGATTGACCAGTGCACCGATCTTGACGATTCCATCAGGTACTGGTGATTTTGTAGTTTATTGTGATGCATCTCACCGAGGATTGGGTTGTGTTCTAATGCAGTGAGGGCATGTTATCGCGTATGCCTCAAAACAGCTGAAGCCCCATGAATCTCGTTATACAATTCATGATCTTGAATTGGCAGCCATAGTCTTTGCATTGAAGATATGGCGACATTATCTGTACGGCGAAAAATTCGAGATCTATTCTGATCAAAAGAGCCTGAAATATCTGTTTTCATAGTCCGGGCTGAATATGAGGCAGCGAAGATGGCTTGATTTGCTTAAAGACTTTGATTGTGAAATCAAGTACCATCCAGGGAAATCCAATGCCGCAGAATATGCACTAAGTCGAAAGGTATGTTCTTTATCCTTGTCGACGATTGGTGTTTCCAATTTGATAAAAGACTGCTGTTTGTCTGGATTAACCTTTGAAACAGATTGTCAGCCTCTGAAATTATGTGCTATTTGGGCCGCACCAGAATTGATATTGCGAATCAAAGAGGCACAGAAAGTTGATCGGAATGTACAGAGTTCGATTTCCATGGTCAGAGCTGGACATCAATCGGAATATAAGGTTCGTGATAATGTTTTGTATGTGAATAATTGTATTGTTGTGCCAAATGTTTCAGATCTGAGACAGAGGATACTGACAGAAGCGCACATCAGTCGTTTTAGCATTCATCCTGGTGGCAGAAAAATGTATAATGATTTGAAGACACAGTATTGGTGGAAACAGATGAAATCTGATGTTACGGAATTTGTAGCCAAGTGTCTGAATTGCCAACAGGTGAAGGCAGAAAGAAAGAAATCAGGAGGATTGTTACAGAATTTATCCATTCCTGAATGGAAATGGGATCACATTTCCATGGATTTTGTGACGCAGTTACCACGTTCCTCCTGAGGTTGTGATGCGATTTGGGTTGTGATTGACAGATTGACCAAATCTGCATGTTTTATTCCATACAAGATGATGTACAGATATGACGATGGCCGATGTTTATGTTAGAGAGGTGGTCAGATTGCACGGAGTGCTGAAGTCGATTGTTTCAAACCGTGATCCTCGGTTTACTTCGCACTTCTGGCAGATTTTGCAGCAGGCTCTCGGTACGAAGTTACATCTGAGTACCGCATATCATCCCTAGACTGACGGACAGTCAGAACGGACGATTCAGACATTGGAGGATATGCTTAGAGCTGTAATGCTTGACTTTAGTACTAATTGGCAGGATACCTTGCCTCTTTGAGAGTTTTCGTACAACAATAGCTATCAGACGAGTATTGAGATGGCTCCATTAGAGGCGTTGTACGGAAATAAATGTAGATCCCCTCTTTATTGGGATGATATCTCTGAGGTTCCTGAGATTGGACCTGATATGATCAGAGATATGACGGAAAAAATGAAGCTGATTCTGAAGAAAATGAAGGCAGCTCAGGACCGACAGGCCAAATATGCCAACATCAGACGACGATCGTTGGTATTTGAGACGGGAAATCGAGTATTTTGGAAGATTTCACCTTTCCGAGGAGTTGCCAGATTTGGCAAGAAAGGAAAGTTGTCTCCGCGATACGTTAGTCCATATGAGATTCTCGAGAAGATAGGATATCATGCCTATCGACTCGCCTTGCCGCCTTCATTATCGGGAATACATGACGTCTTTCATGTATCTATGTTGCGGAAGTATCTCCCTGATGATTCTCACATTATTCAGCCAGACGAGGCAGAACTTGATGAATCTCTAAGTTAAATCAAAAAACTGATCCACATTATCGATCACCAGGAAAAACAACTCAGAACGAAGACTATTCCGCTTGTGAAAGTTCAGTGGACTCGTCATGGCACTGAAAAAGCTACTTGGGAAACTGAATCGGACATGAGACAGGAACTTTTAGCATTATTTCACTGATGTAAGTTTTATTCAGTTTCTATTACATTCCTCATTATTGATATGATTGATTGCCTGTGATTTCGGGGACGAAATAATATCTTAGGGGGGGAGAAATGTAATGCCCGAGAGTTAATCGCTGTTAATTAAAGATTATGTATTTATAATTTAATGTGATTATGAAAGGGCCAACCGAGACACGATTTGAGGTAACGAGTGATAATGTATGTGCGAGAACAGTACCATTCGCACACATGCGCGACAAGATGCGCGAACATGCGCGATATGGGCAGAAGACCTTGCGCATTTGCGCGAAGTTAGGGCGCGCATATGCGCGAGCTGTGCGAGGGTTCAAAGTCAATTCCAGAGAACCTCGCGCATATTCGCGGAAGATGGGCGCGCATATGCGCGAGCTGCCGAGACAAAGTGTGCGGAGACTAGTAGGTCTCGCGCATATGCGCCGAGTGATGTCGCGCATATGCGCGAGACGTGTTTTACAAAGAATGAGCCACTTGGTTCATGCGTGCAATACATATATATATATATATCAAACCTTCAAAAATTGCTTCAGAAAACAAAAGAAAGAACCACGAAAGCTTTTCTTATTTCTTACGTTTCATGTTTTAGAAGTTGATTTGTGAAGAATCCGCCCGTTAGATTTTAAATCCAACTTCAGTATCGAATTTATATCGACGCAGGCTACAACTAGACAAAGTTTTCTTAAGTTTTGATATGATTTGAAATTAGGGTATTGCTAGAATCGGATATGATTCATATATGATGTTCTTGACATGTTAGACATCATAAAATTGAAGTCAGATTGAAAAACAGATTGATTATGGAATTGTTATGATTTTCAGAGTATATCGATTGATAAAGGACATATTTGGATTATGGTTTGATTGCAGATTGTATTGGATATGGGTTATAGATTGTAATTGATGTATATTGATGTGGTATTGACGGGGATATCAAGATCGTTCCGTTATGCCGTTGATTTTGAGTTGAATACAGATTGGTATGGATTTGAGCAGTATATTAATATGATATCATTGATATTGTCATTGCCAGATTGAGGGATCGACAGACTTTGAATTCCAGACATGAACGTCGTCAGAACTGCAACAAAAGAAAGGTATAAGTCAATGTGGTACTGGGAGAACGACTCGAGTAGGGTATACTTGAGTTTCCATAAATCACATACTTATTGTTATTATTTGTAATGATTTGAATTGATATGCTTGTTCTATTGATTTATAGAAGCATGTATTAGACGAGTGGTCTTTGTTGGAAACTAGATTCTGGAGTTTGACAAAACATGAATCAATCAACTGATATGCGCAAACTGGAGTTTGACAAAACATGAATCAATCAACTGATATGCGCAAACTGGAGTTTGACAAAACTTGAATCAATCAACTGATATGCGCAAACTGGAGTTTGATAAAACTTGAATCAATCAACTGATACAATGATACAAAGTAAACTGATCAGTTGGAACTGATCAGTTAAAACATTCAGCCGAATGTTTTAAAGACTCTCAACTGAATACTTCTCGGGAAACAACAACCGACAAAAAGACATCAGACAGCAACCGAATATGGAAAGTCGCACCTCAATCATTACAGCATAAAACAACGTATTTCGGCTACTGCAATGAAGACGCCGTATTACAATAAATGAAGCAGACAATATCGAAAGAATAATCAAGTGGAAACCAACAGATACAAAGATTCAAATTTATCTCAAGATTACCGTCGGAAAAGAAGAGTATAAATATGGCAGAAGAAAAAGAAGAAAGTAGTGACACGATTAAAAACTTGCTATTACTCTGTCAAAATCTCAGCTCACTCTCACTTGATTTATTCGTAGCAATCAAGGCTACAAATTGAGCACACTAGCACTCTGCAATATTTGTTAATTCAATATTGCTAAGATCAGTTATGCACAAAGATCATTTTGTAATACTAAGAGTTTCAGTTTAGGCAGTGGGTAAGTCCTAACTGAAGTGGGTCTGTACAAGTTTCGTATTGGATCAAAGTCTTTTAGTGAATATCCTATCCTTGGGATAAAAGGGGTGACGTAGGAGAAATGGAATTCTCCGAACATCCAGAAACAACTCTTGCATATTTCTTTCAGTTTTGTATTCTATCTTTCAGTCAGTTAACTTCTGCAACTACTCTAGTTTAACTGATTGTTATTGACCAACAAGATTCCGAGATTCAGTTTGTCACCAAACTGAACTCAAATATTCGAAAAGACCAATTTTAATTGTGAGTGTTTATTCAACCCCCCCTTCTAAACACTCTTGTTACGACAACCGATCCTATCAAGTGGTATCAGAGCAGTTGAATCTTGTTCTTGAATACTTCTGATCTATAAATCTGCTAGCATGACTTCATTCAATAAAATTCCTATGTTCTCAAGAGAAGATTTCGATGACTGGAAAATCAGAATGCAGGCTCACTTAGCTGCACAGGATGATGACATGTGGTATGTCATAATAGACGGACCCATGAAGATTCTAAAAGCAAACACAACAATTGCCATAACTGAAGGGGCACCACAGAGAATTCAAAAGCCTAGAGAAGAGTGGACAACTGAGGACAAAAGAAAAGCCAATCTTGACAACGTGGCCAAAGATACTCTATAAAAAACACTGGACAAAGCAACATTCAACAAAATAAAGATGTGCAAAACAGCAAAAGAAATTTGGGAAAAGTTGATTCAGTTATATGAAGGAAATGACCAACCAAAAGAAAATAAGCTCTCTGTTGCTGTACAGAAATTTGAAAATATCAAAATTAAGGTTGGAGAATCAATGAATGAGTATGACGAAAGGGTGAGCAGTATTGTAAATGAATTAAATGCACTCGGAAAGGTGCTTACTAACAAAGAAGTTGCTCTGAAAGTGATGAGAGGTCTTCCAAAGGAATGGGATGTCAAAACTATGGCTATGAGAGAATCTAAAGACTTGAACCAGATCGAACTTCATGAACTATTTGCTGACTTAAAGGCTTATGAATTTGAATTGCAGAACAGAGAAGGGGAACCATCTACCCCTACCCCTACAACTGCTTTAGCAGCTGTCAGAACTGAGCCAACTAGTTCAGCCGAGAAATCTGCTGATCAGCTAAGCAATGATGCCATGTCGTTATTCATCAAAACGTTTGGGAGATTCATGAGAAATAACCAAGGAAACTTTCAGAAACAATACCAGAGAAATAATTCCAAAGAAGAAACAAATTCTTGCTACAATTGTGGCAAAACAGGTCATTACATTACTGACTGTCCTAAACCTAAAAAGGACAGTCAAGGATCAACTGACAGAAGAAAGAAATCACATGATCGTAAGAGAAGACCCAGAGATGATAAGAAAACCTACAGAAAGAAACATGAGGTTTTATTAGCTGAAGAGAACAAATCCAAATGGGCAGAAACTGATAGTGACGAATCAGAACCAGAAAGCTCATATAGCTCAAGCGATGAAGAGGAAGTCAAATGTCTAATGGCAAATGATACAGTAGCTGAATCTACAAGCCAACAGGTATTTGATTTCAGTTCAACTGATTTTACAATAGAAGAACTCATTTTAACATTGCATGAAATGGTAAATGAGTATCAGAAACTTGCATCACTATTTGAAGAAATAAAGTCAAAGCAAAATGATCCCATGGACAATAAAACCAAAACTGATGAATCAGTCAATGGGTTGAGTCTAAAAAGGAAAATTGCTGAGTTAAAAGCAGAGAGAAAGAAATATCAGTCACTGATCCAGAAACTGATCCTTGAAAATTCAAAACAGACTGAACTCATTCAATCTTGGAATAAGTCGTCTACAGCATTGAATGAAATGCAAAATTCACAAAAATCAGTTTCTGATAAAACTGGTTTAGGGTTCAGTAATCAAGGAAAAACGCTTTCAAATGATACTCAACCAAAGCTGACAATGAACAAAGGGAAGTATATTCACTTTGTCAAATCAGCAGTGGTACAAGAACAAATTGAGTTAAGTAAACTGATTGAACAACCTAATGAGAAGTTGAACAAAGCTAGAAGATATGGGATTGGCTATAGCCAAAAGCCTTCAACTGATTCACAAAGTGGGCCATCAAAAAGATTTTTCAAAAACTATTCGAATGGCTATGTCAATTACTATAACTGCAAGCCAGTTCAAAAGAGATACAGATTGAACAATCAGTTGAATAAGACTAAAACACATACTGTATCATCTGTACACTACTCACCAAATACATAGAAGCCGAGAAAAACAATTTGGAACACGGCTACTGGAAAGTCAGTTAGACTGATCCAAGTGTGGGTTCCAAAGGGACTAATGGATTTTGGACCCAAATAGATATGGGTACCAAATCATATTATGTGTGTGATTGCAGGTAGAAGGTACCGATAAAAATTCAATATGGTATTTGGACAGCGGTTGCTCACGACATATGACATGAGATGCAAGTATGCTATCTCAACTGATCAAATATAGTGGTCCAAACATTAGTTTCAAAGATAATTCCAAAGGTAAAATCGTGGGTAAGGGTAAGATTATCCATGGTAACTTTACTATTAAAGATGTTCTATTAGTAGAAAATCTGAAGTATAACTTGATTAGTATCAGTCAGTTATGCGACAATGGATTCTAAGTACAATTTGATAAAAACTCATGCTTAGTTAAAACATCAACTGATGAAATCATACTAACTGGCAATCGATGTGGAAACACATATAAAGTTAGTTGGAATAAACAGCCTCATGCACCAGTCTGCCTCATTGCTTCAAAATCATCTCAAAACTGGTTGTGGCATAAAAGGTTAAATCATTTAAGCTTTAAATCCATTGCTTATCTGAGTAAACATGAACTTGTAATTGGTTTGCCCAAATTAAATTTTTCAAAAGAAAAACTTTGCTCAGCATGTCAGTATGGAAAACAAGTACGATCTTCTTTCAAAAACAAGGGCTGTAAATCTTCATCCCGATGCTTAGAACTATTGCACATGGATCTCTTCGGTCCAATACCAGTCATGAGCTTAGGGGGAATGAAATACACCTTGGTGGTCGTAGACGGTTTTTCAAGATTTACTTGGGTTATATTTCTCAAATCCAAAGACCATACGGCTGCACAACTGATTAAACTCTTCAAAAGACTTTTAAATGAAAAATCAGTTGGGATTGATCGAATCAGATCTGATCGAGGAACTGAATTCATCAATCAAACACTTTCAAGCTTTCTAGAAAATGCTGGAATCAAGCATGAGCTCTCAGCAGCAAGAACTCCTCAGCAAAACGGTGTAGCTGAGAGAAGAAATCGAACCCTTAAAGAAGCTGCGAGAACAATGCTTGCTGATTCTGGCATTTCTCAAAGATTTTGGGCAGAGGCAGTAAACACTGCATGTTATACTCAGAACAGATCAATGATTAATAAGAATCATATGAAAACACCATATGAGATCTGGCATGGAAGAAAAAGTATAATCACTTATTTCAAAATATTCGGCTGTAGATGCTTTATTCATGATAATGGTAAAAATTACTTAAAAGCATTTGATGCCAAATCTGCAGAAGGAATATTCCTTGGATATTCATCAGTTAGTATAGCTTATAGAGTCTTTAATAAGAAATTTTTAAACGTTGAAGAATCTGCGCATGTTGATTTTGATGAAACTGTACTAACTGATAAGCCAACTGATCAAGTTGAGCTAGCTGATCGATTTACAGATATCAGTTTGGAAGATGATGACAAAGAAGAAAGTCATAACAATCAAGACATGTTTCAAACACCAGAACTAGAAATATTGGATCAATTAAATGAGCAGGAAGTCAATGATAACAATCAGTTATTAAAGCAAACTGATAATATTCAAATACCAACTGACGAGGCATCAACTGAAGCTAAAAATTGCACTCAGATGCCAACTGAAGAAGTTGCTGATGCAACAAATGCAGAGTACAGATGGAGAAAATCACATCCACCTCATCTGGTAATAGGAAATCCATCTGGTCTAGTAAGAACTCGCAATCAAATGTTAAATTTATTTATTCATTCAGCTTTTTTCTCACAACTGGAACCAAAGAAAACTGATGAAGCTCTTGCTGATCCTAATTGGGTAAATGCTATGCAAGAAGAGCTAAATCAGTTCACTTACAATAACGTCTGGAACTTAGTTCCAAGACCAACCTCAAAAACCATTATAGGTACAAAATGGGTGTATAGGAATAAACTGAACGAGGATGGTTTAGTTATACGCAACAAAGCAAGACTAGTAGCACATGGATATAGGCAAGAAGAAGGAATTGACTACGATGAGACGTATGCTCCAGTTGCAAGATTGGAAGCAATCAGAATATTTCTTGCCTACGCATCTCACAAAAACTTCAAAGTTTACTAGATGGATGTGAAGAGTGCATTCCTAAACGGTCAGTTACAAGAAGAATTATATGTGGAACAACCTCCAAGTTTTGTAAATCATAAACTTCCTGATCATGTATACTATTTGAACAAAGCATTATATGGTCTTAAACAAGCTCCCAGGGCTTGGTATGAAACTCTTTCAAAATTCCTAACTGATCATGACTTTTCAGTCGGATCAGTTGATAAGAACTTGTTCAAATTCACTAAAAATAATCATATTCTATTAGTTCAAATTTATGTTGATGATATAATTTTTGGGTTAACTAACCCCAAATTGTGCGAAAAGTTTGCTAAGCTAATGCAGGATAAGTTTGAAATGAGCATGATGGGTGAACTGACATTCTTTCTTGGACTGCAAGTGAAGCAACTGGAAACTGGTATATTCATTAGTCAAACAAAATATACAAAGGAGCTGCTAAAGAAATTTGGTATGGAATCATGTTCAGCCGCAACAACTCCCATGAGCTCATCAGTTAAACTAGACACTGACGAAGGGGAAATATCAGTAGAAGCGACATTATACAGAGGGTTAACAGGTTCATTGTTATACCTAACAGTCAGTCGTCCTGATATTGTTTTTGCTGTCTGTATGTGTGCCAGATTTCAAGCAAACCCTAAGCAATCACATTTCTCAGCTGCTAAAAAAATTCTGAGATATCTTAAGGACACACAAAATGTTGGGCTATGGTATTCCAAAGACTCCACCTTCAATTTAGTTGGATACTCAGATGTAGATTATGCAGGATGTAAGCTTGATCGCAAAAGTACAAGTGGATCTAGTTAGTTCTTAGGAGATAGACTGATCTCTTGGTTCAGCAAGAAGCAGACATCCATAGCTACCTCAACAACAGAAGCAAAATATCTTGCTGCTGGTAGCTGTGCACAACTGATCTGGATTCAGCAACAACTGAAGGATTATGGAGTAACATCAACTGAATCGCCCATATTTTGTGATAATACCGGCACAATTGCCATCACTTATAATCCAGTTCTTCACTCAAGGACCAAGCATATAGATGTCAGACATCACTTCATAACGGATCATGCGTTAAAGAAAGATATTCGACTAGAATATATTTCAACTGAACAGCAAGCAGCTGACATCTTCAGAAAACCATTACCCGAGGCTAAGTTTTCTTACTTTTGAAATATTCTTGGGTTAATTGATCTATCATAAATCTATTACTAATACTGTCTTGCTTACAAAATCATCTCTCACAACTGACTACTTTTGTCAACTGATGATAAGTACCATATGTCAGTTTGAAATCGTCTTACTAAATAGACAGGTGACATTATATGGTGATGAAGATGAAAAGACTAAAGCCAACCGAAACGTCATTACCCGGGCTTTCTCTTCACCAGTTATTTATTATCAGTTGATACTAGTTTAATAATTATTATATTTCTACTTTCAACTGATATTAGTGTATCTTTTATTAAGTATTATTTGATTGCAGTCAGAAGTCAGTTAATATCAGTTTATCTGATCAGTTAGAAGTCAACTCATTATTTACAGAAAATAAAATCACAACAAATTGAAAATAACACTTCATTAAGAATACAAACGTTCCCAGTTTACAGAAGATATCATGGAACCAACTGAATCTAGCCACGCCCTAACCCAATCATTTAACTCATAAATTCGAACTCTAGGAAATGCCCTAGATTTCGAAATCTTATCACAACTGGAACCAAAGAAAACTGATGAAGCTCTTGCTGATCCTAATTGGGTAAATGCTATGCAAGAAGAGCTAAATCAGTTCAATCACAATAACTTCTGGAACTTAGTTCCAAGACCAACCTCAAAAACCATTATAGGTACAAAATGGGTGTATAGGAATAAACTGAACGAGGATGGTTTAGTTATACACAACAAAGCAAGACTAGTAGCACATGGATATAGGCAAGAAGAAGGAATTGACTACGATGAGACATATGCTCCAGTTGCAAGATTGGAAGCAATCATAATATTTCTTGCTTACGCATCTCACAAAAACTTCAAAGTTTACTAGATGGATGTGAAGAGTGCATTCCTAAACGGTCAGTTACAAGAAGAAGTATATGTTGAACAACCTCCAGGTTTTGTAAATCATTAACTTCTTGATCATGTATACTATTTGAACAAAGCATTATATGGTCTTAAACAAGCTCCCAGGGCTTGGTACGAAACTCTTTCAAAATTCCTAACTGATCATGACTTTTCAGTCGGATCAGTTGATAAGACCTTGTTCAAATTCACTAAAAATAATCATATTCTATTAGTTCAAATTTATGTTGATGATATAATTTTTGAGTCAAATAACCCCAAATTGTGCGAAAAGTTTGCTAAGTTAATGCAGAATAAGTTTGAAATGAGCATGATGGGTGAACTGACATTCTTTCTTGGACTGCAAGTGAAGCAACTGGAAACTGGTATATTCATTAGTCAAACAAAATATACAAAGGAGCTGCTAAAGAAATTTGGTATGGAATCATGTTCAGCCGCAACAACTCCCATGAGCTCATCAGTTAAACTAGACACTGACGAAGGGGGAATATCAGTAGAAGCGACATTATACAGAGGGTTAATAGGTTCATTGTTATACCTAACAGCCAGTCGTCCTGATATTGTTTTTGCTGTCTGTATGTGTGTCAGATTTCAAGCAAACCCTAAGCAATCACATTTCTCAGCTGCTAAAAGAATTCTGAGATATCTTAAGGACACACAAAATGTTGGGCTATGGTATTCCAAAGACTCCACCTTCAATTTAGTTGGATACTCAGATGCAGATTATGCAAGATGTAAGCTTGATCGCAAAAGTACAAGTGGATCTTGTCAGTTCTTAGGAGATAGACTGATCTATTGGTTCAGCAAGAAGCAGACATCCATAGCTACCTCAACAATAGAAGCAAAATATCTTGCTGCTGGTAGCTGTTGTGCACAACTGATCTGGATTCAGCAACAACTGAAGGATTATGGAGTAACATCAACTGAATCGCCCATATTTTGTGATAATACCAGCACAATTGCCATCACTTATAATCCAGTTTTTCACTCAAGGACCAAGCATATAGATGTCAGACATCACTTCATAAGGGATCATGCGTTAAAGAAGGATATTCGACTAGAATATATTTCAACTGAACAGCAAGCAGCTGACATCTTCACAAAACCATTACCTGAGGCTAAGTTTTCTTACTTTCGAAATATTCTTGGGTTAATTGATCTATCATAAATCTATTACTAATACTGTCTTGCTTACAAAATCATCTCTCACAACTGACTACTTTTGTCAACTGATGATAAGTACCATATGTCAGTTTGAAATCGTCTTACTAAATAGACAGGTGACATTATATGGTGATGAAGATGAAAAGACTAAAGCCAACCGAAACGTCATTACCTAGGCTTTCTCTTCACCAGTTATTTATTATCAGTTGATACTAGTTTAATAATTATTATATTTCTACTTTCAACTGATATTAGTGTATCTTTTATTAAGTATTATTTGATTGCAGTCAGAAGTCAGTTAATATCAGTTTATCTGATCAGTTAGTAGCCAACTCATTATTATAGAAAATAAAATCACAACAAATTGAAAATAACACTTCATTAAGAATACCAACGTTCCCATTTTACAGAAGATATCATGGAACCAACTGAATCTAGCCACGCCCTAACCCAATCATTTAACTCATAAATTCGAACTCTAGCAAATGCCCTAGATTTCGAAATCTTATCAACAACATGACACTCCTTCCATAGCATTGCCTCTAAAAGACATTTATTTTCAACCAAATCCCTAACATGCCTAACCTCAAAACGTTCAAGGTATTTCAGTGCTCTTGCCTCCTGAGCACGAGTAGGAATAGCACCACTGTCACTCACCCTCTTCAACTCATGAATCTTTTCCCATGTTGAAATCACCTTCCGAAAAACATATTTCTCCATCCTTCTCTTGATTTCTTTTAACGAGGGGTTGACTGCTCAGTAACATGAACATGAGTGCTGCTGCATGCATCGGAATCAGACATGTTGAAATATTTTTGAACTAATATCATATCACATTGTTATCACTATTTATAGGAAAATGACGTTGGAGAAACTGAAGAGTCTCAAGTCATTCAATGCGTCTTTCACACTTACCAAGGACTTTAAGTTATCAGTTGATCATTGTCAACTGACACCAGTTTGAATTATATTAATATTTGTCTAAATAAGTTCCAATTCATGATCAACTTATGACAATTAGTTTCTCATCAGTTCATTTGTTTACTTATCACAACTGATGTCTGTTAGCGTTTCATTAGTTCACGTGTTTGAATCTCATACAGATCATTGTGTGCAGAAACAAAGAAAAACGACGCATAATCAAAATAAACATTTTATTTATCCATAAATGTTGGAGAGAACTACATTTTCATAAGTTTCTTCTACACTAACTATCCACATCCTCATCCAAACAGCTAAAGCTGAGGAAGAAGTCTTGCAGAAGCTGTGCGAAGAAGCGATGCTATTAAGAGTCTCCAGCTCCTTGCGAAGCATCAGCTCATAGAGATGGCCCTCCTTGAAGGCATCCACCTCTGCAGAAATGTTTAAGTGCTTTCGCACTTTTCTCAGCTGGGCCATCCGCTTGAAGGTGGTAACCCTCCCAGAGTTGTACAGGAGCTCCAGTCCCTGTAACTCTTCCCAGTAGGGAAGACTGGCATTGAAGACCTTGTCCTCTATAGCAGCTTTTTGGGCTTCAAGCGAAAGTGGAGAGACGTTTGAACTACTTGCTCCTTCCATTTTTTTTAATATTGTCTGCTGATACTTGTGAATAACTCCTCAATTCTTATTTATAGGCCAAGTCGAGGAAAATGAAAGGACACTTCCTTAAGTGACGATTACTCTACCAAGCCTCAGGATTTTCTTAATTAATCTGGATTATTTTATTGTCATTTTCTTTAACGCATCTATTTAGGGGAAATGGTGGTTTAAGAGGTTAACTGAGAAGACAGTTGTTAGTGAATTCTCAACTGAAAGGACTCAGCTTTACTAACTGATCGTTCAGTTGAATATTCCGCTAATCTTCTCATATAAGTTAACTAATTAAACCTATTATATTCCAAATCAAATGACGTGACTGTCTGCTAACTCATGATGAATTTCAGCTTATAACGTGGACACATTTTTAACCGCTCAAAATTGTACACACGCTTATAGCACACGAACACACTTTGCTTTTTTTTTTTTTTCAAAATTTCTACGGACTGACACGTGTCCAGAATTTGAATAGTCACGCACATATGTACCGTTACCCGCTTCATTTCAGTTTTACTTTACGATTATCCACAATCTTCTGAAAGCAAGAGCAAATTTCATACTCTAATTTCTCCTTCAGGAAATCACCCAGTACGAAATGGCAACTCAAATTCCCGCTTACATGCTTAATGCTACGGCTATCAACTTTGGATCCATCTTATCCTTCGGCGATGCTGAAGTCAAGAAGGTATTTCAGAAACTTGAAACTGCTGGACTGAGAACATTTTTGGGACAATCTTCACAGGACATCTATCCCAAAGAACTTCAGGATTTCTACTCCACCGGCATGGTTGATTCTGAGGGTAACATTAATTATACTGTCAATGGTCAGTTGCTGACCATCTCTGAAGACTTTCTTGGGAAATTATTTTCTTTACCCTCTGATGGTTTGGCACAACTTTCGGATGTTACAACATCTGATATTGAAGAGATGCAAACCCTTCTCTCTGCTGATGGACGGAAGATTAAGGTTTCCGATCCTAAGAAGGAACTGAAGCATGAAGTTCAGTTGCTTGTTGATGTAGTTGCTAAAGGGCTTTTGGCAAAAGCTGGATCATTTGCTGCCCTCACCTTGGAGAAGTTTCAAGCCATTTCTGCTATTATGGCTGATCGCAAACTCAACTGGAAGCACCTTATCTTTAACACTCTGAAGAATATGTTTTTGTCTTCAAAACAGTCCAAGGGTTTCGCTGTACAAATCAACTATCTGTTGAAAGTGAAAGGATTAGTGGCTGATGATTCTGAAAGGTCATCGAAATTTAAGGTGTTCAATGCAAAAAACACGATACCACCAAAAACCAAACTGGACATCTCTCCTGCTAAATTTATCAAGATTAAACAGGAGATTGGAACTGATCAAGCGGCCACAAAATCAGTGAAGAAGGCCAAAACCCTGGCTCAACGGAAGGTAGCCAAGAGGAAATTAATTCTGAGTACAACTGATTCAGAGAAAACTCCATCACCTCCAATTGCCAAGAGACCAAGAACCCAAAGGGTTAAGTCAACTACTGAGGTAACCATTCCTACTGATCAGTTAATGTATACAGAAGCTCAGCAACCAATAGAACCAGTTCCTTTGAAAATCATTCCACCTGAAGATTCAGTTAGTACAAAGAAGGAATCAGTTAGGACCAAAGCTCCTCTGATTCAGATCAATCGCCCTGTTGGTGCGGCACCTGCCCGACCAAAAGGCATAAAATTTATAGAAGTGGTGGATTCCACTCGAACTGGGTTAGAAATTCCACACCTCATGAGTTCTGATAAAGGAAAGGGCAAGTTGATTGAAACGCCCCGACCAACCAATCCGATTCAAACTCATATTGACCTTGTTTGGGCAAAGGTTAATAATTTTGCAGCTTCAAAGATTCAGGCCTATGATGCTTGGACAGCCTACCGCACTGAGATTTTTTCCAAGCAACTGAAGAACAAATCCCAGCTGAACAAATTTATTAAATTGGAAGATTATGTTCTGAGAACAGTAAAAGCAGCCACCATTGCTCAGGCTATGGAAAGGAAGTCTTACTTATTTGATCAAGTGAGAGCCAAGAATTTGGCTCGTATTATTGGCAAATTGACGGCCAACTATATTCCCACAAACCCAACTGCATAAGCTGATCAAGTAGTGATCACTCAGCTAGACTCTGATTTGATTGGGTTGCTATCTCAGATCAAATTTTGGGAAATGGATCAGGAATTAGTTATTCATCAAGGAAATTCAGATGCTGATGAGGAAGAAGTAGATGAAGAATCGTTATCTGAACAGCAGAAACCATCCTCTGAACAGGATCTTGTTACAACTGAAGAAACAGTTCAAGATATGCTTCAGTCACCTCCTGCTGAACAGCAACTGTACACGGAAGCCGAGCTTTCTTCCGCTCACATCGATGAGATCATTCAAGCAATCGTACATGAATCTCACTTGAGCGAATCCACTCCTGACAAAGTTGATCATCCAATTGATCAAATCAATCCAGAGGCTCTTATCTCTGCAGAAGAACCAGTTCAGCAAGTTTCATCTGCTGACCAGATCATTTCAACTGACGTTCCTAGTAATTGTCAAGATCCTCCGTTACAGGCACCGATGTTCTGTTCTTCACCACCAGTTATTCATCAGGCCAGTCCTTCTGCTGAATAGAATCCATCTTCACCACCTCCAGTTCAAGGAGAAATAAATGAAACTGAAATCTCAGTTCAAAATGTTATTGACTCAGTCTCAACTGACCAAGCTTTGGTCATCTCTGAGCACATCTCTAAACAACCAGGATCATCTTATCAGTCTCATCCTCCATCATCTTCAGATGTTGATCTTATTTTGGAAGAAGTTCAGCAATTACAGGATAATATGGAGAAAATGATCTCTGCCATCTCCAAAATTCAGAACACGCAACTATCTCACACTCTGAAGTTGGACCATTCACATCCGTCCAACTTAGAGAAACTGAACGCAATACAAGCTACAATTACTTCTCTTTCATCTGCAGTTCAAGAGTTACAGAGAGGACTATTCTCAAGTCTCACCACCACTCAAGACTCTATTAACAAGCGAGTTGACAGTGTAGAGTCTCTTGTTTCTAGAAAGATAGACTCGCTTCACATCGAAATGACTACTGCTATGAGCAACATTTCCGAATCTGTCCACCTCCTGTCTATTGATATTCGTAAGTTATCTACAAAGGTGGAGCAATTTGACAAAAAGGGGAAGAGAAAGAGTCTTGAAAAGCAGAATTCTTGTATTTGTGAAGAAAATGAGTTCGGTACAAGAGTTCAGTTATCCAGTTATTTCATGATTCAGTTGCATAATCAATTACCTACAAATCACTTGGTTTTGTCAAACACCATAAAGGGAGAAATTGTTGGAAACTAGATTCTGGAGTTTGACAAAACATGAATCAATCAACTGATATGCGCAAACTGGAGTTTGACAAAACTTGAATCAATCAACTGATACAATGATACAAAGTAAACTGATCAGTTGGAACTGATCAGTTAAAACATTCAGCCGAATGTTTTAAAGACTCTCAACTGAATACTTCTCGGGAAACAACAACCGACAAACAGACATCAGACAACAACCGAATATGGAAAGTCGCACCTCAATCATTACAGCATAAAACAACGTATTTCGGCTACTGCAATGAAGATGCCGTATTACAATAAATGAAGCAGACAATATCGAAGGAATAATCAAGTGGAAACCAACATATACAAAGATTCAAATTTATCTCAAGATTACCGTTGGAAAAGAAGAGTATAAATATGGCAGAAGAAAAAGAAGAAAGTAGTGACACGATTAAAAACATGCTATTACTCTGTCAAAATCTCAGCTCACTCTCACTTGATTTATTCGTAGCAATCAACTACAAATTGAGCACACTAGCACTCTGCAATATTTGTTAATTCAATAGTGCTAAGATCAGTTACGCACAGAGATCATTTTGTAATACTAAGAGTTTCAGTTTAGGCAGTGGGTAAGTCCTAACTGAAATGGGTCTGTACAAGTTTTGTATTGGATCAAAGTCTTTTAGTGAATATCCTATCCTTGGGATAGAAGGGGTGACGTAGGAGTAATTGAATTCTCCGAACATCCAGAAACAACTCTTTCATATTTCTTTCACTTTCGTATTCTATCTTTCAGTCAGTTAATTTCTGCAACTACTCTAGTTTAACTGATTGTTATTGACCAATAAGATTCCGAGATTCAGTTTGTCACCAAATTTAACTCAAATATTCGAAAAGACCAATTTTAATTGTGAGTGTTTATTCAACCCCCCCTTCTAAACACTCTTGTTACGACAACCGATCCTATCAGTCTTATGATATAAGTGCCGATAGTGATGGAATCGTCACTGGCACATTGCACAGTGTCACAAGATAGTGAATTGGCGATAGTGCCACTGTATGTGACGGATAGGTCAAGACACCGGATGTTTGGTTATATCGAAGTGGATAGAATTGGAGTTTCTTCTATTACTGATGTTCGATATAGGAATGCCAACATCTGGCAACCGGGATCCCTAGACTAGGATTGAGTCTAGTCTGAGACGTGGAGTCACGAGTATGATTGACAGTTTTGTATTGATTATATTTTTAGATTTGATACATATTACTGATATTTGTTACATGCTTTTACATTGTTTATATGATTGCATGTTTCATTGATTTATATTGGGATTTTATTCTCACCGGAGTTATCCGGCTGTTGTCCTGTTTGTATGTGTTCATGACAACAGGTGGGACAGGTTCAGGGTCGAGGAGATGAAGATAGATCGTGATTAGAGTGGAGACTACGGACTTGGATTAGAGATAGGGTTTGGACACTGGACATTTAGGGAGTGTTTGGTTTAGTGGTATTTAACCAAGTCAATACCTCCTATGAATGATTAGGTTATATTAGGTGGGTTAAAATAATACGTCCTCCCCCCTAGGATTATTTATCCAACTCTTAATCCTTCCTATTTTTTCAATTTTACTCTTCTCCTATATCAAAACTCACCACCACTTCCCGCCACGACCGCCGCCACCGACCGCCGGACCGCCGCTGCCACCGACCACCGATCGCCGCCGTTGCCGGATCGCCGCCATACCGCCGCCGGACCACCTCCGTCGCCGTCGGAGTGGAAGAAGAAAAAAAAAGAAGAAACGTCAATTTTGTCCTTTCATCAAAAAATTCAAAATTATCCTACACTTAAAAATCATACCAAACATAACACCATATATTACATTCCTACAACAATCATTTTCTTTATCATTTACTTACTAATCATTAGTTTATTTTATCCTCCAAACCAAACGCAGCCTTAGTTGTTAAACCTTAGTTTGAATGATTGTATATACAGTACAAGACTTGTACTTTAATACTGATATGTATATTAGATTGAATCCCATTACATTCCGCATTTAAAAAAAATTAGACCCTGTTTGTTATAATTTATTAAATTGTCCTAATGATGATGAAGAGTATGATTAGCGTCCGGGTCCCCACAGTGATGGTCTAGAATCAATGAAAGCAAGAAAAAGTCAAAATCGAGGAATTTATGTCTAAGGGTAAAACAATCATTTTATACCTGAAAAATAGTAAACGTCTTGGCAGTGCCCTGAATGCTGTAAAATATGTTAATATGATTATTTTAAATGTTCATGGAAATTTATGATTAAATATTAACTCTAAAAGATATGTTGCATACTTGGCTTAAATGAAAAATGTTTATTTTATGCATGAAATTTATAAAGTGATGAAAATATGAAATGTTGAAGAAATTGAAGTAATTGTGACTAATACGATGATATGTAAGGTCAATGCTCAGTTGACGGGTCAGAGTGTCGCTGATGTCCCCGCCGTCCAGTACTGTGGTTACACGTAGATGGATCCATCGACCTTCAGCTAATATAAAAGTCACAATTAACGATATGAATTCAACGAAAGGGAAAATGTATACGTACATGATGAAATGGAATATGTTTATGATAAATGGAAAATATTTAAGTTTATGCATGTTTATGAAATGTTATTTTAAATAAAGTATTTTAACTGGTGCATGTAATTGTATACGTATTACTTGCTATTATGGTTATGGTTTGATGAGTCAATAGACTCACTAGGTGTGATCGATGCAGGTGAACATAATGTTTATGTTGTTGAGGGTCTTGATGGTTGATCTTACTAGACTGGAGGTGCACATAACCCGAGAACCAGCGTTAGTTTTTCCGCATTTATGATGTTAAGTCTATGTTAAAGATTTTTACGACTTTTATTATGCTTTTGTGTGGTTTATGAAAGGTTGTTAGAGTTAGCTTTATTTTGAACTATCGCTAAGTTAGGGTTGACAAACATTTGACGATTTTCATGTTTGAAACTCTTTCCTTTGAATTTTCAAATATAGTTGGTATGTTTAGTGTCAAAATATTTTATATATATGTATATATATCGGCCGAAATATTAGAGGTAAATAAATAAATAAAAATCTAGTACTTTTTAAGAAAAACGAGTAGTAGATGTTTCAGTTGGTACCAGAGCAATGTTTCTGCATAGGGTTGTGCCACCGTCAGTGTCGGGAAGCTCAATCATCAAGCCTCAAATCTGTAAGTTTATATGTTTTATATGATTGTATGCTTAGTACCTGCATGATTTATATGTTTAAGATGCACGTTATTACAATTTGATGATATTCATGTTTAAAGCTTAAGAATAAATGAAAGACGTTGCATGATTAGAAAACCTTATATTTAAATGCATGTTGGTAACGTTTAGAACTTGGAAAACGTTCAGATATAATGACTCATAGACGTGCACCTATTACCGATGGGCAAGTTGAGAATACTGAGGACCCTCAAGAGAATGCACCTCCGCCTCCTAATGGGGATGCTGTTATCCACACACTAGAGGGCATGGCATGCTTTTAATATTAAAATTTGAATTCATTCGGGATTAAAACGCTCTACAAATTAATAATTAGGAAATTAAACCGAAAGCCATGTTAGTCCTATGGTTACAAGTACATGGATCCATCGACCTTCAGCTAATACAAAAGTCACAATTAAAGATTGAATTCAACGAGAATGGAAAACGTATATGTATATGATGAAATGGAATATGTTTATGATAAAAGGAAAAATGTTTAAGTTTATGCATGTTTATGAAATGTTATTTTAAGTAAAAGTATTTTCACTGTTGCATGTAATTGTATACGTATTACTTGCTATTATTGTTATGGTTTGTTGAGTCAATAGACTCACTAGGTGTGATCGATTCAGGTGAGATTGATGTTGATGTTGTTGAGGGTCTTGATGGTTGATCTTACTGGACTGAAAGTACACATAACCCGAGGACCAGCGCTAGTTTTTCCAAAGTTATGATTTTTTAAGTTTATGTTGAAGAATTTTACGACTTTTATTATGCTTTTGAGCAGTTTTTAAGAGGTTATTAGAGTTAGCTTTATTTTGAAATATCTCTAAGTTAGGGTTGGCAAAAGTTTGACGATTTTGATGTTTCAAACTCTTTCCTTTGAACTTTCAAATATAGTTGGTAGGTTTTATTTAAAAATATTGTCAAAATATATTATATATATGTATATGTATCGGCTGAAATATTAAACGTAAATAAAAAAAATTCTAATACTTTTTAAGAAAAACGAGTTGTATACGTTTCACTTTTCATCAACTCTTTGATCAAGAATGTCATACTCATTTCTGATTGCACACATCGGATCATGGCAAGAGCTTCTTGTAGCATCGCCCCTTGATCCTCTAAGTATCATTGATAGTGCCTGGAAGAACCTCAAGTCATGGTTAGCGTACAGTACAGTCCTTTCAACACATATATCCTGATCGAATTTGCAACAAGTGGTATATCGAGAGTAGCATATGAATTCGATAACGATGTGATTTATCTTTGAGTGCTAATAGTGGTATGTAGGGGTGTCAGTTCGGTGAGTCGAATGGGTTGGGTCGGGTTAGTGAATAGTACTATTTAAAAATTGCTTGACCCATACTCGATCCGAACCCGATCCAACCCGAAAACTCTCAACCCAAACACGAACCCGACTAACCCGTTTTTTTAATTTATTTTAAAAATTAATTAAAATTAAATATTATAATAATAATATTTTAATTAAATATATAATAACAAAATTTTAAGGATTCAGGTGTATTAGAACAAACTATGTCGAGCCAAGAGCATCTTCATTCCTCGACAAATCGAAAATAAGATGGTGGATCTAAAAATCCACAACGGATCGTGTCCTTAAAGTTGCACGTTGCTTTCTAACACATCGTTTCAAACGAAGTTTTACCATCACATTCCTCTAATTTGGAACCAGTATGGAATTGATTCAATTATGGAATCATGAATAGTCATTGGTTCAGTTATACATAAACATCGTATAGACTTTTTATATAATTTAAATTTTAAGTTTAATTGTAGAAAAATAAAGTATATTTACTAAATTAAATAAAAAATTGTTTAAAAAATAAAAAAAATGTACAAAATAAATATAAATTATGAAAATTTATGATATAAATATACAATAAACATTTTTTAGGCATACAATATATAAAAATGTAGCCAATATTTATTAATTATATTTTAAAAAAAATTAAAATTTTCGGGTCAAACCGGGTTGATGGGAACCCGATCATTTTTTCGGGTCAGCTATCGGGTCCAATCCGATATGACCCAAACCTGTAAACCTCATAACCAAACCTGATTTTTTTTCGAGTTGAACCGTGTCGGGTTGGTAGCTCGGATCTGATTTGACACCCCTAGACTGGCATGGTCTGTGCAACTAGGGAAACACATTTCCTTAAAGCAGATTTATTGTTCTGGCCAGATACTCCTTGCACTATTAACTCATCAGATCACATATGATATTTTCACCTGTAGACAAACGGTGAATCCCCGACTATAATACATTTTCTCCTATGTATTTTGAAACTACACCCAACCTCGTCACTTGATGAACCTCGATGGTGTCGATAACTGGATCAAAGTGCATGCTAGTAAGTATAGCCCCTGCATTGTCTGATACGATTCTTCAAACTCCAAAAATAAACGCACTTAGAAACAGAGTCACGCCCTCGATTTGATGAACAAAGAGCGTTGTGTTGTCTCGATATTTTGAAACAAGTAACGATTTTGTGATATTCACCTCTAAGCTATGAAACTTAGCAACAAATATTCACGACTGAAATAATTGAGAATCAGACGAACCTTCAAAGAACTTGTCTTTGACAATCCGTATGAGATCAATCGACAAATGCCGCAAAGAAAAAATCCTTGATAAGTTTCATTTGAAGAACAAAGCAAATAGCCTTGAAAATTTTGAGAGAAAACCACAAACTTTTGTATAAAACTCAAGATTAATTGTCAAAGTGTTCAAAATTTCGTTCAAAATATGTTTACATAATTAAAAATATATCAATATCTAGTTACCAAATAATTTGGACTCTAAACTAGGAAACAAGGAAATTTCCCGCAAGTGGACGCGCTCGGGCGGTAAGATTTGACCGCTCTAGCAGCCGATTGTTCTGGAAATCATCATCTTCTACAGTGAGTGTGGCGCCCGGGCGATAAGATTTGGCGCCCGGGCGATAAGATTTGACAGTCCTAACGCCGATGCTTCTGGTCTCGGGTGCAAAGGCTTCTATCCTCCTCTTCATTTAACACTTGAACAACGTTCCTATGACTCCCAAACTAACTTCGATGAATCACGAACCCCTTGGGACTTGGTTCCTTTCTTTCATATTCTTCTTGATTTCTTATGAGTCTATGCAATTCTTCCTTGAATCTCTTCAGTTGTCCCCTCGTGATTGGTTCCTCTGGCAAATCTAACGGATCCCACGCTTTCCTTGGAGCTTGACCTACCATGATCACATCATCATCCCAGGTCAAAAGACTAATGGTGTGCAACCATAATTGCGAACTATTCAACTCGATAAGTGAGAACCACTTGGACAGTCCGAGAGAAGGTTGTTCAGTGTATTATCATATGTTCACCCATCTGTGTGAATGAATATATTCATGCCATTGCCAATGAAAACTGGCATTTACATCAAATATATTAGTATCGAACTCAAGCGATCTTTATCCTTGTTTTAGGCGGCTGATTCGACTGTGAACCTGTTTAGAATATACTGTACACTTCCTAATGAGTTTCATGATTTTACATTGATAGACAAACCTCATGGTACATATTATATATTCAAGGACTTTATCTATGCAGCTTCCATGGGTATACATATAAAGTATAATGTCATAATTGAATAAAAACGTAAAATATTATTAAAATAAAGATCGTTTTACATTAGAGTCAATAAAAGCCCAAGCCACAGGTAGGCTTGCTAAGCACTTACTCTAACAAGTACGACGTAATTGTCCTTATTCTATGAGAAGTGTTTGATATGATTACTCGTGAATATGAAACGAGCACTGTCATAACATGCTCTTTCCTTTTCTTGAAGTTTGAACTATTAAGTATTAGAATGTTGTCCAGTTTTACAGATATAATAGATGTTATAACAAAATTGAAAAAATAACTCACAATAAATTATAGTCAAAGCATATATTTAAATTAATAAATCACAAAAGTATATGCATGCAAGTGGTGGGCCCATAAAAAGTATCTAGTACAACATTGATATTTAGTCTTTGAACAAAAAAACAATTTGTAAGTGGTACACTCAAATATCATGATTATTAAATATTGATAATAAATCTAGCCAACAATATGTCTTTCTTTGGACCGATAATTGCATGCATGGATAAATCCAAAATTATCACATATTCAATACAAAATATTGTGTTAAATTTGGCCAGAAAATTACATTCCTTTGGGGTGATCGTTTTCTACATAAATTTAACACGATTTAATATCGTGTAATGTGTCTACAATTTGGGAAGAAAATAATCTTCATTGTGGTCATTAATTTCTACATGGTTTTGACACCCTTTAAGATCACATAATTATGTGCTTATAATTTGGCCAAAAAATAAATTTCATTTGGGCCAATTATTTTCTGCATAGATATAAACACATTTTTTTTGTCATTTATTAAGTCTGAATTCTGACCAAAGTAATAGCCTTCCTTCAGGAAAACTATTTTTTGTATAGATGTAAATGCACTTGAAGAAGATATATTGTACCTAAAATCTGGCCAGAAAATAATCTTCCTTTGGACCGATTATTTTCCGCATAGATTTAGATGCACATTAAAATCATCTATTATGTTTGCAATTTGGCCAAAAAATAGTATTCCTTGGGCAAACTTATTTTCGCATAAATTGAAACACAATTTATTTTAAACTTTAATAATATATATATCTCAAAAATAACTTTATTAAGATGTAATTTAAATTTAACCAAATTTGATATACAAGATATTAATTAGCTTATAAATTTCACAAAAAAATTAATTTAATTTAATTTGACCAAATAAAGAATAGAGACTAAATATAAAAGAAATAAAATATTTGCACCTCATAATTATTCATTCATAAATATTTTATCGAAATAAACAAAAAAATAAAATAATGAATAATTCCATATTAATTTTATTTCATACAAATAAATTCGAAATGGTCGAATTTAATTTCAAATCAGACTTGCATAAGTCAAAATTTAATAAAAGGTCAAAATTTTGAATTTCAAAATCTTGTTTAAAATCAAGCGACTAAATAAGGCTTTAAATTCAACCCCAAAAAAATCCCCAAATTCAAAAACACTAGCTCTACAATAAATACGTCGTGACCGCCTCATGAACTCTGACCTACCGTCGGGGAAAGACAACCCATAAGGCGGCGATCACCGCTGCACTGTCAATGGCATGGCTTAGGCTGAAAATCAACCGGAATATGGCCAAATATAAATTCAGCGTGAGTTCGCGATTCATGAAGAAAACTCGACCAAATTTGATCGGTACATAAGCTTTTATGGACAATTGATGGAGGAGCGCCTAAGTGTGGTGAACAAAACACCTAAATAGTTGTCGACGGAAAGTTACTGGAGGACTCTGGTTTGTCCTGAATCCGGAGGCCTATCATAGAATTTGAAAATTTTGTTTTTTTTAAAAAAAATTCGAAAATAAATCTGAATATTGGATGTAAAATTCGAAAATACTTGATCCCAAAAGCATGAATTTATTCTAATCCAAATTCAGGAAACTTGAAAAACTAGATCTTAATCCAAAAAAATTTATAGACTAGACAATCGCCTTAGATTTAAGAATAAAACATAATTTTCTGTTTCAATCAATCGATAAAAAATTCTTATAATTCAACATGAATGTGTTTCTATTACCACTTATTGGATATTTAATAAAATTATATCTATAAATCATGTGATTATATCCATATATCACAAGACACTAGGAATTCATGTTGAATAATCATAAAATATTAATAACAGTAAACGGATATCAAAATCCATTGATTGATCTGGCGTTGGAGTTATGTATCTTCCAAGGCAACAGAGAATCGATCGCCTTATTCTTTCTTTAGATGGGAGAAGGAGAGAGATCTAGAATATGTGTGCCATAAACATTCTATGTTATTCTTTGTGCCTCAGGGAACTTAATCTTATGTTGGGTGCAATAATTGTTCCTGCTGAAACTTGAGCTGCTGTGCGGTTTAAAAGATTTGAATTACACCATTACCACCAGCTATAGCTTTTGGTAAAACGGCAAGCGCTCGGTCCTGAGCCAATGTCACAAGTTTGATTCTCATTGATTTAAAGGAGTGCAATTATTGGAAGGAGGATTGTTGGATGCAATAATTGTCCCTGCTGGAAGAGCGATCGAACCGTGATGCTTGTGCTGTTGTGCGGTTTAAAAGATTTGATTGCACCATTACCACCAACTATAGCTTTTGGTAAAGCGGCAAGCCCTCGATCCTACACCTTAGTAGTCTTCGACCCATCACAGAAGATTTAATTGAACTCAGTTTCTGCACATAACGTGGATCATACTATTTTATGTAATACTTTAGAAACTCATAATTAATTAAATCACCTTATTGAGTTTTTTATTAGATAGCTTGTTCATATACAAATAATTAAATTATGTGAGCCCCCACAAAATATTTCCAACATACATGACTTCCTATTGCAAAGTACTACAGTATTCTCACTTCAACAAACACCACACATGATCAATCAAATGTAAAAAAAAAAAACGAGACTCAAGACGCCATCTCCTTGCTTCACTTCTGAACTACAAAACAAAATCCACACAAAATTAAAAGTCAAAAGTTATTCTGGTGCAAGAGTATGCAAAATATATGAGTCATCCAAATCCTCTAGAAACCTAGCAAAAATACTAACTCTTTGCCACTGAATTCAATCAAGAACAACCTTCTTATTCGGGGAGAAGAAGGACTCAATGACAGAACAAAAATTAAATGAGATAGTTGAAAAGTTAGGAAACAATTTTCTTTGTGGAAAATCAAGAGAATGACCAATACAAAGTTTCTAGCTGATCATTAGCTCGCGCACCACATTTCGATTGTTTTGCTCAGCAGAGACAATTATTTCACTAATCAATCTCATTCTCAATAATTGCACTCTTAGTAATCAATAGGAATTGATTCTGCGACCTTAGCTCTGATACGAATTGTAAAATCAAACGTTTGCTTATATCAATTGTAGGACCGAGCACATAACACTTTATCAAAAACTATGGCCGATAATAATAGTGCAACTCAAATCTTTTAACGATACAACAGCTCAATAGCTTTTGTTACGATTATTCTTACAATCTTAACTGAGAAAATTATTGTACCAAAAAAATTATAAACTTTACACGATATTGGGTAAATATCAAAAAATGTGGCGAAAAGATCACCTTAGAGATGATGTCATTTTAGATAGTGAGATGCATTTGGCAGTGCTTGCAACTGTACATTTCCCCTTCAAGATAAATCAAGTATATCAACCCCCATAATGCCAACCCCTCTTCGACTATAAAATCAAAACCCAAAAAAGCTTTGATTCTCATGAACATGTGAAGAATCTCAGGAAAAAAACTGAAACATATGTCCAAAATGTTGGTCTTAGGTACATCTTGAGATAAAGTATGAAAATATAGAATAAAATTAGACACCGAGATATACGTAAAAGTCCCTAAAAATTATTAGGGTAAAAACACGGGCAAGATTAAAACAATTTCACTATAATATTTTATGGAGTACAAACACTTAATGTATTTCCAAAAAAAAACATACTCTTTTACTACATGAGAACAAACACCGCACTAATATTATAGAACTAAGTACTTAAATGCTATAAAATGAGAGAAATTAAAACTGAGAACTTGGGATTCATTCAAATGATGGAGGAAAGCTCTATTTATATAGCTCCCCTGACTTGGGATTTATTTTTTACCCTTGTGTATATCTCAATTTTTGCCTTAAAATCTGACAAAACTGAGCTCATTAAATGTGCCAAAAAACAACCTGCATTCACATTCAACTTGTCAGCAATGATATTCGACTTGTCAACATTTCTCTCACTTGGAGATTTGATTGAATATCAAACACATCTCCACACATCCTTTCAATCTTGTCATTTCCTACTACTTACGTTTCTATTAGGCCACTTGAAGATCTACAACAGACCAACATATCAATGTTTATTGGCTTGGTCAGAACATCAGCTATCTCATCCTTTGTATGGATCTTCTATATATTCACAACTTCCTTCATCTACTACTTCTCGAACAAAGTGAAATTGAACTCCGATGTATTTAGTCATGGAATGAAATAGTTGGAACTTTTCAAGTTCGCAATCTTGATTTTGATATTAACAAAACTTGTTATTTTTTTATTACTAATAATATACCTTAGTGTGCAGAAGCTAGGATCAGTCACGAGTAGTTTACATCACAAACTGAAGACTCCACTGATCGCACAAACTGAATCAGTCTAACTGTTACGTCAATTGAGCAGTCCAGCTGATTGTCCAGTTGATAGGTGGTTCTGTAGGAGAACCTCAGAATTCTGGCCATCCGAAGGATTGTTCAACTGATGAAGAAACCCAGCTGATCAGTACAACTGAACGAGAGTGAAATCAGTTCAACTAACGAGTCAACTGATTTCAGCAGCTCAACTGAAGATCAGTTCAGCTGACTAGTTCGAAGCATCAGTCAGAATATTTCAGTTGTAGATCAAGACAAGCTCTTTCTAATGGATTCCAGCTATACACAAGGGTAAAAAATAATTGTCCAGTCAAAGGACAATAAAGGACATTGCATCAAAACATTAAAGACAAACGTTTCAGAAGGGCAGTCAAAAAGTCGAGATACAAAGTCCAAGAAACGAATTCAAAATGCAACAGATACAATAAATGAGTCTAAATGTACGATCTAACTTCACGCCTATAAATGGAAGATGAAAATCAGGGAAGACTAAGAGAGCTACAACGCAAATACCAGAGATAGTGTGGTAAAAGAAAGGGCACACTTATTTGCTCATCAACTTACGAAAAAAGCAATCAGCCTAGAGGGATACCAAAGACATATCAGCTTAGTTTAAAAGCTTATCACTCTCATTGTGTGATAATATCCTTATTCAGTTCTCACACACAATATTGAACTGATTAACCGTTGTTTTCAAACTGTTTGGATCAGTTAGAGTATCTGTCAGTTCAGTTGTCACCATTACTAAACTGATGAATGCAAAAACTAATCTACCCTTTTTCAGTTATTCAGATTACATGAATTAAAAAGTTTTCTAATATAACAGTCGTCTTCACGAAGGATTACTTCGAGTTTCTTCTGCTTGATTTTAAACCAAACTCGATTTAATTCATTGGTGTTAACATTCTTATAACACGAGCTATTGCAGCTCATTGGAGAATATATTGTTCAAAATGCCTTCAAAGGCTCTAGCACACTCGATCTTTCAGAAATGCTGGATTCCTTGCTATATGCAAGGCACTCTGACTGTCACAAAACAAATGAACCTTCTCTTGTTTGTGCTCAATAATCTCCAATGACCTTTTAATCCATATTCCCTCATTGTAAACTTGAGTAGCTGCCATATATTCTGTATCTGTTGTAATAATGCCAACTTTTTGTAGTTTTGAAACCTAGTTTACTACTCCCACTACAAGTGTAAACACATAACTAGTAGTAGATTTTCTTTTATCAGGATCACCTGCATAATCTGAATCGACATAGCCCCTAAGTGTAAAATCTGATCCTCCATGACATAATGCAGCATTTGAGGTACTCTTAATGTATCTCAAGATCTTCTTAAGTGTACTCTAATGCTCTCATCCAGGATTCACTATAAACTGACTAACTGTTCCAACTGCTTGAGCTATGTTTGATCTAATAAAACTAATGGCGAACATCAAACTTCCCACTGTTAATGCATATGGTACTCGATACATCTCTATATTATCTACTTCACTGCTAGAACACAATTCGGAGGATAACTTGAAGCTAGCAGGAAAAGGGGTCGAAATTGACTTACTATATTTCATGTTGAAGCGTTTCAAGAATTTATTTAAATAATTGTTTTGGGAAAGCCAAATCTTTAAGTTACTTTTTTCTTGGTGAACTTGCATCCCTAAAATCTTTTTTATAGGTCCCTAGTCCTTCATATCAAATTCCCCAGCTAACCGTGTCTTCAATTCTTGGAACTTATCTTTGTTAGGGCCTGCTACAAACATGTCGTCTATATACAACAGAAAAGTGATATAATCATTACTTTACCTATTTAAATAAGTAAAAGGTCTGTAATACATTTATTGTATCCGAGACTCATGATTTAGGAATCAAATCTCTTGTACCAACACCTCGACATCTATTTGAGACTGTATAGAGATTTGTTCAAACTGAAAATCAAATTATCTTTGCCTTTTTTCACAAAACCTTCTATCTGGAGCACATAGATTTCTTCTTCAAGATCTCCATGAAGAAATGTCATTTTCACATCAAGCTGCTTTAGATGTAGGTCAAACACCGCACACAATGTCAACACTTCTCTGATTGTTGTAAGTCGAACAACATGAGAAAATATCGCATTGTACTCAATATTTTTTTCTGAGTATACCCTTTACCACCAAACTAGCACGATGCCGCTCAACTTGGTTATTTATATCATACTTGATCTTATATACTCATCTATTACCCATGACTTTTCTCCCTCTATGGTAGTGTAACAAGATTTCAAGTTTTATTCTTTTCTAATGCCTACAATTCTTCATGCATTGCTGTCATCCACAGGTATACATCTGAGCTTTGAGTGGCCTCTGTTAGAATTATTGGTTTATTTTTGTATATTATTCTTTCCTTATCCGGTTATTCTTTTTTTATTTATTCCTTGATTTCCTCCCTGATTGTTAGGAGGGTTGTTAGCTGTTAAGTTTGTTCCTTTTTTGGTGCTAGGTTTAGGGTTTCTACTGTAATATATATACTAGTTCTGATGATCAATAAACTAGAGAAGTTTATTCCAAAAACTTGCATGGTATCAGAGCCACGGCTCGATCCTTACATGACTGCCAACCAAGGAATAAATTTTGGCTCAATTGGGCTAAACTCTGAATCAGAGGTAACCTCTGGAAATTACCCTTCATCCTCGGTGCACGACATGACAACCACATCAATTCAAATTACTGTTCACCGTCTAAATGGGCAGAATTTCTTGGAGTGGTCACAGTCCGTAAAACTTGCAATTGATGGACGTGGGAAATTGGGGTACCTGACTGGAGAGGCAGCGAAACCTGCTGAGACAGAGTCAACATACAAGACATGGAGATCAGAAAACTCTCTTGTGATGGCATGGCTTCTCAACTCCATGGACCCCTCAATCGCCAGACCACATATGTTTATGAAGACTGCGAAAGACGTGTGGGACTCTGTGAAAGAGACATACTCAGACTCCGAGAATTCATCCCAGATATTCGAGTTGAAAGCAAAACTCTGGAACCTGAAACAGGGTGATCATGAGGTAACCATCTACTACAATGAGATGGCGGCCTTGTGGCAGGAGCTGGATCAACACTACAATGATGTCTGGGACAGCAAGGATGACTATGCGAGACAAAAGAAGAGAGAGGAGAATGATTGGGTATACATGTTCTTGGCTGGAATGAATCAAAATCTTGATGAAGTTAAAGGAAGAATACTTGGAAGAAAACCACTTCCGTCCATCAGAGAACTCTTCTCTGAAATTCGCCAAGAAAAGAGCAGGAAGAAGGTGATGCATAGCCAGGCCGAAAACAACATTGGCTCCATGAGTGATAATTCAGCCCTGGTGTCTCGAAACTTGGACACAACTCCGAATGCAGATAGGAAGAAGAAGCCCTGGTGTGACCACTGCCAGAAAGCCTGCATACCCGTGAAACTTGCTGGAAACTTCACGGAAAGCTACCAGGTTGGAAGAAACGGCCTGAGAAGGCACTACAAACAGTGGCTGAGGTTTCTCAAGGAACTCCAATCAACTCTGGACAGCTTCCATTCACTCAGGACCAAGTAGATCAACTTGTTAGGTTACTTCGAACTTCAAATCCAACCCCATCCTCCACCAACTGCTCTGTCGCACAAAATGTTAAACCTGCGACTGTTTCCCTCATGTGTTCTAAACCTCAATGTACCTGGGTCATCGATTCAGGTGCAACCGATCACATGACTGGTTCGTCTTCCTTTTTCTCCTCTTACAAACCGTGTGCAGGTAATAGAAGAGTTAGGATTGCAGATGGGTCTTTCAACTCGATTGCTGGAATAGGAGACATCAAACCCTCGCTCACTATTACTCTTTTAAATGTCCTCCATGTCCCTAAACTGTCTTGTAACCTTATATCTATTAGCAAACTAACTCAAGACCTTAAGTGTCAAGATAAATTTTCAAACTCTTATTGTGTTTTTCAGGAGGTGGACTCGGGGAAGATGATTGGCAATGCTAGGGAATATGGTGGACTCTACTTCCTTGATGGGGAAATTGAATCTTGTAAAGCTGCTCAAGCATTTTCTGGTTTGAAGACTACCTCTATTGATCTGAATAATGAAGTCTATTTATGGCATTATCGTCTAGGACACCCAAGTTTCTTTTATATGCAAAAATTGTTTCCAAAGTTGTTTCGGAATAAAAATCCTTCGTTGTTTGCGTGTGAAATTCGTGCTCTAGCTAAACATCATAGATCTGTGTATCAACCAAAAATGTATCAACCTAGTAGACCCTTCTCACTAATCCATAGTGATGTTTGGGGCCCTTCTAGAGTTACTGGCCTTCTCGACAAAAAATGGTTTGTCACTTTCATAGATGATCACTCACGGGCTTGTTGGGTTTTTTTATTAAAAGCAAAATCTGAGGTTGAACCGATCTTTAAAACCTTCCACAACATGATTGTCAATCAATTTCAAACAAATATTCAAATGATAAGAAATAACAATGGAGGGGAATATTTTAAAGAGACTCTAAGCAAACACTTTAGGGAACATGGTATCCTCCAACAAAGCTCCTGCCCTGATACTCCACAACAGAATGGTGTGGCTGAGAGAAAAAATAGGCACATATTAGAGATCACCCGAGCACTTATGTTCTCTACTCAGGTCCCGAAATACTTGTGGAGTGAAGCAGTTCTTACAGCAGTCTATTTAATTAATAGATTACCGTCTAAAGTCCTCAATTTTAAAACTCCGCTGGATATTCTCAAAGACACCTTCCCAAACTCGAAAGTGTTCTCTTCTTCTCTACCTTTGCGAACGTTTGGATGTACTGTTTTTGTGAGAAATCTTGATCGAAACATGAGTAAACTAGATCCCAGGTCTAAAAACTGTGTGTTTGTTGGCTACGGATCCACTAAAAAGGGGTACAAATGTTTTGATCCAACTTCAAAAAAATTGTATATATCTTTTGACGTTTCCTTTTTTGAAGAAAAACCGTTCTTTGGTCCTCATCCTCAGGGGGAGATAAGTAAAGATGATGATGGTGGTGGTTTAGGTTTTTTATCACCTAATTCGGGTTCTAACGATCAGGGAGATAGTTCTATTGAATTAACTCCCAAAAATAAGGACACTATCCTTGAATTACATGAGGACTTGGTTGTAATACCAACAAGTCCTAAAATTGTGGGAAACATTGACCACATAAATGTGGACCACTCAAAAATTTCTCATAACAAAGAATCTAGTCCAACTAGCCTGAGTATTCCTCAATCCTCACCAATTGATACAGGTAGTACCCAAAGAGAAAAATCCTATGAGCATGTCTACCAGAGAAGGGTTCCACATCAAGGAGGGAAAGACATCATATCTCAACTTGACCATGAGTCCAACTCAGAGCCATCTTCTGAAGGTAAGTTCCCTACTCCTCTGGATCTCCCAATTGCCCTACGAAAAGAAAGAAGATCATGTGCCAAATACCCTATATCTAACTCTGTCTCCTATTCTAGATTGTCTCCACAATTTTCAATGTTCTCAGGTAATGTCTCCTCTGTCCATATTCCAAGAAATATTCAAGAAGCTCTAGAGAGTCCTGAGTGGAAAAAAGCAGTTCACGAGGAACTTGGTGCACTTGAGAAAAATCAGACTTCGGTTCTTGAGGAGCTGCCTGTGGGGAAGTCTACTGTTGGGTGTAAATGGGTATTTACACCGAAATTTAATGCCGAGGGGATACTTGAAAGATACAAGGCACGCCTTGTGGCAAAGGGCTTCACACAAACATACGGCATCGATTATTCAGAGACATTTGCACCTGTTGCGATGATGAATACTGTCCAGGTGCTGCTGTCCATTGCTGTAAATTTGGACTGGCCTCTTCAACAACTCGATGTGAAAAACGCTTTCCTAAATGGAGTGTTAGAGGAAGAAGTCTTCATGGATCCTCCTCCTGGGTTTGAAGTTACATGTGGTAAGAAAGTTTGTAGGTTGAAGAAGGCTCTATACGGCCTCAAACAGTCTCCTAGAGCCTGGTTTGGAAGATTTACCCAATTTGTGTTGAAACAAGGCTATGTGCAGGGGAAATCCGATCACACTATGTTTACGAAATTCTCGGAATCGAAAGTCTCGGTTTTGATTGTCTATGTGGATGACATTATTCTCACAGGTAATGATATTGAGGAGATGTGCTCGTTAAAAGAAAAACTATCGAAGGAATTCGAGATCAAAGATATAGGTGGACTTCGGTATTTTCTGGCTATGGAGTTTGCTCGGTCGAGCAAGGGACTGGCAGTTTCTCAGCGCAAATACATCATGGATTTACTAGAAGAGAAAGGTATGAGCGATTGTAAACCCGCTGAAACTCCAATAGATGCAAATAAAAAACTCGGGGAGACAACCACTCAAAATGCCGCATATGTACACCAATATCAGAGACTTGTAGGTAAATTGATTTATCTATCTCACACTCGACCAGACATAGCATTCTCTGTGAGCCTAGTGAGTCAGTTTATGCATGCTCCCTCTAGAGACCATCTTGAAGCCGTTAACAGAATCCTAAGGTGCCTAAAGGGGTGTCCTGGAAAGGGCTTATGCTTCAAGAAGAGTGAGAGCAAGAAGTTGGAAGTTTATACAGATGCTGATTGGGCTGGATCCATTACTGACAGGAAATCAACCTCGGGCTACTGTACCTTCTTGTGGGGGAACCTAGTCACATGGAGAAGCAAGAAACAGAACGTTGTAGCGCGTAGCAGTGCTGAAGCTGAGTTTAGGGCAATGGCTAATGGGATATGTGAGGCTATTTGGGTTCAACGAGTGTTACAGGACCTAAGAATTGAAGCTGCTCTTCCGATTAGACTGTATTGTGCAATAAGGCAGCGATTAGCATAGCTCATAATCCGGTTTAGCACGATAGGACTAAACACATTGAAGTGGATCGACATTTGATAAAGCAAAAACTAGATAATGATCTGTTTTGTACTCCATATGTTCCATCATCTGAGCAAGCTGCTGACATCTTCACCAAGGGGTTATTTAGACCAGTGTTTGAGAGTTGTATAAGCAAGTTGGGCATGATAGACATTTATGCTCCAACTTGAGGGAGAGTGTTAGAATTATTGGTTTCTTTCTGTCTATTATTCTTTCCTTATCCGGTTATTCTTTTCTGTTTTGTTCCTTGATTTCCTCCCTGATTGTTAGGAGGATTGTTAGCTGTTAAGTTTGTTCCTTTTTTGGTGCTAGGTTTAGGGTTTCTACTGTAATATATATACTAGTTCTGATGATCAATAAACTAGAGAAGTTTATTCCAAAAACTTGCAGCCTCATGGATACTCGATGTCTCGCCATCCTTTGTCAATAGAATATATGCAATATTGCTTTCAGTGACATAATTTGAAAGCCAACTCGATGGTATTCTCTCTCGGGTTGACCACCTCACTTTGGAGACCTCAGACTCATCATGTTCAATCACCACTGAAAGAGAACGATTGATAATATAACAAGCGGTTTTGACACCTTCTACCAAAAATGACTTGGCTAGACCCATAGTTCTCAACACGGCTCTTGTTTTTTCAAACAAGGTTCTCTTCATCAGCTCTGCCACTCCATTATGATTAGGTGTATAAGCCATCATGAACTTTCTTTTGGTACCCTCATTTTAGCAAAATGCATCAAATTTATCACTGGTATACTTCCTCCATTGTCAGTCCTCAAAAACTTGGTTTTTTCTGAATCAATTTCAACCTGCGCTTTGAAATATTTGAACATATAGAAAACATCGGATTTCTTGTTGATTGGATACACCCTACATCTCCTATAGAAATCATCTATGAATGAGACAAAGTATCTCTCTCCTCCTAGGGATACAACTAGTGCTTTCCAAACATTTGAATGAATCAGCTTCAATATCCTTTTGCCAGCAGTAGAAGTGTCAAATTTTAATCTATGTTGTTTACTAGTAACACAATGCTCATAAACGGTTACACCCTTTTTTAAGCCCCTGCAGCAGCTTCTTGTTCTGAAAGAATTTTTCCAACACTCGTTCTGGCATATGCTCGGGCTTTCGATGACATAAAATTATTAATTCTTCTTCTGAACCAATCGATGCAAAAACTAGTTCCGCCTATGTTTCTCCAAAAGTACATATAGATTTGCAGTAACTTTTTCCACATTCATAACCACAAGCGCGCCCTTCACAATTTTTATTTCATTTTCGATACAGGTTTTGCACCCGATATTACCCAATTGCCCCAAGGACAAAATATTTTTTGTCAACCCCTTCACATTTCATACCTCCTATAAATGTACGAATCATGCTATCAAAAATTTTTATTTTGATAGTACTGACCCAGTGATTTTCAAGGCATTATCATTTCTCATGAATACAGATCCTCCTGAGAATAGTTCATACTGATCGAACCATTCTACCTGAGATGTCATATGTCACGTCGCTCCTTAATCCATAATCCGCGTGTCACAAAATTTAATTGTATCTTCTGCAACTGTTGCTGCTTAGCTGAATAATATTTCATGACCGCCTGAAGTACTGCCCACATTTCCGTGAGAACCCTTCTCGATACCTACATACTCTTTCATGAAGTGCCCTCACTGCCTCATTTAAAATGGTAAATTTTTTTTCTTACTTCTTGACTTTTATCCAACTCGCCTTTGGTTCCCGCTAGAGCCACGGTCCATAAATCTCCCCCTTGTCATCGGTAAAGCTTTTGTCTGCTTTGAAGTGATCAACCTATCTTCCTTACTCTTGCGTCAACTTTCTTCTCCGAGAACAACATTTAAGGCATTGTCGAATTTTAAATATCCCATAAGGATATTGTTAGTTAAGTTGATGATAAGTTGATAATATGAATCGGGTATACTTTGAAGTAGAAGCTCAGCATGTTTATTTTCTTCTATTTTTACCTCATAGGTGAGTTTGGCAAATCGAGCATTTAATATATTGATATGGTTGGTCATCAATGAGGATTCCGTCATTCGAAGAGTATAAAGACTTCTGTTCAGGAAAATATTGTTGTGCAGTGACTTAACCTCGTACATTTTTGTCAGAGTATCCCAAATATCTTTTACCGTTTTTATCTTTAGATATTTGACAGTACTTCGTCTCCTATAGTCAATTGTAAATTGGCAACAACATTATCATTGATCTCATTCCATTTTCATTGTCCCTCATTTCCCTTGGTCTATCTTCAATAGCTGCCAAACAATTCTCTTTTCTTAAAACTACTTGTATCTTTATTTTCCACACCATAAAATTTCTCTCATTGAACTTTGTTATCTCGTACTTGCCCGTCATTATATCTACAACAAAATAATAAACTAGACAAAATAATCCCGCTTTAAAAAATATATATAAAAAATATATTTATTGACATAGAATATCAGTCTAGGCTTCAACCACAGAGCGTACTCAGAATTTAAAAATTTAAAAAAAAACTCTGATACCACTTATTTGTCTCAGGTGAGGCATCTTGAAATAAAAATATGAAAATAAAGAATCAAACTGGACACCGAGATTTATGTGAAAAACTCCTAAATAAGTGTAAAAACAATGGTTAAGATGAAAATAATTTCACTAAGATATTTTATAGTGTACAACCACTCATCATGTTTTCAAAGAGAACACACACTCGCTTACTATATGATAACAAACACCTCTTAAACGTCCACTACTTTTTAACTTTAAAATCGTACTAATTTTTTTTCCCTTTTAAAATTGATCATAGAATCCATAAATCAAAATAGTTTATTTGTTGCGACTTTGATTGTTGCACTCCCAAGAGCATGTTGTCCACAAGTAGTATAATTCGATGAGTTCGAATATCGTATCCACGAGAAAGCTAAGGTAATTGGAAGTCCACTACAATGTCTTTTTATTTATTTTTTCTTTTAGTTGTTTGAATCTTTAATTGGTAATTTTTAATTGTTCAAATTTTAATTTAAGTAGTTGAGATTAAAGGATCCACTCTTGATATTTTAATAAAGCTAACATTAACGAACATTATTGAAATCCACTTAATAAAATGGTTCCAATATATTAAATAATCATATTTATATTATGTTATATATTATTATCTTATAAGTATATAATATATACCAAAACTTATAAATGTTGTCAAGTATTTATTGTGCTATATAGATATTTGTAAACACTAAATCAAGGTTCCCACTTTAAATGGTTGGTAAAACCAAACTAACATTTAAATGGTACCAAGAAATTAATATTATAATATATTTATATATAGTAAATCAAGGTTCCCACTTTAAATGGTTGGTAAAACCAAACTAACATTTAAATGGTACCAAGAAATTAATATTATGATATATTTATATATAGTAAATCAAGGTTCCCACTTTAAATGGTTGGTAAAACCAAACAAATATTTAAATAGTTCCAAGTAATTTAATATTATAATATATTCATATATAATAAATCAAGGAATCCACTTTAAATGGTTGGTAATACCAAACTAACATTTAAATGGCTCCAAGAATTTAGTGTAACATATAGCAACAATAAATCAAAACTCCCACTCATAAGTAGGGTATAAAAATGCTTAAAGAAATAAATATAACATAAAAAATAAATAATGATTAGATAATATAAAACATAGATTCTTACCTTTTAATTATACTTATTATCATGCCAAGAGTTTCACCTTTTCATCTCAACTTTAGGAAGTTAGCTATTCATTATTCAAAGTGTAACTTTGAATATGAAATTAACATGCTAATTGTATTTAAATGAAGAAATAAAGAAAAAAATATAGAGAGAAATATTATGAACTCAAAGGTTTGTTCATAGAATGAGGGATCTCTCAATACATTACAATGCACCCCTATTTATAGCCAAATTTGGGGAGACAACCACAAATAAAATATTATTTTTTAGACATAAGTCTTCATAGGTGTTCCAAGATATTATATTATATTGCACATCACTTTTGAAAATCTTCTTCTCCGAATTTGCTTCTTCACATAATAAGAAAATGTGGATAATTGAGTTGTCTAGTTGTGTATTTTTGTCAGACCATTTGACCAAGTAATTTGAGAGATATGGTCAAAATACTAGAGCATGGTAAAACTGCCACTCCATTGGTAACTTTATTTGTTGCTTAATTTGATCGCAATTGTGAGAGGATTTTTATCTCATGCTTGCCACCAATATTGTAGATAATAACATCAACTTTCTACAGGTCCAAGAATCATCTCAATCCCATTTGCAACGCCAAGTTTATTCTTGTTTTATCGAACCTGTAAAAAATAGTAAAAACTTGTAATTACACAACAACTTAAATTTTATACAATTTATTATAAAACATATAATATTTAAACATTTAATAAAACAAAAACTATATATTTATATTATAAAAACATTTAATTAATGTACAATTTTGATGTTTATCACACTTTCCAACCAGCTTATTGCTAGTCCCTAGAAATTTAAGCATTAATAGCAATACAAAACATATTGATTAATTTAAATAGAAATGTAATCAAAACTATCTAAGTGTTTAAATTAAATTTGAAAATTGTCAAAGTTATATCAAAATCATCATAATTATAATTTATGAAATAATTTGAGATGATCAATTCAAAGCTTATTTAAGGTAGTTAAATGTATACGACCTTCAGAAATTCCTAGTAAGAGTCTCAACTCCATATCCTCACAGGTTAATAAATGTTTCAATTTATGGCAACGATTTCTCTAATGGAGTTTGAATACAGATAAATGCTCAGAAAAATAGTTTACAGAATGCAGACAGACAAACGAGCCAAACTAATCAAAAGATAGAAAATCCTGATATATATATTTAATCTGTACAATAAATTTCTCTCTTTCTTTTTTTATGAGAGATATATGGGTCGTAGCATATAACTTAAAAATTACATAGATCTTAAATATCTTTCTTTTTGTATTTTTCTCTTTTTTTTTTCAGGAAATATCATTTTTTTTTTCAAAATAAGAACTCAAGATCTAAACAATAGATAGTCTCTCCCATTATCAATAAAGGCTCGAAAGCTGTTTTCTCAGTCCTCTCCACTCACTCACAAAATATGTGTGTGTTTAAAATTTTAGGCACTCTTATAAGGTATATCTTGGGCCATATACTTTAATAGCTGATTTTATCACAATGGTTAATCACTCAAAAAGATTTCATAAATCATATTTTTATATTGATCAGAATATTAAAATTGATTTTTTTTCAAATAAAAATTTAAACATTCTTAAATAGATTAATGCATGTTCTAATTTAAATCTTTCAAACATGTAATATATAACATTTTTTCAAAAATTACTAAGATACAAACAATAAACATGATTTTATTTTAAAATAATATATATTTTTTTAATTTTTTTTAATAAATTTGTGCCCCCCCCCCCCCCCCCCCCCCCCCCAATCAGAATATGACATTTTTCCTAATGTCAAAATAACTCTTAATAAAGAGTACATAATGAAAGAGATATCACCTGAAATTTTATTGAAGATAACAAACTGAAACAAACGCAAACCAATCCACGACTTTTGAATCAATGATCCAACTTCCTTTTCTTACTGCTTGATTGCGACCAATTGATCTTTGTTATCATCGAATCAGGCTTATGAACAAAAGCTTCCAAATCATCAATTAATTGGTCTGCAGTTGAAGCATAGATGAGCATCCGTCGTGAATTTTCTGAAATGAAATTATGTTCCACAGCTTTATCAAGAAATGTCAACAAACTGTCATAATAATTATTGATATTCAACAAGCCCACAGGTTTATTATGGATATTAAGTTGTGCCCAAGAAACAGTGTGAAAAATTTCTTCTAATGTACCAAAACCACCTGGTAGTGCGATAAAAGCATCAGAATTTTCAATCATTTGAGTGATTCTTTCATACATAGAAGAAACTTTTAATTCCTCCCCAATCGTAACACCTGTAATATTTACTTCAGCTAAAGCTGTAGGAATAATACCCAAAACTTGACTACCTCCAAGATGAGCAGATGTTGAAACAGATCTCATTAACCCAATATTACCTCCCCCATATACCAAGTTAATTTTTTTCTCAGCCAATATCTTTCCAAGATTATTCACTGCTTCTACAAACACTTCATTTTTTCCAGGACTCGACCCACAAAATACACAAATATTTTTCAATGTTTGTGCAGAGGATCCAGCCAAGTTTTTATTTTCTTTTTTTTTTGTCTGCGAAAATAGAGAGAATGATGAGAGATTTCATAGGGGTAATATGTTATCATGACAAAACTATGGGTCACAGCTGTAAACAGAATAAATAGTAAAAACAATAATGACACACATGCATATAAACAGTAGTGTGATTGTGGCTCACAATTTTCCTCTGGTTTTACGTCCAGAAACGGCTTCAACGCCTTCTATGAGTCGAGGATATGCTTCCCATCCAATTTTCTTATAAATTGGCAAACAGTGTCTTTTTTAGTCGGATTCCCAAGACTATGATGCTCATCTTGGAATTGTTTCCATAAACGGAGAAGTTCAATATGCACATGTCCACTAGAATACGTCTCAAGAGTCAATAAGATGTTATCTAAAGACTCCTTACTTAGCTCATTCTTAATGAAACCAATTTTATCTTCTCTGTTATTGGAAACACATCCCAAAGATCTGGATCGTTTGTCACAAGTCCATCTTGCACACTTATGACAAACCCCTAAACTTTTGGCCCTTCGTTTTTTCGTATAATTGCTTTTTCCTAATCCAGGAAAATACCGAATGAGCAATGATTGTGGAACTTCTCCTCCTAATCGGACCTTAGCTTATATTACAAGACGAATATCTTCTGGAATTCTTTTTTGCATTAGCAATCTCAATCTTTCACACATTCCTGCATAAATTTTTCTTAGAACATTTTCAGAAACAGAGGGAAAATATTTACAAATTTTTTAGAGAATTTCATCCATTTTGAAAAGAAAATAAATGATTTTTTTAATTTTGTATCAGCAATTGTGGGAAACTGATTTAACCGACTATGAGAGTCACGGAGTACCGTTATCCGCCATTTAACCGGGAAAATAAAAGGATTAAGAAAACCTGAAATAAAAACAAACAAACTTAAATGCAACACAAAAAAAAAAATCAAGGATCAGAAAGAGAAATAAACTCTTCTTGAAAGATTTCATTTTCTAAAAATAGTTTAAGCCTTTGTCCATTTACTTTAAAAATATCACCATTTTTAGGATTTTCAACATCCACAGCTCCATAAGTATACACATGCTTTACAACATATGGGCATGTCCATCTTGATCGTAATTTTCCTTGGAATATGTGAAGTAGAGAATTATAAAGCAAAACTTTTTTACCAATCTCAAAAGATTTTCTAAGAATTGTTTTATCATGAAATGATTTGACTTTTGCTTTATAAATCCTTGATTTCTCATACGCGTCATTTATGAGTTCATCAAGTTCATTATGTTGCAATTTACGCAATTTTTTGGCATCATCCATGCTTGAATTTAAAGTTTTGATCGCCCAATAAACTTTATGTTCCAATTCCACAGGCAAATGACAATATTTTCCATAAACCAACTTATAGGGAGACATATTCAATGATGTTTTAAAAGTTGTTCGATATGCCCAAAGTGCATCATTAAGTCACAGAGACCAATCTTTTCTATTTTAGTTAACAGTTTTTTCCAAAATTTGCTTTATTTCCCTATTAGCTAATTCAACTTGTCCATTTGTTTGAGGATGATAAGGAGTAGTTACTTTATGATTAATACCATATTTTTTCATTAACGAAGCAAATGGTTAATTAACAAAGTGAGTTCCCCCATCACTTATCATGGCTCGAGGAATTCCAAATCTACTAAAAATATTTTCTTTTAAAAATTTGATGACGATTTTATGATCATTTGATCGACATGGAATTGCCTCTATCCATTTGAAAACATAATCAACTGCAACTAAAATATACAAGTATCCAAACGACGGTGGAAAAGGTCTCATAAAATCAATTCCCCAACAGTCAAAGATTTCAATTTCAATGATAGGATTCAAAGGCATCATGTTTCTTTATGAAATCGCACCCAATTTTTGACAATTTTCACAGATCTTGCAGATTTCGTGGGTGTCTTTAAACAAAGTGGGCCAATAAAATCCACACTACAAGATTTTTGCAGCCGTTTTCTTTGAAGAAAAATGTCCTCCGCATGCTTCTGAATGACAAAATTTAACGACACTACTTACCTCATTGTCGGGTATGCAACGTCGAAAAATTTGATCTGGACAATACTTGAACAGATACGGATAATCCCAATAAAAGTTTTTTACCTCATTCAAAAATTTTGTTTTATCTTGGGAACTCCATTGCGGTGGAATTTTTCATGTCACAAGAAAATTTACTATGCTAGCAAACCAAGGTGTAGTAGTAACTGAAAATAGATGTTCATCAGGAAAATTATCGTTAATTGGTGTCATTTCACAAGATGATCCTATTACTAGTCTCGATAAATGATCGGCTATGACATTCTCGGTTCTTTTTTTTATCTTTGATCACAATGTCAAATTCTTGGAGCAACAAAATTCATCGTATCAGTCGTGGCTTTGCATCCTGTTTGGTCAACAAATATCTAATAGCAGAATGACCAGTAAATACAATAGTCGTTGATCCAATCAAATAAGGACGAAATTTATCTAATGCAAATATTACAGAAAGTAGTTCTTTTTCAGTTGTGGAGTAATTCATTTGAGCATTGTTTAAAGTTCTACTTGCATAATATATCACATAAGGCTTACCGTTTCTTCTTTGACCCAATACTGCACCGACTGTATAATCACTCGCATCGCACATGATTTCAAATGGTAAAGACCAATCAGGAGGTTGCATGATAGGAGCTGATGTTAAATGTCGAATGAATTTATCAAAAGCATTTTGACATTCTTGAGTCCACTCAAATGCAATGTCTTTTGTTAAGAGGTTACAAATGGGTTTAGAGATTAAACTAAAGTCCTTTATAAACCTCCTATAAAATCCAGCATGTCCCAAAAATGAGCAAATTTATTTAATGGTTTTTGGAGGGGGTAAATTGGCAATGACATCAACTTTTGCTGTATCAACTTCAATTCCATGAGATGACACGACATGTCCCAAAACAATTCCAGAAGTAATCATGTATTGACATTTTTCCCAATTTAAAATAAGACCTTTTTCCTCGCATCTTTTTAAAACTTTTTCCAAATTTTCAAGACAACTATCAAATATATTCCCAAAGACAGTTAAATCATCCATGAAAATTTCCAAACAATTTTCAACCATGTCGCAAAAAATGCTTAGCATACATATTTGAAATGTTTCTGGGGCATTGCATAATCCAAATGGCATCCTTCTAAATGCAAATGTTCCAAAAGGACATGTGAATTTAGTTTTATCTTGATCTTCGAGTGCAATGGGAATTTGATAATAACCTGAATATCCATCAAGAAAACAGTAGTATGGATGACCTGCTACTCTTTCTAAAATTTGATCCAAAAATGGTAATGGAAAATGATCTTTTCTAGTGGCGTCATTTAATTTTCTATAATCAATACACATCCGCCAACTAGATGGGACTCGACTTGTTAACAGTTCACCTTTTTCATTTTTTATCACTGTGATGCCAGATTTTTTTTGGAACTACTTATGTTGGGCTTACCAACTTACTATCAGAAATAGGGTAGATAAGCCCAACATAAGTAGTTTGAGAACTTCAGTTTTCACAACATCTTTTATGTGTGAATTTAATCTCCTTTGTGGTTGTTGAGATGTTTTTGCATTTTCTTCTAAGTGAATTTTGTGAGTGCAAATTAGTGGATTAATGCCCTTGAGATCTTTTAGTGTCCAACCAATTGCATTTTTATGTCTTTTAAGCATATCAAATAATTTACCTTCTTGATCACTTTCTAGTTTGGAAGAAATTACCACCGGATATGTTTCATCTTCTCCAAGAAATGCATAATTCAATTCTTATGGCAAGGGTTTTAACTCCAATATGGGTGGTTCGTCTTTGTTCTCATATTTTGCATCAAATTCTTTCTCTGATCCTGGTAACGAGTGATACCTGATAAATTCATCAAGATCAATTTCAATATTTTCTTTAACAGTTTCAATTGAACAAATATCTAATTGATCATGAGTACTCCCTTCTTGAATATTTTCTTCCACAAGAGTTTCAATAAGATTTTCATCTTCACTTTCATCTCCTTTGTCATGTGGTTGCTTACAAAGATTAAAAACATTGAGCTCCAAGGTCATGTTACCAAATTACAACTTCATTATTCCATTCCTGCAATTTATAAGGCCATTAGAATTTGCTAAAAATGGACGCCCAGAATTACAGGAATTGCATTACAAGCTTCGATAGGTTGTGTATCTAAAACTATAAAATCGATAGGATATACAAAGTTATCAACTTGGACCAATACGTCTTCTACCATATATCTTGGCACTTTAACAGATCTATCGTCAAGTAAAAGTGTTACTGAAGTAGATTTTAACTCGCCTAGATTGAGTTCTTGATAAACTGAATATGGAAGTAAATTCACACTAGCTCCAAGATCAAGCAAGGCTTTTTTAATCTTTCGTTCTCCAATAATACATGAAATAGTAGGACAACAAGGGTCTTTGTATTTCAAAGTATTATTATTTTGAATGATTGCACTTACTTGTTCGGCTAAAAATGCTTTCTTTTTCACATTCAATTTTCTTTTCACAGTGCACAAGTCTTTCAAAAATTTGGCTTTTATCCACCTAGATTGAATGATTGCACTTACTTGTTCGTCTAGATTTTTTTGAATGATTGCACTTACTTGCACTTACTAGTCTTTCAAAAGTATTATTATTTTGAATGATCGCACTTACTTGTTTGCCTAGATTTTGTTTCTTACTTCTTGACTTTTATCCACCTCGCCTTTGGTTCCCGCTAGAGCCACGGTCCATAAATCTCCCCCTTGTCATCGGTAAAGCTTTTGTCTGAGATATCAACCTATCTTCCTTACTCTTGCGTCAACTTTCTTCTCCGAGAACAACATTTAAGGCAATGTCGAATTTTAAATATCCCATAAGGATATTGTTAGTTAAGTTGATGATAAGTTGATAATATGAATCGGATATACTTTGAAGTAGAAGCTCAGCATGTTCATTTTCTTCTATTTTTACCTCATAGGTGAGTTTGGCAAATCGAGCATTTAATATATTGATATGGTTGGTCATCAATGAGGATTCCGTCATTCTAAGAGTATAAAGACTTCTGTTCAGGAAAATATTGTTGTGCAGTGACTTAACCTCGTACATTTTTGTCAGAGTATCCCAAATATCTTTTACCGTTTTTATCTTTAGATATTTGATAGTACTTCGTCTCCTATAGCCAAGTGTAAATTGACAACAACATTATCATTGATCTCATTCCACTTTCATTGTCCCTCATTTCCCTTGGTCTATCTTCAATAGCTGCCAAGCAATTCTCTTTTCTTAAAACTACTTGTATCTTTATTTTCCACACCATAAAATTTCCCTCATTGAACTTTGTTATCACGTACTTGCCTGCCATTATATCTACAACAAAATAATAAACTAGACAAAATAATCCCGCTTTAAAAAATATTTAAAAAAAATATATTTATTGACATAGAAGATCAGTCTAGGCTTCAACCACAGAGCGTACTCAGAATTTAAAAATTTTAAACAAAGCTATGATACCACTTATTTGTCTCAGGTGAGGTATCTTGAAATAAAAATATGAAAATAAAGAATCAAACTGGACACCGAGATTTATGTGAAAAACTCCTAAATAAGTGTAAAAACAATGGTTAAGATGAAAATAATTTCACTAAGATATTTTATAGTGTACAAACACTCATCATATTTTCAAAGAGAACACACACTCTCTTACTATATGATAACAAACATCTCCTAAACGTCCACTACTTTCTAACTTTAAAATCGTACTAATTTTATTTTTCCCTTTTAAAATTGATCATAGAATCCATAAATCAAAATAGTTTATTTGTTGCGACTTTGATTGTTGCACTCCCAAGAGAAGGTTGTCCACAAGTAGTATAATTCGATGAGTTCGAATATCGTATCTACGAGGAAGCTAAGGTAATTACAAGTCCACTACAATGTCTTTTTATGTATTATTTTTTTAGTTGTTTGAATCTTTAATTGGTAATTTTTAATTGTTCAAATTTTAATTAAGTAGTTGAGATTAAAGGATCCACTCTTGGTATTTTAAAATAGTTAACATTAACGAACATTATTGAAATCCACTTAATATCTTATTAAAGAAGGTAGTAGCTCTATAATTCGGGTACCATAAATCCTGTAAAGCCGAAGGGTAAGGTAGGAATAAATCCTTGACCGTATCTACTAAATTCTTGAATGGATAAAATAATACGATCTTTTAACAAGAATAAATCTTCAAGTAGTAATACTAAAAATAAAGAATTAATTATTTCCGAAAATTTCGAGAAAAATATTCAAAACTGGAAATTACCAGTATCTTCTAATACGAAGATATATAGATCTAAAGGATTTAATTTTAAATCTGACTATATTATAAAAACTATAGAAGAAGCTATTCCCCTAAAAGGAGGATATGATTCTTTCAGTTTATTATCTCAAAATCTTATAAATATTCATATGAAATCTTATAAATTTATGCATCTGGGCATGATTCAAGTAAGTTTAAAACCTCTTACCAGATTAGGTTTAAATACTTCTACCTTAATTTTAGTACGAGATCAAAGGCATAACAAATTTGAAAATTCCCTATTAGGAATAATAGAGTCCTCATTATGTGAAGGACCAATACATTTTAGTTGTTTTCCTAATTTCTCAATTTCTCTTCCTGATCCAAATATCATGAAAGCCCTCACATTTAAATTTCAAAACTGAAGGCTTCGATATGATAGATGGTACAGAAAATGTTGTTCTATTATATAGAATTTGTTATAAAGTTATGAATTCTACAATCTCTAATTTTAGAATTAACACTAATCAAATTAGTTCTAGAAGAGGTGAAACTACTCTCTTCATTACCGATATTAACAAAAGTAATATTATGATTCCCAAAACAATAAATTGGAATCAAGTTACTTTACCAGAAATCTGGAAATGGAGAATATTGCTCCTACTATTAAAGAAGAGTCTAGAAAACTAGAAAGTATAGTTCAATATGTAGATGGTGATGTTGAAATAAAATTCTCATCTCAAAGACATTTAAGAATCAAACTCCCAGAAGAAAGTAGAAATTCTACTTCTTCTATATCTGATTTTGAAAAAATCAGTATGTCTGGGCTTCAAAAAACTAAGGATAATATATCTCAACCGGAATATAAGGTTGATCTTCCTGAATCTAGCACTTCTCGTTTTCAAAGAAGTTATTCTATTAATAATAGAAAATCAGATTCTCCTACTTTTTCTGATATGGGTTATAATGTTGTGGTTATTATGATAATCCTATTCAAAAAAGTTTAGAAAAGGTTAAAAATTTAAATAATAAAAAATGGTTTTTAAGTTGTTTAAACCCAAAGCAACAAGATTTATATTCTTTAAGATATAAAGAATGGGTGGAAGAAACTAAATTAAATTTAGATTTTTTCAAATGGTTAGAAAATTTATATTTTCCAGCAAGAAATAAAATATTTCCCAATTTTACCGATGAGTCTTTTATAAATACTCTTGAATCAACATATAAATTATATGTTCATGAAACTGGAGAAGAATCTTGTGAGATTCATCCCCCTTTTACTACTTTACAAATTAAAAAGGGAAATAAAGAGATTTATGCTACTCCCATAAAATCTGAAATAGGACATGGTAATTTTGATCATATAATTCTGCAAAATAATTTTACCAATCTCACTTTACATTCTTTAATAAATCAAACCACTAGGATAGAAGAAATTCTTTCTAAACCTAAACAAGAAATATCTAGAGGAGAAAGTTCGAAAGTCTTGATGATAAAACCTCCCCCTAATCTTAAGCAAGAAAAATTTCTTTTAAGCTCTAAAAAAGATGAAGATTTTATGGAAGGTCTAATAGACCGATTACAAAAAATAAATATAAAAGAAAAAGTTTCTATTTCGGTAATTACCAAAGATGAACAACTTGAAAATTCTTCAAGTTCTTCTGAAGGTGAAATGCAGATTAATAAAATGAATAAAGTATCAATTGTAAAACCTTTTTATAAAAAGGCAACACCTATAGATCTTCAAATTGAAGAAAAGAAAGATTATGTTCAGTTTAATGGCGAAGCCATTACTGAATGGAATATAGATGGGAAGTCTGAATATCAGATTAAAACTGTTATTAAACAAATATTAATATACTCTTCTGCCACAAAAATAAAAGGTAATAATGATAGGACCACTTACACCACTTACACGAGATTTAATCTCAAATAAACAACAAGTAAAGATTTAATCTTTAATCTTCAAATCTTCAGCTTTAAGCAGCAAGCTGTGAGCTCTGCTTCTCAAATGCCTTTAAGGTAATCTTGGATCTCTCCAAATGTAGATAAACAAACCACTGTTTTTAAACAGGATTTATCTCTGGATCTTTTAAACGATTTTCAAGATCTTCAATTTGATTTTTTATTAATTTAATTTTCTTTTTTAAGATTTTCAAATAATTTGCGGACGGCATAATATAATCAAATGGAGGATCATAAATATAATCGTATGACATAAACTTACTTAAATTTTGATGAAATGATGAAACTCGAAACTGAAGAACTGGAGAAAACTTCGAAACTCTTATTCTCAGAAAGTAGTAGAGAATTTTGGTGTGTGGTTCACAAAGGGTAACCACTCCTCTTATAGATACAAAAAGAAAACAGTACTTCCAATAAGAAAACAGTACTTCCACTATCTATATTACTTAAACCAATACGATAAAGACACGTACACCATATAAGAGACACGTACACAAGATAAGATTGCAAACTTTAATAATTTACAACAATAATGCAGGACTTTTAGTCGAGAAAGCTTGTGACTTCCAGCTCACACATCCACTGTCTCATGCATTCCATAATGCGAATATGTCGTCACCCTCATATGGGTCCTGAGCATCTTGTAGATCATCTTGATCGGTCATCTGTGTATCGTCTTCCATTTTTTCCTTTCCTTTTGAGGAGGTTGATTCTTGAGTGGATAAATTTGATTTTTCACCAAAAACTTCTGTAAACATAGAAGTAATGGTATCTTTGTCCAAATGTTGAAAAAGTTCTTTTAACAATGTGGTTTGTGTTGGAGTGTCATGATTCAAATTCTTCATAGTTTCTCTGGCAACTGCCAGAGCTATTACTCCCTGTCGATCATAAACTTTGCCTTCTGCAAAGAAGTCTTCTTTTCCCCACCATTTTATAAGAATTTTCCTAATTAATATAGTAAGGGCAAACTTGATTTCAAATTTTTCTTTAGCTAGGTCTTGCAGTCCATATTCCCATCGAATAATCCAGGGAACATTATAATTAATAGCAAATTGAATCATTGCGGTCATTCCGTCAAACTGTGGATTGGCTTGTTGGAACTTAATCCATATGTTTTTAACATTTTTTGGAAGGATTGACGACATTACCCCCCATGAGAAGAAAAAAGTTTTAAACCATGTGGGTATGAATTGATGAATATCATCTAATTGGAATTTTATCCACCAAGAGTGTTTTCTTTGAGAATTCTCATATAATACAATAGTATCCCAAGCCATGATATAATCATGATAATTAAACATATTAGGCATTTCCTGAAAAGTGTTTAATTGTCTTGCTTGACTAAGGGGTAAACCCCAATTAGCAGCTGGGATAATATTTTTTATTATCATTTTAGAAAATTCATAATCGCGATTGCGATCCATATGTTGAATTTCAACTGATCCAGTTTCTACTAAAATTGTTTCAAAATAGTCTCTGGTTTTTCTGCCCAATATGGGTTGTAAATCTTTAATAAAATAGCTTTGAGCTATATGAATAGGTGATAGACCTTTAAGGTCTTTATCAACAGGACAGCAATGAAGACATCCTGATATTAAATAGGGATATTTTAAATCTTCTTTTGAACCCTTTAATGCAAATATTGCGTTATGATAGTAATGAATTTCATAAGCAGTATCATCATCTGCAAATTCTTTAATTGGATCAAATTTTTCTTCTTCTGTAGAAGCCATATTAGGCTGAGGAACATTGGCCCCTCTTTTAAAGGGTGGCTTATTCATCGGCTTTTTTCCGGTTGCTGGTCTCTTTAGAACCGTCTTCCAAGGTTGATCCCTGCAAAAATTATCTTGTTAGAAAATCTGGTAAAGAATTAGATTTTCCAGAGATATGCTCAATATCAAAATCAAAACATGCTAATATAGCTTGCCATCTAGCAAATATTTGTTTAGATGCTATTACTTTAACATCTTTTAAAAGAATATCTTTAGCAGATTTGCAATCAACCCTTAATAAAAATTTCTTATTTAAAAGATCACTTTCAAATTTTGTAATACATTTAACAATTGAAAGAATTTCTTTCTTTATTGTAGAATAATTCTTTTGAGTATTACTCCAAGTTCCAGAAGTATATCTCACAAGAATTTCTTTAGATGTATTATCTAATTTTTGTTTAAGTATTCCTCCATATCCAATATCAGAGGCGTCTGTTTCAACTATTTTGAATGCTTCAGGATTAGCAATAGATAAACAAGGGAGTTCTTTAACTCTTTCTTTTATTTTCTGTATTGCTAAAGTATGACTATCAGTCCATGCTTGAGGATTTTTCTTCAACCTTTGAAATAATAATTTACAATCTTGAGCGAGATCTTTATAAAAATCTCCTATATAATCAAGACTTCCAAGAAATCTTTGTAATTGATTTACATCAGTGATTTTATCAGGAAATTTATCAGCAAAAACAATTGCTCTTTCAATAGGAATTATTATTCCATTTTCAATATAATGTTCTAAGAATTTTATCTTAGTTTGAAAAAATTTTACTTTTTTCTGATTTACTGCCAATCCAGCTTTTTTAGTAACTTGAATAAATATATTCAGATGTTTAAAATGCTGATCAATATTATCGGAATATATAAGAACATCATCTATATAAACGATCATATAATCTATATATGAATTACAAATTTCATTCATTATATTTTGGAATTCCATTGGAGTATTTTTTAATCCAAATGGCATTACATTCCTTTCATAATGGTCAAATGGTACAGTAAAAGCTGTTTTATATTAATCTTCTTCTTTTATAAGAATCTGGTAGAATCCTGATTTTAAATCAAAAGAAGAGAATATTTTCCCTTTAAATAATCTATTTAATTAATCTATTTTATTTGGTAATGGATGCTTTATCCATTTTAATGCTTTATTAAGCGGTTTATAATTGATAACAAGTCTTGGAGCTCCTCTCTCAATTTCTGCTGCATTTTCTACATAAAATGCTGGACAACTCCAAGGACTATTACTTGGTCTTATCAATTTTTTTTTAAGAAGACTATCAATTTCTTCTTTGCAATAATTTAAAAGTCTAGGTCCCATAGCTATATGCCTAGCTTTGGTAGGAATTTTATCCTCAATAAAATCATCCGTATAAGGTAGACTAACTTGATGTTTCTTCCTATTCCAAAAGGCATTATGAACATCAGCACAAATTTCTTTAGATATATTTTCTGAAATAATTTTTATTTTTTCTTGAATTTTCTCAGAATTTATTTTCTCTTTAATATTTTTAAAAAGAACTTCATCTTTTAATGAAGTGAAAAAATTTTCTTTATTATTTACTATTTTTTGTAAAATATTTGTAGATTTTGAAACAGGTATAGTGGTAAATGGGAAAAATAAATTATTTTTTTAATATTGGTATATAAACCCTTTTCATTAATTTTATTAATAGGAAACAACATTTGGAAAAATGGGGTTCCTAGAATCACAGGAGTAGAGATATTTTTAATGAGAATAAAAGTAGTATTTAAACAAACTCCAGAATTACATATTGCCACATCAGACAATTTGTAATTAACTATAAGAGATTGTTTATTAGCAGCTGTTATAAATTGAGTAGTCTTTTTATAATATTTAGAAGGAACAATTCCTCCACTGATGCAATTTACATCAGCTCCTGTATCCAGAAGTGCTTCAATAGTAATTTTAATTTTTTTATTAATAATTAATGTTACTTTTGAGTACCATTTTTGAGAAATGATTTGATCAATTTATTAACCCATATCATTTGATTTATTTCATTATCATCTTTGGATAAGATATTTTCTTCTTCTTCTTCATCAGAAGTAGAATCATTTTCCCAAATATGATCATTAATACTAAGAGTATTGACTCTTTCTTTTAAATATTTTATTTCAGATTTTATTTGATCTATCTCTCTTTTTAATTCAGAGATAGTAGGCTCACTTTCTTTTTGTTTTGCCTTTTCTAATATTTTATTATAAGAATATAATTCATGTTCTTGTACAGTATTTTGTACAAGTTTTGTAGGCTTGTGATTTGCCATGTTTAAATAATATTCTATAGCTTTTCTTTTTTCTATAGGGTCTTTTATTTGATCTATAAGATCTAAAATAAAAGTTTCTTCATTTGATATAACATTTATTTCTAAGCCCATAAAATTTATGAGACAAGTATCACAATCACAATCTGGATCACATATTTTGTTTTCTGGTATTTCAGAATCATTATCTGAACTACTATTAGAATATTCAGATAATTCATTATCAATAATATTGATATAAAAATCTTTTTGTTTTAAATTTTCTTATTTATTAAGAAGAATATTTATCAATGATTGTTTTAAATCATTGTTTATATTAAGATTATTAATCTTTTTCTTGACATAACCCTTATTAGCCTTATGTCAAATTTTTCCACATTTCCAGCATACTGGAACTTTAGTAGAATCATTTTTTATAGTTTTTTTTAAATCTTTTCTTAGAATATTTTTTAGATTTTTCTTTATCTTTTAGATGATGTTTTTTCTTTTTAAAAGGAAATCTTTTTCTTTTCTTATCTCTTTTAGGATATTGTATTGGTTGAAAGCCTATTTGCTCACAAAAATCGTCAATAATATTTCGGTTTTCTTCTTTTTGCATATCAAGCTGTCTTTTTAACTTGATATCGTTACAAAGAGTTATACCTTGTGCAGTTATTTCTGCAGATAAATCTCCATAAGTAAGAATACTCCAATCTATATAATTTTTTGGAGATTTAGATTTTAATCTATTTTTAACTCTTTCAGCAAAAAAAACTGGAAGTTCAGAAATAAATTTTTCTTTCCAGAAATTTGCATTGCAATCATTTCTAGTTAAAACTTTTGTCATAAACACATCTTTATACCATCTGAATTCAGATAGTGTTGGACATCTTAAATTCATTAATTGTTCTTGAGATCTATCTAATTGAAGTTCATTTGCTCCAATAAAATTAGATAGAATAGTATAAATAAGTGTATTAACCATATCAAACTCTTCTCTTCCATTTAAATCAATTATAGAAGAGTTAAGAATTTTATTCTTTGCATCTTTTGAAAGATAGAAATCCCACCAACCTTGAAGTTGGCCAGTAAAACCAGTAATAATTGCTTGAGCAAGCTGCCTATCATTATTACCTTTTAATTTTGCGGCATAAGAGTATATTAACATTTGTTTAATAAAAGTTTTAATCTGATATTCAGACTTCCCATCTATATTCCATTCAGTAATGGCTTCGCCATTAAACTGAACATAATCTTTCTTTTGGACCAATACATTTTAGTTGTTTTCCTAATTTCCCAATTTCTCTTTCTGATCCAAATATCATGAAAGCCCTCACATTAAATATCAAAACTGAAGGCTTCGATATGATAGATGGTACAGAAAATGTTGTTCTATTATATAGAATTTGTTATAAAGTTATGAATTCTACAATCTCTAACTTTAGAATTAATACTAATCAAATTAATTAATATTATGATATATTTATATATAGTAAATCAAGGTTCCCACTTTAAATGGTTGGAAAAACCAAACAAACATTTAAATGGTTCCAAGTAATTTAATATTATAATATATTCATATATAATAAATCAAGACATCCACTTTAAATGGTTGGTAATACCAAACTAACATTTAAATGGCTCCAAGAATTTAGTGTAACATATAGCAACAATAAATCAAAACTCCCACTTATAAGTAGGGTATAAATGCTTAAAGAAATAAATATAACATAAACAATAAATAATGATTAAATAATATAAAACATAGATGCTTACCTTTTAGTAACCTTATTATCATGTCAAGAGTTTCACCTTTTCATCTCAACTTTAGGAAGTTAGCTATTCATTATTCAAATTGTAAAACTTTGAATATGAAATTAATATGCTAATTGTATTTAAATGAAGAAATAAAGAAAAAATATAGAGAGAAATATTATGAACTCAAAGGTTTGTTCATAGAATGAGGGATCTCTCAATACATTACAATGCACCCCTATTTATAGCCAAATTTGGTGAGACAACGACAAATAAAATATTATTTTTTTAGACATAAGTCTTCATTGGTGTTCCAAGATCACTTTTGAAAATCTTCTTCTCCGAATTTGCTTCTTCACATAAAAAGAAACATGTGGATAATTGAGTTGTCTAGTTGTGGTATTTTTTTAAGACCATTTGACCAAGTAATTTGAGAGATATGGTCAAAATACTAGAGCATGGTAAAACTGTCACTCCTTTGGTAACTTTATTTGTTGCTTAATTTGATCCCAATTGTGAGATGATTTTTTTCTCATGCTTGCCACCAATATTGTAGATATTAACATCAAATTTCTACAGGTCCAAGAATCATCTTAATCCCATATGCAACGCAAAGTTTATTCTTGTTTTATCGAACCTGTAAAAAATAGTAAAAACTTGTAATTACACAACAACTTATATTTTATACAATTTATTATAAAACATATAATATTTAAACATTTAATAAAACAAAAACTATATATTTATATTATAAAACATTTAATTAATGTACCATTTTTATGTTTATCATTTTTTAAAATCTCAAGCTCATAAAAATCCATAAATCGTCAATTACCAAAATTCACTTCCAACATTTAACATGAGCATACTAACTTCAAAATAAATCATAAAAATCTCTAACAAATTCAGTAACAAAAATCTTTAAAACTTTTAACTATCAAGCTAATGCAGAAAATAAAGTTCCTCGGGAGTGTACTGCCGGACTCGATCAACTCAAGCGTTAGCACCTATCTCAATATCATCATCACCTACAACATTCAAACCTAGTGAGTCTAATGACTCAGCACGTAACAGGAGTAACAAATAATACATATACAAGCACATGCATTAAAATCATACTTTTAATTACAATAACTTGTAAGCATAAATAAATCATAAATCGTCAAATCGTAAAGCTTTCCATCGTTTATCATTTTGGGTGCAATTTGATCCTTGAAAGTGACTAGTCTTTATCCTCTGGTTGACTGATCAGTCTTATCTCACCATTGCGCATGAGGACGGGAACAAGGCAGCGATGTAAAATGGAAATACGATCGTTGGGCTTTCTCTCGTAAACGGGCTCCCTCCAGGGCCTTCTCCCTTACATTTTCCGAAAAATCATATATCATATCCTCTTTGTCACAGTCAATTCACATCCTTCAAAATATTTTTCTTTTCTTTTTTAATTATAAAATATCGGGTCTTTTCCAATTTCGTAAAACAGCATTTTAACGGTAAAAGTTGTACAGCTTTATCATAAATCATAAAATCCCATATTTTCATTATAAACGTTATAAAATATCATTTAACATGTGTTATGATCCATTGGGACACTGTCAACCTTTTTCACACTACCCAGGTGTAAAATGATCATTTTTCCCTCGCACCCTAAAATTATCGATTTTGATTTTCTCACTTTTATTGACTCGAGACTATCCCAAATAATTATTTAAGCTTAAATGTAATTTTTAATATTTTTATTTGACGTAAACTCGAGATTTTTGATTTAATTTCTTAATTAATAATTCGTAAAGCGTTTTAATTCTGAATTAATCCCAACTTTAATATTTTCTTTCCAAACTTTAGACTTTAAACCTTTTATTCCTAAAGTACCCTCGTGAACCATGAATCAACCCCCGTGGACCATGGTTCAAACCCTTTCCTCCTAAGCCCTAAGTTCGAACCCTAGCAAATTTCCCCTTGAGCCACGACCCCAAAATCATCGAGCCATGGTCGAGACACCTTGAACCGTACCCTGACCAAACCCTCTAGGGACCCTACTGAAACCCTCCTGGCCCATGCACGAGCCCTCTAGCCCGCGCACGAAGCCTACGCTCAAGCCTTCTCACAGACGTAGCCCCTTCTCTCTTTTTTTTTCGTGCCACTGTGAACCAGCATGCCAGACACCTAATTAGGACTCTACTGGACCATTTTGACCAACCCTAGCGAGCCCCAAACAAGCCGCACAACTTTCCTTCAGAACCGAGCCATGTGCACACATGGGAGGAGTCTTATCCCTAGCGGACTCCTCCTCGGCTACTGTCAATGTGCCCTAGCCGTGCTAGGACTCCTTCTAACATCAAGCCACGTCCAGAACCGGCCCCTGACCAAGCCCCGGTAGAGCCGCATGTTAGAGTAGGTGTCCGTCGAGCCAAGTGTTGGCCGAGGGTTCATGTTGAAATCTATGTATAAACAATATTTATTTTAATAATATTTGAAATTATTGTTTTGACACATCTTTATCTGTATACACATGCTTGTTGCATAGATAAAGTTCTTGAATATATAAACAATAGAAAGAATATGAGATGCTCATATGATGAGTATCATCAAACTCATATTTGCAATATTGTATATTCTAAACAATTCCTAGTCGATTCAGCCGCCGTTAAGAAGGATAAAGGCCGCTCGAGTTTGAGACTAGTATCTGCGATGTGAGTACCATGTTTCATTGGTATGGGACATTGTGATGTCCGAGAATGCAGAGAGGTGCTCCTTATAGTGTGCACTGAACAACCCTCCATAAGGGACTTTCCAAGTGGTTCTCACTTATCGAGTGGAAACGTCCTAGTTTATGGTTGTACACCATTAATCCTTATAACCCGGGACAACATCGAGACTCTATATGCTAGAATTGCACTTTGAATTGTTTACCGACTCTCATGGGGTTATTAGGTGGCAAGGTTGAGTGTTTTGTCGAAACATATAGGAGTCGATGCATTATAGTCGGGGATTCACCACTTACTTTCGGGTATGGATATCCTATGTCATCTTATGTGTATGTAGTTTGAAATATCTTATCAGAGTGTTGGTGGTAATTATGAAAGGGATTTCATAGATTACACCATCGATTCAACTACGACATGACACATAGTATCGATTCTTTGACAGCTCTCGATATACCAATAATTGTCGAATCGATCGAGATATATGAGATAAAAGGACTGTACTGTACGATAACCATAATAAATTGGTTCTTGCAGGCACTATTATTTGATACCTAGGGAATCATGTAAGCAATGCTGCTAGGCATTTAACATGATTGGTTGGATACTATCAGACTTGAGTTCTGACGTTCTTATTATTAAGGAGTTGATAAGTAAGAATGGAGCATTTGGGGTATGTTCATATAAGGACATGTTTATTCCCGAATCACATTGAGATATGAACCCACGTATAGTTGAATCATTGAACCATTGAGGGCCACACAAGTACTAGCTTTCTAGAGCCCCGTTGAAAAGAAAAATATTCCAACGTGTTGAACGACTTATAAAGAAGTTTATAAACGCTAACAAAAATAGAAGTATGACTTATATGAGAGGATTATGGGGAATGTAACTTTTAATTTGTGGAAGTGTTCCTAATTTAAAAGTTGGCCAAATAAATAATGTGTTTGAAAATTGTGATTTTCATAAACATTATTATGGAATAATAATTCAAGTGTTAAATTAATTAAAAAATAGTGGACCTAGTAGAGTCCAAATAATTAAATTAATTCAAGTGTTGAATTAATTAAATAACATTGGGCATAGTAGAGACCAATTAGAAATAGTTATTCAAATAGTGGGCTTGAGTAAATTCAAGCAAAGTTTAATTGGTCTCAAATGTGTTTGAGATATTTAAATAAAAGTCCATGGGCTTTGTAATTGTTACAAGCCCTAAGTAAAATTGCATGTTGGGGAGGTGAAGGGTTTGAGACAACTTTTTCAACAAACAAGGCATGACATGCTCATACACTTTTTACTTTTTCAAGCACCAAGAAAAACCTTTTCCTCGCCTTCTCCCTTATGCTTTGGCCGAAATTTTCTTGCATTCTCCCCTCCCATTTTGGCCTCTTCAATTGTTGAGGATAGCACAACCTTCTCAAAGAAAAATCCTATAATTTTTCTAGTGCAAAATTAGAGGGGATCTTTCTAGTTGGTGGTGGGCTTGATGTTTGAGCAAGGAGTTCTCAAAGGTGGTTTATAGATTTGTTTACCCATTGAAGAGCTAATTTGACTTAGTTGGAGCCATCATCAATCCTTTATGATTGATAGGTAAAATACTAAACACATTATGAATGTCATTTTTGTGTTTTATGTTATTTGAGGTCAATTTCTAACCGCGTGAGCTAAGCGTCACAATAAATTGAAGGCCAAATGGGGGCAATGTTCCGGCCCCATGTTGCTGCCCGTTTCGGGCATTCCCATTGGCTGCCCACAACGCACCCCCCACTTAATTTTAAAAAAATTGTGTGCATGTTGGCCGGAATCCGGAGATGGAGCTCCGGCAACGAGTATGACGACTAGGGTCTCCAAAAGTATTTTCAAATATCAAAGGGTCATGGGCCTTAAATTGTTTGGGTCATTAGATGGCTAACACAATTTGTAAATTTAAATGGACCAAAATATTTTTAGTGAAAAATGTCTTATTGGGCACTTAAGTTTAAATTCACAAAATTTGTATATATTTTCTCATGAAATAAATAATTGAAGTTGGACTTTAATTATTTATATTAAATTGTGATTTACAAGAAATTCGGTTATAAATAAATTAATTAGAAAGTAAATAAGTGAGTTTGTTTACTTTGTTGATTTAGTTTATAATCGTGGCGGTTAGTGATTATATCAAGATATATAATATTAGATCAACTGATTATTGTGATAATTAATTGATGGAGTATGATACGTGATATTATGCATGGAGGATGATCAAAAGCCCAAGCCCAATTTGCTAGGTGTATGCTAGGATATTTTGTGTTGAATGATTGTAATAATTATTAATTTATAAGTGGACTTGGTTTATAGCCCGTTCTCACCCCATGAGATGTATTCCTATTTTCCATGGATATTTATTTGTAAATATTAGTATAGTGGAAAATCAAGATTGGAAGATGGTGGGCCTTGATGATTATGAAGATCGAAGACATGTAATTATTGGAAGCTTATGTAATTGTGCATTAGCATCCCATGCATTCCCTAGGATTGGATCTAGGCCCATGTTTGGCTTTCACGGGCCATTAGTTTTGGGGTGATTGATCATCCTTGTTTAGTTTATTGTTTATAATATATGCATGATATGTTATAAATAATGAGTATGTGCGTTATTATTATGATAATAAAAAAATTGCATGAATCTGGCAAATACACGATAAAACATGGCGAGCTTTTAAACAAAATTTATGATGAGACCTTTCAAAATTAAAAACCCTCATTTGAATAAGATTCAAAATTAATATCAAGCCCGAAATGGAAAATTATAAAAGTGTTTAAAATTTCCATGTCTTCCATCGACAATGGGTGCATGATGAACGCTACACGTGCTCGGGACTCGGCTCATATTATTGGGAAGCCCTGGACACCGGAAATTTGTGACATCAATTGACATTGTGATATGAAATACATGGAACTCCCATGATTTCGGCTCATATTATTGAGGAAACTCATGGCGACCGTCCATTAAGGGTCAACATCGATGGGTAAGGCTTGACACGTAAAGATGAACGACGTCATATTATTGGGTCCTAATCAAACGTGAGACAAATTTTATGTAAAGGGTTGCATGGAGATGCAATTGGAAACTACCTTTTAAGAATTATGATTGGCTGATGTTATTGGGGATCATAATTTGCTAATTGGACCTTACGTACCTACTGAGGAAAGGAGTTTCCCGTTCTCACTAGAGGATAGTGAAAAATGTCAAAACGGTGGGAGTGAAAATTTATGAAGTAAAAGTCCATACTTTATATCTTACTAAATATTTTAAAATAGTCATTAACATTTATATGTTTTACTTTTCATTACAAATTTTGACAATGCATTCGATTCACAATCTGTTATATGCAATACTCGACACACATGTTTTAACTGGACCTAATTATCTCAATTGGCTAAGAAATCTGAAAATCGTCTTGAATTCGAAACTGATAGCATACACACTTACTGAGTCGCCCCTGTTGAGGCTCCGACTAGCTGCAATCCTGAGTAATTTCAGACTTACAAGGATTGGTGTGACCATGACTTGCGAGCTAAGTGTTAGATGCAGGCTTCTATGAATGATGAGCTGCAGAGGCGTTTTTAGGATGCAAAGAGTGCTGCTGATATTCATTTGAATCTCAAGGATCTCTTTGGTGAGCAGACTCGACCTCTTAGGCATGCTACCGTCAAGGAGCTGATCACTTTACGCATGCGAGATGGGGGGCCTCGGTCCATGAGCATGGCCTAAAGATGATTGGGCTTGTGGACAAGCACGTTGGCATGGATCTTACGTTGCCTTCGAAGTTGACCACCGACGTGTTGCTCTTGTCACTGCCTAGCTCATTTGATCTTTTTGTGGTGAATTTCAACATGAACAATCTAGAGCCTACCTTTGAGGAGTTGGTGAACATGCTTGTTACGTTTGAGTCCACCATCAAGAAAGAAAAGCCGGTTCTTTATGTGGGTTTTTCATCCAGTACGAAGACTAGTCCACATGGGAAGGGAAAGAAGCATTCTTTCCAACGTCCAAAGAAGAATGTGCCCTTGAAGAGGCAAGCTCTGATCCAGTTGTGACAGCCACACCAGTAAAGGCTGACAAGAATGCTGATATCAGTCATCACCGCAAGAAGCCTGGACATTGGAGGCGTAACTGCAAAGAATATCTTGCCTAGAAGGGTTCTGGAAACGGTATGTTCTATATTGAAGTAAATATTTCAATTAACTCTACTTCTTGGGTATTGGATACCGGTTGTGGCTCACATCTCTGTAATGATTTGCAGGTGATGGGAAGAAGTAGGAGACTAAGGGAATTTGAGACCTTCTTGAGGATGAGCAATGGGGCAAGAGTTGCTGCCAAGAATATTGGAGATGTTTACTTGCTTCTGAACAATGATTTTAAGTTGATTTTAATAGATGTTTTGTTTGTATCTGATTTGGTAAAAACATTGTTTCCATTTCTATGCTTGATAAAGATGGATATTCTTGTTTATTTAGCAAATGTGTTTGCAACATTTACAAGAATGAAGGTTTAATTGGTATTAGAGAATGATGAACAAGCTAGTAGGAGTAGGCATGCTTGATATGTCTAATATTAATTCTCTCACGACTTGTGAATCCTGTCTGAAAGGAAAGATGACCAAAATTTCCCTTAAGGGCCATGTGGAGTTAGCCAAAGGGTTATTTGTTGGAACATTTCATGTTCGCAATCTTGATTTTGATGTTAACAAAACTTGTTATTGTGTTTCTAACATATTTACTCAAGTGTGAAGTTATTAAAACCAGAAGCAAGATGAAACTGACTTAAGCACAAACTGAATTTCTGGCAAGCTTCGGTATTTTGATGATATCTCTCAACTGGATTATTCAAATGACAATCCGCCAACTAGACTGATCAGAAACCTCAATTTCAAACAAGCTGTATTTCACATTAGTTGGGAAAATTCGGATGTTATCAAGGTATAACTGATCGATGCATTACCAAACCGATTGCACAAAAACAGCAATCAGTTGGGTATGAGCAGTTGTGGTATTTTGGTAATATCTCTCAGCTCGTTTATTGAAATAAAATGATTCAGTATGCGTTGGAAAGATAAGACAATGATCTAAAAATCATCTTCAGATTTCAAAGTCTGAATCGAATTGTAAGATGTTGATAAATGACGATGAAGCTACTGGTTCTGCACAAACTGAAATCAGATAGGCTGATTTCAGCACACCAGCTGAAATTAAACCAGACCAACTGAACTAAACCAGCTACTGACCAACTAAACCAGACCAGCTGAATTGAAACAGATGTTGATCAACTGAACTGGTTGAACTCAACCAGACCAACTGAACCAGCTGAACCGAACTAGCAGCGGACCAACTGAACTGAACTGAACCAGCTGCTGACCAGTTGAACTGAACGACCATTTTAGTTGACCAGGCGGGAAAATGTCCAGCAAGGCGAATTTGACCATTGCAATTTCAGAAACAGTATAGAAACTTTCCAAATGGTCATATTCTTGTGTATAACGTATATATCATTGTTGGAACTTCTAAATACAACATCTTGAAAATCAAACAAGAGCTTTTAAAGGGGATTAAAAGCATGAGCAGTTAGCATGAAGAAATCAGCTAGTTTAGAGCACAAGCCCTTCTGTGAGGATACATTTGAGATGTACACTGTAAAGGAAAAATTCCTCACTCACAATTACTCATACATATATAAGAGAATTGAACTTCAAAGATTAGTTGGGTGAGTCTTGCACAAAGACAATAAACTTGTGTATGTAGTCTTTGCATATGAGACATTAAAAAATATGCTGATTGTGAGGTGCTGCCTACAATCTTGAGTGCTAGGAGTTCAGTCAGGCAGTAGCGTAAATCCTAGCTGAATGGGTTTGTACAAAGAGTTGTATAAGTCAAAGTCTTCTAATGAATCCTTCCCAAGGGGAAGAAGGGGTGACGTAGAAGCAATTGAAGTCTCCGAACATCCATAAACAAATTGTCTATTTTTTTATTGCATTTACTTATCATTTTCATTGTTTTAAAGAAGCATTGTTGAAGCATTTTATGTGTTCTTCAAATACCAAAATATTGCATACCAAGTGTTTGAGAAAATGCTTCAACCAAAATATTTATACTCATTCAACTTGCATATATTTTAAATGCTTTACAAAATATTTAATCAATTTCTACGAAGGATTATTTCGAGTGTTTTCCGCTTGATTTCATACCAAAGTTGATTTAATTCATCGGTGTTCGATATTTCAAGAACCGAGCTATTGTAGTTCAACGATTTATCCCCCTAATCGATCATATCATTATTGGATTTGATCCATACCAATGTGTGCGGTCCACTTTGCATCACCACTAAGCATGTACATTCCTACTTCATCACCTTTACCGATGAATTTTCGAGGTATAGGTATGTGTATTTGATGAAAAACAAATCTGAAGCCTTTGTAAGGTTCAAAGAATTCAGAAATGAAGTAGAGAAACAGTTGGGACGAATCATCAAGTCACTTCGATCGGATCGAGGTGGTGAGTACTTGAGTGCCAAGTTCCAAGAGTGTCTTAGGGAGAATGGGATTTTCTCGCAGTGGACTCCGCCTGCTACACCACAGTTGAATGGTGTTTCGGAGCGTCATAACCAGACTTTAATGGACATGGTTTGGTTTATGATGGGGTTCACGGAGTTGCTGCCATCATTTTGGGGATATGCGTTTGAGACACCAGCACTGTTGTTGAACAATGTCCATTCAAAGGCAGTTGATAAGACACCATATGAGATATGGATGGGTAATCCTCGCAAATATTCTTATCTTAGAATATGGGGATGCCCTGCTTATGTGAAGAAGATAGTGAGAGATAAATTAGATAGTCGATCCATTTTATGTTACTTTGTGGGATATCCACGGAATTCAGTTGGATATTATTTCTATCATCCCCAAGAAATAAAGGTGTTTGTTTCTAGAAATGCAATCTTTTTGGAAAAGAAGTTTCTATTGTATAGAAAAGGGGAGATGATAGAACTCGAAGAGGTTCGAGAGACACCTACAATTGAAGAACCCACACCTTGAAGAGCCAAAAGAGGAGATACAAGCTCCTAGAAGATCCGAGAGAGTCTCGAGACCACCTATGATGTATGGTCTGCTTCTTGAAGAGGGTCTCGAGACCACCCCCATAGATCCGAGAGAGTCTCGAACCCTAGTCTTACACACTGGAAAGCTGTGAAAGACACCCTCAAGTATTTGAGAAGGACCAATAAGTTGTTCTTGGTCTATGGGGGTGGATGTAAAGGCCCGTATTTCGTATTCATACATTTTCAGAATTATTAACAATTTTCTAAAATAAATAATTATCTTGTCTCATTTAATTAAAATAAACATGTAAATAGTTTTTTTAACTTTAAAATAACAGCGGAAGCAAATATTGTTTCAACCAACAATTTAAAAATACTCAAACGTAAACATCAATTTAAAAATAATCCAACATATTAAACTGAGTTTGAATAATAAAAGGTGCATAAACTAAATCGTGAGGTCCTCGGGTTTACTACTGTTGTCCCAAGATCGCTCATTGGTCTCCGTCCGCGGTCCCGACCTCATCAATACCTACAACAATCAAGTCTAGTGAGTCTAAAGACTCAACATGTATATATCGTGAATAACAAGTAAATATATTGTAAAATCGCATGCAACGTAAAAATAAAGTATCATAAAGCGTACGGTAAAAAAGTCATATCATGAAACTACGTGCATATCTAAAAATCATACGTAAAAGCTTTGCTCAATAGAGCTCTGTCATAACATATCATAATTTTCTGGTAGAGATAATGTTTCTAAGCAAGTGGCCCATAACATAGCGTAAGCGCCTGATCAGACTAAACCAGAGTATACTGGGCGGTAGAGATCAATCACAGCCCTTGGACTGGATGTCCGTACCCATACATAATCATAACCGGTCGTAATTCACCGGGAGGAGAGGTCCTCGGTTGCACCTACCGACTTCCAAACCCATAAGCATAAGGTGGCCACAAGACATATAGCATATATCTCAAAAATAAACATTTTATATTTTTATGCACGTAATATAATTATAACCTTATTTTTACCGGATGAGTTGAATCGCCCCCAGGCTTACTGCGACCTAATTCTAATATGTGACACATGCAATAAATCTTGACTTGACAAAATTTTAACAATAGAACCAAAAACGAGACGATTCGGACCAACAACTTGATTTTTAACCATGGCTTCGTACCAACCCGAACCAACATTAAACCAACATTTTACCATGATTAAAAATACCCCAAACATGCTGAAAAATATGCATAATAACTGTAAAACACGAAAATAGGTGAAAGGAATCCAAAAACATAAAACACTCTTTCGAGAGTCATTTTGGCACCTTTCACCGTAAATTCTCGTACGACCTCTAAACTATACCAAATCACGAACGGCCAAAAACATGACTTCCGAACTCATTAAGGTATTGTCCAGTCCAAGGCCATGGGCTAAAAGCCAACCAAGTACTCAAACCAACCTCAAAACTGAAGATGAAAGTTGCTGTAAAAAAAACCAGCAGTGGCAACTTGGGTGTTTGTGATGTAAACTCTAAAATTTATTGACCAATGGCTTGAACCACCTCCCAAGGACTCTTACCAACATCCTAAGGCATAGCTTGGACCATGGTTAAGGGCTTAAAGCCAATCACCAACCGAGCCATTACCTATGACACACACAGCTCCCACCAGAGAGCACCCTTTGGGGTGTAGTGTGATGTAATGAAATATTTGGTTGTCTTGTGTCGTTCCAGTGGCCATTTAATCGACCGTAGCTCGATCTAAACATGATGGAGTGTTGTATGAACCATGTCTATGGGCTAGGTGCCAACCATAATCCACACAACATCCAAAAACCGAAAGCATACTCCTACAGAATTTCAAAATATTAATACCGAAGGACTCACGTCTTGTTTATGTAGAAATTTTAAATATCCGTGAACCAAGCTTAGAAAAGACACCTTGGTCATGTCCTAGACATTTTAAGGGAGTGTTATAACCGTGGCTACAGTCCCTAGGACAGCCAAGATTCGAATACACACCTTAACCATTCAAAGAACCAAAACCGAAACTCACTTCTGCACTTAAGAAATATTTTGCTGTCATTTCTGTATTTTTGAGGTTATGGATGTAAACCAATGGACCAGTAACAACCTAACACACTCTAAACTATGCCTAGAAGCAGCCTTGAGTGCCTGGAATCGAGCAACACCCTGTAATCAACAAGAACACACCAAACCGTGAAGTTGCAAACAAAGGGGCCGAAAAATTCTGTACAGATTTTTGTCTTGTGAAGTTGCTGTCCATTTCGTGATTTTGCTTGAATCATGGTTATATAATGGTTTAAAAATATCTATAGGACTTGATTGAAGAGAAAAGAAACAATATATACATGCCTGGAATTTGTTTTGAAGAAAAACAAATCAAAACGACAATACGACGCGACGGGATCGGAGTTGGCTTCCTTCTTGTTCAGCTGCTGTTATTCTCGATTATTTGCTGATGCTTTTTTCTGTAATTTCGAAGGTGGTGTTGTGGGGGATGTAGGCAAGGAAGGTGAATGATTTAATAGGTGTTAAAGGTGACATTATATGCCTTAAAATGAGAGTTACAAGTGAAGCTTTGAATGGAATTTGAAATGGATTTTGATTCCCTTTTTCTGCCGATTCTTTTCCCTTCTTCTTTCTGTTGTTTACGTTTTAGTTGTTAGCATGAAGGGGTTGAGGAGCTTCAAAGAGAATTATGATACATGTATTACCCCTAATTATGGAGTTTAAAAGTGGGAAATGAGTGCACTATAAAAAAAACATTTAGTGGTAAATTTGAATGGGTTTGAATTGCTTCTCCTTCACTCCTTATTGGTTGGTTTTTTCTCATTTCTTTGCTGCATGGTCTCATTCATTTGCTAGTAAATTAGTTGGGGAGAAATGAGGTGCTTTATTGCATTTAAATTTCCTACTAATTAGAGAATTAGAATAGGACATGGATACACCATGAAGTGTAATTAAAGATAGTTTGAATGGAGAGTTATCAACCTTTGAAATATTTTAAATGTTGGTCATTATTATTAATTTGCATTGTATATTTTTATTTAAACCTTGCATTTTAATTGTTTAAGATTTTAAACATTCATTATATTTATTTTAATGCATTAACAAATTAATTTAGTTTAGCATCTTGCTTAGAACTTTTGCATGGCATACATGACCTCAATTTAAATGTTTAAATGCTATGTTTAATTTCTTGAATATATTTACCCTATATTAGTTCATCCCCAATTGTTTACCCATTTTACTTAAACTTTAATTAAATACTGAACCTAATAGAATTTATTTACTAATTTGACTCCCATTAATTTAATAAATCCTAAAACATTCTTTTTCTTCAAATTAAATTATTTCTTGACTTAAATTAAATTTAGGAATATTTGTCTTATTATTAATCTTATCTCAAATCTCCAAACTCCGGTCCGACCTCGCGTATTTATCCTTAAAAGATAATACTAAACATCTACCTTTAAAATAAATAATCATGATTTAAAACTTCATATTTAATTTAAATAATAGAAATTATGCATGGCTTATACGTAATCTGATTTTCGGGTTCTACAACTCTTCCCCCCTTAAAAGAAATTTCGTCCCCGAAATTAAATCTTACCGAATAACTCGGGATATCGACTCTTCATATCTGGCTCAGCTTCCCATGTAGCTTCCTCCTCCGAATGATTGAGCCACTTGACTTTCACTAGCTTGGCCATTTTGTTCCGAAACTTTTTCTCCTGTCTGTCTAAAATTTGCACTGGTCTTTCCTCATAAGACAAGTTCGGAGTGAGCTGCAACGGCTCAAAATTCAAGACATGCGATGGATTCGCCATATACTTCCTCAACATGGAGACGTGAAACACGTTGTGTACTCCGGCCAGATTCGGCGGAAGAGCAACATGATAAGCTAATGTCCCAACTCTTTCGAGGATCTCAAATGGTCCAATGAATCTCGGGCTGAGCTTTCCTTTCTTCCCGAACCGCATGACACCTTTCATCGATGCAATCTTCACGAAAACATGGTCACCAACAGCAAACTCCAGATCTCTCCGCCTCTGATTCACATAACTTTTCTGTCTACTCTGAGCGGTCCTCATCCTATCACGAATCTTGACTACTACATCAGCAGCCTGCTGTACAATCTCCGGACCCAACTCTGATCTCTCCCCCACTTCATCCCAATGAATAGGAGATCTACACTTGCGACCGTACAGTGCTTCATATGGAGCCATACCTATAGACGACTGAAAACTGTTGTTATAGGTAAACTCCACCAACGGTAGCTTTGATTCCCAACTCCCGGAGAAATCAAGAACACATGCACGAAGAAGATCCTCCAAAATATGGATAACTCTCTCGGACTGACCATCTGTCTGTGGGTGAAAAGCTGTGCTAAACAACAACTTCGTACCCATAGCTGAATGTAGACTCTTCCAAAATGAGGAAGTGAATCTAGGATCTCGGTCAGACACTATAGAAACAGGAATACCATGAAGTCTAACGGTCTCCCGGATATATAACTCTGCATACTGGATCATGGAGAAAGTAGTCTTAATAGGCAAGAAATGAGCTGATTTCGTAAGACGATCAACAATCACCCATATAGCATTCGACCCTCTAACTGACTTTGGCTAAACGACAACGAAGTCCATAGTGACATTCTCCCACTTCCACTCGGGAATAGGAAGAGGCTTGAGCAAACCTACTGGTATCTGATGTTCCGCTTTCACTAGATGACACGTCAGACACTCGGATACAAATCGTCCGATATCCCTCTTCATTCCTGGCCACCAATATAATAACTGCAGGTCTTTGTACATCTTCGTACTCCCTGGATGTATAGAGTACGGCGACATATGGGCCTCAGATAAGATATCTGCTCGAATAGAATCCTTGCTAGGAACCCATATTTTGTCTCGATATCTCACAATACCGTCTCTAACTATGTACAAAATACTGCCCTTGGCCTCATCTCTCTGTCTCCACTTTGCCAACTGCTCGTCTGCTAACTGTCCACTGCGAATACGGTCTAGAAGATAAGAGTGAATCGTCAAAGTAGATAGACGAGGAACTCTACCTCGAGAATACGTCTCTAGGTCAAACCTCTGTATATCAAATTGAAGGGGTCTCGAAATCACCAAATGAGCCATCCCTGCTACCTTTCTGCTCAACGCATCCGCAACTATATTAGCTTTGCCAGGATGATAGCTAATGTCACAGTCATAGTCCTTCACTAACTCCAACCAACGCCTCTGCCGCATATTCAACTCTTTCTGTGTAAAGAAGTATTTGAGACTTTTGTGGTCGGTGAAGATCTGACACTTCTCTCCGTACAAATAGTGCCTCCAAATCATCAATGCAAATACTACGGCTGCCAACTCTAGATCATGGGTAGGATAATTCTTCTCATGAATCTTCAACTGACGAGAAGCATATGCTATCACCCTCCCATGCTGCATCAATACCGCGCCTAACCCGAGTTTCGAAGCATCGGTATACAGAACAAAATCTCCGAGTCCTGAAGGCATGGCCAATATCGGCGCCGAAATAAGAGCTTGCTTCAATGTATCGAAGCTCTTCTGACATTCTTCGCTCCACACATACTTAACATTCTTCTTCGTCAATGATGTGAGTGGAACTGCAATGGAGGAGAATCCTCGAATAAAATTCCGATAGTATCCTGCTAGTCCAAGGAAACTACGGATCTCGGATGCATTTTGAGGCACAACCCAATCTCTGACTGCTGCAACTTTTGCCGGGTCTACCTCGATCCCACTGCTAGAAATGACGTGGCCTAAGAACGCCACTTTCTCTAACCAGAACTCGCATTTGCTGAACTTCGCGAATAGTTTGTGCTTTTGTAAGGTCTGCAGTACTGTGGTCAGATGTCTGCTGTGATCCTCTTGATTCTTTGAGTAGATGAGAATATCATCTATGAATACTATCACGAACTGATCAAGATACGGCTGGAATACGAGATTCATGAGATCCATGAAGATCGCTGGCGCATTCGTCAAACCGAACGGCATCACAAGAAACTCGAAGTGGTCATAACGAGTCCTGAAAGCAGTCTTGAGAACGTCGTAGTCTTTCACTCTCAGCTGATGATAACCAGAACGCGGATCAATCTTGGAGAATACCGAAGCTCCCTCCAATTGATCAAATAAATCCTCTATTCTCAGGAGTGAGTATTTGTTCTTCACTATAACGTTGTTCAACTTCCGGTAATCAATGCAGAGCCTCATAGAACCATCCTTTTTCTTCACAAACAATACCGGTGCGCCCCATGGCGAAAAGCTCGGGCAAATGAACTCCTTGTCAAGAAGTTCCTGAATCTGTTTCTTGAGTTCTGCCATCTCCGTCGGTGCTAATCTGTACGATGCCTTTGAGATCGGTGCCGTACCGGGCATAAGCTCAATAGAAAATTCCACCTCTCGCACAGGTGGTAATCCAAAGACGTCATCAGGAAAAACGTCTAGAAAATCCCGGACAACTGGAACATCGGATGCTGACTGTTTGGGCGTCTCGGGAATGGATACAAGAGTAGCTAAAAATGCTCGGCACCCTCTACGAATGAGCTTCCTAGCCTGGACACAAGATATCATACGCGGTAAATTAAAATACCTGTCTGGCTCGAATAAGAATTGTTCCATCCCAGGCGGTCGGACTATAACAGATCTCTGCTGGAAGTCAATCAAAACTCGGTTCCTCAGTAGCCAGTCCATCCCTAGAATGATATTAAATTCTGGCATCGGTAGAACGATAAGATCCGCATACACAAGATTACCGTGAAGTTCAAGGTCTATATCTCGGATCACATTAATGGCTGTCATCTCCTCTCCAGAAGGCAATGATACGGAATACGCTATGTCTAGCCCAATTGATTTTATCCTGAGAGAATTTGCAAAGGTTTCTGAAATGAACGAATAGGTAGCCCCTGAATCTATCAAGGCTTTCGTAGCTGAACCGGCTATAAAGATTCTCCCTGAAAGATTGGAATATTATGCTAAACCCAATAGTTTTACAAGAGCTATGCTTATAGGCATGCAAAGGTCAAAGTTCTTCTAACCTAAATTCTCGTAGCTAACACTGATTAGAACATGCAATCCGATCATAAATTCTAAGTTCAAAATTTTAACCCCAAACATTAAACTTCAAATAAAACTTAAAGATTTAGGATACATGTCATGAGCATCGTCTCCGGGTTAGTCTCCGCAGCATGGAGAGCAAAAACTCTGCCTTGGGTAGGCAGATTCTTCTGTGGGCAATTCTTCAATATGTGGTCAGTACTACCACATTTGTAACTCTTTCCCGAACCATACATACAAGGCCCAGCATGACGACGTGAGCACCTGGCACAGACTGGATACTCCACTGTCCTCGGGACTGCTCGTCCCTGTTGTTGCTGTTGCGGCCTTCTGTTCCTAGGTGGACCTTGGAAAGGTCTCTTATTCTGATGTTGTGGCTGAGGGGGACGGTGTGGTGCCTGAAATGGTCGCTTACCCTGGCGATCGCGCTCAATATCATTCTGGTCTTGCTCTGGCGCTAGAGCTCTGGAAACAGCCACATCATAAGTAGTAGGGCCAGCCACCCTAACATCACGGCGTAAGATCGGCCGCAGACCATTCAGAAAATGCCTCAATTTGGCTTCAACATCATTAGCAATCAGGGGTACAAAATGACATCCCCTTTCGAACTTACGGATGAACTCCGTAACTGTCAAATCTCCCTGCCTCAGGGTCATGAACTCCGTGGTCAATCTGGAACGCACCTCTTTAGTAAAATATTTAGAGTATAATACCTCGGTGAAGCGCTCCCAGCTCAAAGTGGTCAAATCCAAAGCCACTGATGCTCCTTCCCACCATAGGCGAGCATCTCCTTCGAACAGGTAGGTCGCACATCGAACCCTATCTCCGTCTTCAAGCCCCATAAACTCAAAAATAACCTCAAGGGACTTAATCCAACCCTCGGTTGCCATAGGATCGGATGTCCCTAAGAATTCCTTTGGTCGCATCTTCATGAACCGCTCATAGATAGCCTCCGGTCCCGGCTGTCTGGCTCCCACTGCATTGTTCCCCGCAAACTGTGCGAAGAACTGAGTCATCCCAGCTAGCATCTGGGCATTCATGTCTGGTAGAGGGGGTGGGGGTAAATCTCTCTCCTCGTTCTCCCCTTGTCTCTGACCATCACCGTCCTCATGACGACGCTCATCATCACCTCTCGGGCGTCCAACACGGCTTCTAGGAGGCATGATGTTCCATAATTATAACCCATACGTAACCAACATGCATAATTCCATTATTTCTATAAATTCAAATAAATAATGCATAATCGTAATCTTGACATAAAATCTTTCATGCAATCAGGATGAAAAAAAATATTTCGAGCTTTAAAATAAATGCGTAATCGTAAAACTTACAGATCGGAGAGCAGTAGTAGTACAACCCTTTACAAGATCATAGGCTCTGATACCAACTGTAAAGGCCCGTATTTCGTATTCATAAATTTTCGGAATTATTAAAATTTTCTAAAATAAATAATTATCTTGTCTCATTTAATTAAAATAAACATGTAAATAGTTTTTTTAACTTTAAAATAACAGCGGAAGCAAATATTGTTTCCACCAACAATTTAAAAAAACTCAAACGTAAACATCAATTTAAGAATAATCCAACATATTAAACCGAGTTTGAATAATAAAAGGTGCATAAACTAAATCGTGAGGTCCTCGGGTTTATTACTGCTGTCCCAAGATCGCTCACTGGTCTCCGTCCGCGGTCCCGACCTCATCAACACCTACAACAATCAAGTTTAGTGAGTCTAAAGACTCAACATGTATATATCGTGAATAACAAGTAAATATATTGTAAAATCGCATGCAACGTAAAAATAAAGTATCATAAAGCGTACGGTAAAAAAGTCATATCATGAAACTACGTGCATATCTAAAAATCATACGTAAAAGCTTTGCTCAATAGAGCTATGTCATAACATATCATAATTTTCTGGTAGAGATAATGTTTCTAAGCAAGTGGCCCATAACATAGCGTAAGCATCTGATCTGACTAAACCACAGTATACTGGACGGTAGAGATCAATCACAGCCCTTGGACTGGATGTCCGTACCCATACATAATCATAACCGATCGTAATTCACCGACAGGAGAGGTCCTCGGTTGCACCTACCGACTTCCAAACCCATAAGCATAAGGTGGCCACAAGACATATAGCATATATCTCAAAATAAACATTTTATATTTTTATGTACGTAATATAATTATAACCTTATTTTTACCGATGAGTTGAATCCTCCCCAGGCTTGCTGCGACTTAATTCTAATATGTGACACATGCAATAAATCTTGACTGGACAAAATTTTAACAATAGAACAAAAAACGAGACTATTCAGACCAATAACTTGATTTTTAAACATGGCTTCGTACCAACCCGAACAAACATTTAACCATGATTAAAAATACCCCAAACATACTGAAAAATATGCATAATAACTGTAAAACACAAAAATAGGTGAAAGGAATCCAAAACATAAAACACTCTTTCGAGAGTCATTTTGGCACCTTTCACCGTAAATTCTCGTACGACCTCTAAACTCAACCAAATAACAAACAGCCAAAAACATGACTTTCATAACTCATTAAGGTATTCTCCAGTTCAAGGCCATGGGCTAAAAGCCAACCAAGTACTCAAACCAACCTCAAAACCCAAGATGAAAGTTGCTGTCAAAAAAACCAGCAGTGGCAACTTTGGTGTTTGTGATGTAAACTCTAATATTTATTGACCAATGGCTTGAACCACCTCCCAAGGACTCTTATCAACATCCTAACGCATAGCTTGGACCATGGTTAAGGGCTTAAAGCCAATCACCAACCGAGCCATTACCTATGACACGCACAGCTCCCACCCGAGAGCACCCTTTGGGGTGTAGTGTGATGTAATGAAATATTTGGTTGTCTTGTGTCGTTCCAGTGGCCATTTAATCGACCGTGGCTCAATCTAAACATGATGGAGTGTTGTATGAACCATGGCTATGGGCTAGGTGCCAACATAATCCACACAACATCCAAAAACCGAAAGCATACTCCTACAGAATTTCAAAATATTAAAACCGAAGGACTCATGTCTTGTTTATGTAGAAATTTTAAATATCCGTGAACCAAGCTTAGAAAGGACACCTTGGTCACGTACTAGACATGTTAAGGGAATGTTCTAACCATGGCTACAGTCCCTAGGACAGCCAAGATTCGAATACACACCTTAACCATTCAAAGAACCAAAACCGAAACTCACTTCTGCACTTAAGAAAGATTTTGCTGTCATTTCTGTATTTGTGAGGTTATGGATGTAAAACAATGGACCAATAACACCCTAACACACTCTAAATTATGCCTAGAAGCATCCTTGAGGGCCTGGAATCGAGCAACACCCTGTAATCAACAAGAACACACCAAACCGTGAAGTTGCAAACAAAGGGGCCGAACAATTCTGTACAGATTTTTGTCTTGTGAAGTTGCTGTCCATTTCGTGATTTTGCTTGAATCATGGTTATATAATGGTTTAAAAATATCTATAGGACTTGATTGAAGAGAAAAGAAACAATATATACATGCCTGGAATTTGTTTTGAAGAAAAACAAATCAAAACGACAATACGACGCGACGGGATTAGAGTTGGCTTCCTTCTTGTTCAGCTGCTGTTATTCTCGATTATTTGCTGATGCTTTCTTCTGTAATTTCGAAGGTGGGGTTGTGTGGGATGTAGGCAAGGAAGGTGAAAGATTTAATAGGTGTTAAAGGTGACATTATATGCCTTAAAATGAGAGTTACTAGTGAAGCTTTGAATGGAATTTGAAATTCATTTTGATTCCCTTTTTCCGCGGATTCTTTTCCCTTCTTCTTGCTGTTGTTTATGTTTTAGTTGTTAGCATGAAGGGGTTGAGGAGCTTCAAAGAGAATTATGATACATGTATTACCCCTAATTATGGAGTTTAAAAGTGGGAAATGAATGTACTATAAAAAAACATTTAGTGGTAAATTTGAATGGGTTTGAATTGCTTCTCCTTCACTCCTTATTGCCGTTGGTTTTTTCTCATTTCTTTGCTGCATGGTCTCTTTCATTTTCTATTAAATTAGTTGGGGAGAAATGAGGTGCTTTATTGCATTTAAATTTCCTACTAATTAGAGAATTATAATAGGACATGAATACACCATGAAGTGTAATTAGAGATAGTTTGAATGGAGAGTTATCAACCTTTGAAATATTTTAAATGTTGGTCATTATTATTAATTTGTATTGTATATTTTTATTTAAACCTTGCATTTTAATTGTTTAAGATTTTAAACCTTCATTATATTTATTTTAATGCATTAACAAATTAATTTAGTTTAGCATCTTGCTTAGAACTTTTGCATGGCATACATGACCTCAATTTTAATGTTTAAATGCTATATTTAATTTCTTGAATATATTTACCCTATATTAGTTCATCCCCAATTGTTTACCCATTTTACTTAAACTTTAATTAAATATTGAACCTAATAGAATTTATTTACTAATTTGACTCCCATTAATTTAATAAATCCTAAAACATTCTTTTTCTTCAAATTAAATTATTTCTTGACTTAAATTAAATTTAGGAATATTTGTCTTATTATTAATCTTATCTCAAATCTCCAAACTCCGGTCCGGTCTCGCGTATTTATCCTGAAAAGATAATACTAAACATCTAACTTTAAAATAAATAATCATGATTTAAAACTTCATATTTAATTTAAATAATAGAAATTATGCATGGCTTATACGTAATCTGATTTTCGGGTTCTACAGTGGAGAACTGAAATTGGAAGGCTATACCGACTCTAGCTTCCAAATGGACATCGATAACTCAAAGTCAACCTATAGGTTTGTATTCATGTTCAATGGTTCTGCTGTTTGTTGGAAGAGTTCCAAGCAAGATAGTACTGCAAGATTCCACCACTGAGGCCGAATACATCAGCTGCAGCAAAGAAGCCTGTTTGTTTAAGGAATTTCGTCCAAGAGTTGGGCGTCATTCCTCATGGAGTTGGTCCAGTCCCGATGTTTTGTGACAACATGGGATCCAATGCTCAGGCAAAGGAGCCAAGGTCTCATAAAAATCCAAACATGTATTGAGAAAGTACCACATCCTCCGAGAGATTGTGGAAAGAGGAGAAGTGTCGATTAACAAAGTCGGCTCCGTAGATAATGTTGTTGATCCACTAAATAAGCCTTTACCTTGACCATTGTTCGAGAAGCATCGCGAATCAATGGGTTTGAAGAATATGGATAGTTGGCTCTAGTGTAAGTGGGAGATTGTTAGAGTAGGTGCTCATCGATCCAAGTGTTGGTCGATGGTTCATATTGAAACTCTATGTATAAAAAATCTTTATTTTAATAATATTTGAAATTATTGTTTTGGCACATATTTATCTGTATACTCATGCTTATTGCATAGATAAAGTCCTTAAATATATAAATAGTAGAAAGAATATAAAATGCTCATATGATGTGTATCATGAAACTCATATTTGCAATACTGTATATTCTAAATAGTTCCTAGTCGATTCAGCCGCCGTTAAGAAGGATAAATGCTGCTCGAGTTTGAGACTAGTATCTGCGATGTGAGTATCATGTTTCATTGATAGGGGACATTGTGATGTCCGAACATGCAGATAGGTGCTCCTTGTAGAGCTCACTGAACAATCCTCCATAAAGGACTTTCCAAGTGGTTCTCACTTATCGAGTGAAAATGTCCTAGTTTATGGTTGTACACCATTAGTCCTTATGACCCGAGACAACATGAGACTCTATATGCTCGCATTTCACTTTGACTTGTTTACCGAATCTCACTGAGGTCATCAGGTGGCAAGGTTGGGTGTTTTGTCGAAACATATAAGGAGTCGATGCATTGTAGTCGGGGATCCACCACTTACCTTCAGGTATGGATATCCTATGTGATCTCATGTGTATGTAGTTTGAAATATCTAATCAGAGTGTTGGTGAAATTATGAAAAGGGTTTCATAGATTACACCATCGATGAAACTACGACATGACACATAGTATCGATTCTTTGACAGTTCTCGATATACCAATAGTTGTCGAATCGGTCGGGATATATGAGATGAAGGAACCGTACTGTACGCTAACCATAGTTCTTGCAGGTACTATCATTTGATACCTAAGGAATCATGTAAGCGATGCTGCTAGGCGTTTAACATGATTGGTTGGGTACTATCAGACTTGAGTTCTGACGTTCTTATTATGAAGGAGTTGATAAGTAATAATGGAGCATTTGGGGTATGCTCATATAAAGGTATGTTTAGTCCCGAATCACATTAACGTATGAACCCACGGCTAGTTGTATCATTGAACCATTGAGGGCCACATAAGTACTGGCTTTTTAGATCCCATTGAGAAGAAAAATAGTTCAATGTGTTCAACGGCTTATAAAGGAGTTTATATGTACTAATAAATATAGAAGTATGACTTCAGTGAGAGGATTATGAGGAATGTAACTTTTGTGGAAGTGTTCCTAAATTAAAAGTTGGTCAAATAAATAAAGTATTTGAAAATGCTTATGTACTTTTTACTTTTTCAAGCACCAAGAAATTTTTTTCCTCCCCTTCACCCTTATTCTTTGGCCGAAATTTTCTTGCATTCTCCCCTCCCATTTTGCTTCTTCAATTGTTGAGGATAGCACAGTCTTCTCAAAGAAAAATTCTCTAATTTTTCTAGTGTAAAATTAGAGGGGATCTTCTTAGTTGGTGGTGAGCTTGATTTTTGAGCGAGGAGTGCTCAAAGGAGGCTAGTAGATTTGTCCCCATTGAAGAGCTAAGTTGTTTAACAACTAAGTTGGAGCCATCATCAATCATTTGTGATTGATAGGTAAAATACTAAACACACTATGAATGTCATTTTTGTGTTTTATGTTATTTGCTACACACTATATGTAGGGGTGCTCGGTTTTTCTTCTTAAAAAATTTGTTTTGAAACTTCCATTGCATATCCGGGCACCGTAACAGATCCGCTTTCACCGCACGCAGCCAAGCCCCTAGCCACAACCTTCCTCCCATGATAAGCCCGAGAAAACCCTAGGTTGGTTGCCTCCCTTTCCAAGCTCGGTTCCAGCATGTATTTTGTCCCCTTATTACTCTTTTCCCGTCCCTTAAACACTTCCTATTGGCAGCATGTCCTTAGGAATCATAACGTTTTTCAAACAAGCGTAAAATCATCAAAACTTTGAAAATATTTGTTCTATTGTTAAACGGTTCATACTTCAATATTTTTCATGCAAAAAATAATTCAAACAAGCATAATATGATTTGAATGATGTGTCAAATGAATTTAGAAACGTGTATTTGCATTTAAAACACTCGAATATTCAATTGTTGGCGTGGGTGAGAAGAAGGACGAATGGGCGACGAAGACTCCTTTTTTCTACTCCTCAAAGTTTCGAAATTTGTTTATGGTGTGTGTGTGAGATTTCGGCTGCTATAAGATTAGAAAAACCTAGGATTTTCATTTTTATATATTTTATTTTGCAAGATAATAGGATTTGGTTTTGGGCCTTTGAGTTTATGAGCAATTGAGCCTATTCATCTTATGTAAATTAGGCTCAATAACACCTATTTAATTGAAAAATAAAAGTTTATAAAAACTAATTTTCAAAAATAATAATTTTGATCTTTTAAAAGTCTTTCGTTTGCTCAAAATCGACTTCCCGCATAAAATCGATCTCATCTCGTAAAATAATTTGAAGTCTACCATTTTTAGAAAAATTAATCATTTTTAATATATTAATAGGCCTTGAAAATATTTATTGAAAAATATTTATTTTATCTTGGTCGTCCCCGGTCTTCTTTACCAAGCCTATTATCGAATATTCGGATATTATCTTCAATTCTCATGAAATCTTGGCATCTAATCATTTAATCATGTAATCAGACCATTAATCATATAATATGCATCATGTAAGCATTTAAAATCAATTAAACAAAACAATTAAGCAATTTAAATTCATTTGCATGCATGTGGTTTATGTAGGTTAGCTTTTGGACGTTACAACCTCACTAATATTATACAACTAAGCATTTAAATGCTATAAAATGAGAATAGAAAACTAAGAAAATAGAGCTCTATTTGGTTTGTGAACATGAGAAGCCAATTTTCAAGCATTTGTCTGCAAATTTGACAAATGTGAAAGCTTTCAAGCTCATTAAATGTGCAAAAAAACAATCTACGTTCACGTTCAACTTGTCAATATTCATATTCAACTTTTCATCACAAAAAGTAATAAAAACACATCAAGAATCAACACGGATATAGAACTACGAAGTAATGATATTCACGACAAAAAAAATCGATAGTGGAGAAGCCCAGATTGAGTATAGGATGAAAATCAACCTCCAACACAGCGGCGAGGGGAAAGGGCCAACGGGGGAAGGCAGAATCCTCACAACGATGGGTCTCTTTTTATACTAATGTGCTGCAACAGTGAATTAGGAGAATCAATTTTGTAGCATATTAATATATTATTTTATTTTTCTTTGTCCTTCTAATTTTTTCTATGCGTAACAATATAGTAGGTCTATTATGAGACGGTCTCACGAATCTTTATCTGTGAGATGGGTCAAGTCTACTGATTCACAATAAAAAGTAATACTCTAAGCAATAAGTAGTATTTTTTCATGGATGACCCAAATAAGAGATATGTCTCACAAAATACGACCCGTGAGACCGTCTCACACAAGTTTTTGTCGTAACAATATATTTGAAACATATTACTGTTATGTATATTGGGCCTTTCACAAACTCAAGACTTCCCGAAGACACCCAAGAATGATGAACCGTGAACCAGCAAGAATGCACTAGAGAAGATATCAATTCGTAAAGTAAGAGAACATAAGAATTTATAGCGGTTCGGCCTAAACAGCCTACGTCCACTTCAGAACTCGGAGCAAAGTTTTATTGATGAACACCGAAAGAGAATATGCAGAATCATATAGACTAAGCAAGATGAAGAAGATGATATCCTGCTAACTGAATTGTAGGCCGTTTATATACAAGGTAGTTAAATCTAATACCCATCCCACTCCTCTAATTAGCCCAGTCCATTAACTTTTATCCTAATAGGCCTATCTCTCCTACTACTTAATCCATGTACACACCTTATGCTTTCTTCATTACTCGACGTTGGGATACACTTACCAAAGCTCAACAATTACTTTCGTTAATATTTTTTTTACATAAATGATAGACTTAATTTAATTGTTGTGATGATAGTCAAAACCACTAGATCGCGTGAATAAAAGCTGCAGATAGTTTAAAAGCGTTACTCTTCCGAGTACTTATCCGCTTAGAAAATTAGAAGCAATAGACTTCTACTGGATCAGAACCAATCAATCTTATATTAAATGTTACCGTTACTCAACCTAGTACGAGTATTAATAGCTTCATAATGGTGAACAAAGTCATTTAATACGTCTTACCTATTTTGGTGTAAAACAAGACTGATTGTTTTAAAGCCTTTATGCAGGAACTATTTTAGGAAATAAAGCTTATCTTATCAGAAGTCAAAAAACCGTTTTTATTTATAGACGCTGGATTCAAGACTTCTATAAATATACGAGATCAACGATGCTTACAAGTTACCAAAAACTACGAGCTTATTTTCTAACATACGAACGTTGATTTGAGCACTCATATTTTCTTATCATCTTTAAAGCTCAACATACAGAAAAGCAGCACACGCTTCACTTAAGTTATCTGATCTTTTGAGATTATATTGTGCTAATTGTTTCTTACTCTCTCTACTATCATTATCGCGTTATTACATATTTGATAAGAGTTTGTAAACTGGAAAGAATCTTTTTCAGAACCTTATTGTATCGTTTTTATTGTGTTGAGATACTAAGAGTTTCAGTAGGCAAAGGATAAGTCCTGTTGAAGTGGGTGTGTACAAGTGTGTACTGTAAAATCCAAAGTCTTTTAGTGATACCTTCTAGAAACAGAAGAAGGGGAGACGTAGAAGATTTTATCTTCGAACTTCCAGAAACAACTACTATTCTACTGCCTACTGTTATTACTGTTTTCACCTTACTCCATCGGATCATTTCCGCACTTATTATTGTGATCTGCTGGACTTACACTTGAACAAGAACAGCTACAATCTCTAACATGATTCTAGCAGTTTTTGCAAAAACTATCGTCAAAGGAAAGAGTTTATCCATTCCCCCCTCTAAACTCTACATCGATCTCCCAACAATTGGTATCAGAGCAGATTTCTCTTGTTCTAAAATATTTACAACAGTTATGGCATATTTTAGCAAGGTTCCTATGTTCTCAAAAGAAGACTTTGATGATTGAAAGGTCTGGATGCAAGCTCATCTTGCATCCCAAGATGATGACATGTGGTATGTCATCACAGATGGTCCATTAAAGATTTTAATGCCTAATACAGATGTTGCTGTTGCTGATGGTGCGCCGCAAATGGTTGAAAAACCAAGAAGAAAATGGACTGGCGAAGATAAAAATAAAGCCAATCTCGACAACGTTGCGAAGGACATTCTTTATAAAACTCTTGATAAGAACACCTTCGGCAAGATCAAGATGTGTTCTACCGCGAAAGAAATTTGGGAAAAGCTCATTCAAATATGTGAAGGAAATGAGCAGACGAAGGAAAATAAAATATCTGTAGCAATGTAGAAGTTTGAAAATCTGAAAATGAAAGCTGGAGAAACTTTAAATGAGTTTGATGAACGGTTCAGCAGTCTGGTTAATGAACTAGCAGCTCTTGGGAAAGAGTATGGCAACAGGGAAATAGCACTCAAAGTAAAGAGAGATTTGTCCAGGGAATGAGATGTTGAAACAATGGCCATGATAGTCTCTAAAGATCTAAACAAGTTGGAGATACATGACTTGTTTGCTGACTTGAAAGCCTATGAGTTCGAGCTAGAAGTGAGAAGCGGAGAAGAGCCCTCCACAAATCTACCAACCAAGGCTCTTGCTGTCGCTACTGCTACTGTTTCTACTGTTACTTCTGCTGCTACAGCTGTTCCACTAGCATCACCTTCTTACATTATTTAGAGCACTTCTGAAAGACTGCTGAAAAGATCAGCAATGATGCTATGTCTCTCTTTGTGAAAAAGTTCTCCAGATTCATGAAGAAGAATCACCGAGCTTACCAAAGCTCTAATCGGAACTTCAAGAAGGATTCACCACCTGGTGACATGGCATGCTTCAACTGTGGAAAGATTGGTCAATTTATTGCTGATTGTCCGAAGCCCAGGAAAGATGACCAGAAGAAGAAGGAATACAAAAGGAATGACAAGAAATTCAGAAGAGACCGCAAAGAGATGACTGCTGAGGAAAGCAAGTCTAAATGGGTGGATTCTAGTTCTCAGTCTTCTGACTCAGAAAGTCATTCTAACGAAAGTGATGCAGAAGAGATCAAATGTGTTATGGCGGATATTGAACCAACCTCGACATCTGAAGAGTTACTAGACTTTGACTCTGATGAATTTACACGAACTGATTTAATTAAAGCACTGCATGACATGGTAGGAGAGTACTCGAGACTTTCTCAATCATTCGAGGAAGTTAAGATTGAAAATCTAAACTTAAAGGATCAAGTCAGTAAGTTCACTTGTTTACAAGAGAACAACTGCAATGATTTAAAAGTTGAGATGAGTAAGTTGAGAACTGAGAATGAAAGAGTAAATGCAGATTACCACACAATGAGATCTGAAAATGAGAAGCTGTCTATTCTGGTAAATGCATGAAATAAGTCGTCTGTTTCATTGGAAAAGATGCAAGAATTGCAGAAGCAATTCGGAGACAGAAGTGGTCTCGGATTTAGCAATAATGAAAGCACTTCTGAAACCAGTACCAAGTTAGAACTGGATACAAGCAAAGGGAAATACATTCGCTTTGTTAAATCCAGTGTGATATATGAACCAGAAGTACCAACTGTTCGAGTTGAAAGGAATGTAGATCAGACGAGCAGAAGAAAACATTATGGTCTGGGTTATGTTGAACCTAAGGGGAGAGTTCACCCGAGTTCTGGATCCAACAGAGGATTCAACTCAGGAGGACAACCCTCTATGAAGGTTAAAACTACCAGTACTATAATTCTAGACCTGTTCAGAAGAGATACAGGCCAGACAACACAAACAAAAGGGAAGAACAACATTCCAAGATGCATACTGTTAGAAATAATAGGTCTTATGTTGCATACACCTCTTTGGATACCCGAAGTATAAAGTCACCAAGATTTGTAAAAATGTGGGTCCCTAAAGGGCTGATAAGGCTTGGACCCAAATAGATATGGGTACCAGATACTAAAATTTGTGTTTACAGAAACAGAAAAAGAAAACCAACATCAGCAATTCTATATGGTACCTGGACAGTGCTTGTTCCAGACATATGACTGGACAAATGAATCTACTTTCAGAAGTAATGAGTTGTGCTGGACCAAAGATAACTTTTGGGGACAACTCAAAAGATAAAACCATGGGTAAGGCTAAGATTATCCATGGTAACATAACTATTAATGATGTACTCCTGGTGGAGAATCTTTGTTATAATTTGATTAGTATTAGTCAATTGCACAGTTAAAGATTCTGCTGAGTTTACTGTACTAACTGGAAAGAGAGAAGGCAACACATACAAATTTTCATGGAACTTAGATCATGCTATTGTTCCTACATGTTTAATTGCCTCTCGTACTGATAAGCATTGGCTGTGGCACAAGAGAATGAATCACCTGAATTTAAAGTCAATCAATCATCTCAAGAAGCAAAATATAGTTGACGGTTTGCCTAATATTAACTTTGTAAAGAATCATGTTTGTTCTGCATGTCAGCTTGGCAAGCAGGTGAGATATAGCTTCAAGAACAAAGGTAGTAAATCAACTTCAAGGTGTTTGGAATTATTGCATATGGACTTGTTTGGTCCAATCCCTATCATGAGCTTAGGGGAAATGAAGTATACACTTGTTGTTGTTGATAACTTTTGTAGATTTACTTGGGTAATATTTCTTACTGGAAAAGAACAAACCATTAGCCTCCTGATCAAGCTTCTGAAAAATATTCAAAATGAAAATCTATTTCCATCATTAAAATCAGAAGTGATCGGGGTACTGAGTTTACTAACATGATTCTTGAGTTGTATTTAGATGAACACGACATTCATCATGAATATTCAGCTGCCAGAACACCTCAACAAAATGGAGTATCTGAGAGGAGAAACAGAACTCTTAAAGAAGCTGCTAGAACAATGCTAGCAGATGCAGACATCTGTCAGCGCTTCTGGGCAGAAGCAATCAACACCGCATGCTATACACAAAACAGAACCATGATCAACAAGAGGCACAATCAGACTCCATATGAAATATGGAAAGGGAGTAAGCCTAGTGTATCTTACTTTCATGTATTTGGTTGCAAATGCTTTGTGCACAATAACGGTAAAAACTATTTAACTGCATTTGATTCAAAATCAAATGATGGACTTTTTCTTGGTTATTCTGCAGTAAGCAAAGCTTTCAGAATCTTCAATAATAGAACTCTCAATGTTGAAGAATCTGTTCATGTTGTCTTCGATGAAGACAGTAGTGCTCCTGAAATTTCTAATATGTCAAATTTGAGTAACAGATTAGATAGGATTAATCTCGAACTGGATAGTGAAGACGATGCAGAACCAAAAATCAAAGATGTCCAAAATCCAGAATCAGATATTCCTCTGGTAGAACCAGTTGTTCAGACACAGGGCATACCAGAAACAGAAGTGAACATTCCAGAACCTGCTACTGCTTTGGCTAAGCCTATTTCGAATACATCAAACTAGGAAGAAATTTCTTTAAACCCTTTTGTTTGGAGAAAATCACATCCTCCATCCTTGATTATTGGTAATCCTGTAGCTCCATTAAGAACTAGAAGGCAAATTATTAATGAATATATGCATGTTACCTTTATTTCCCAAGATGAACCAAAGAAAATTGAAGAAGCTCTTCTGGATCCCAGTTGGATAGAAGCTATGCAAGAAGAGCTTAATCAATTAAGAGAAATGAAGTGTGGTTTCTAGTACCTAAACCATCTCACCAAGCTGTAATTGAAACTCGGTGGGTATTTAGAAACAAGCTAAATGAAGAAGGCACTGTGGTCAGAAGTAAAGCAAGACTGGTAGCTCAAGGTTTAAGACAAGAAGAAGGAATAGACTACGATGAAACCTATGCACCAGTAGCTAGGCTTGAAGCAATCAGAATATTTTTAGCCTTTGCTGCTTTCAAAAATATCAAAGTTTATCAAATGGACGTGAAGAGCGCATTCTTAAATGGTCTACTGCAAGAAGAGGTCTACGTTGAACAACCTCCAGGTTTTATCGACCATTTCTCACCTCATCATGTATTTAAATTACACAAAACCCTGTATGGCTTAAAACAGGCACCTAGAGCGTGGTATGACACTCTGTTACAATTTCTTGTCAACCATGATTTTTCAATCGGCACAGTAGACAAGACTCTATTTACCTTAGTTAAGAATAAACACATTTTGTTACTACATATTTATGTTGATGACATTATTTTTGGGTCAACTAACCCCAAATTATGTGCAAAGTTTGCTAAGTTAATGCATGATCAGTTTGAAATGAGCATGATGGGAGAATTAACATTCTTTCAAGGACTACAGATCAAGCAACTTGATACTGTAATTTTCATAAATCAAGATAAGTATACCAAGGAGCTACTGAAAAAGTTTGGCATAGAAGCATACTCTGCTGCTTCTACTCCAATGAGCTCATTTACTAAACTTGATAAGGATGATAGTGGAATTCCAGTAGAGATAACTCAGTATTGTGGTCTTATTGGTTCTCTGTTATATCTTACTGTCAGTAGACCTGATATTATGTTTGTTGTTTGCATTTGTGCAAGATTTCAATCTAACCCTAAGCAGTCACATTATATTGATGCTAAACGTATTCTGAAGTACTTAAAGGGAACTCAAAATGCCGGCTTATGGTATCCCAATGATTCAACTTTTAATCTTATTGGATATTCAGATGCTGATTATGCAGGTTGCAAACTAGACAGAAAAAGCACGAGTCATTTTTTTCAATACCTTGATAAAAGCTGATCTCCTGGTTTAGTAAAAAGCAGACTTCCATAGCTACGTCTAATGCAGAAGCAGGATACCTTGCTGCTGGAAGCTGCTGCTCTCAAATACTATGGATGCAACAACAACTTAAAGACTATGGAGTTCAAGCCTCTGAATCACATATCTTCTATACAATATCAGTGCCATTGCAATTACGCAAAATCCAGTACTTCATTCCAGAACTAAGAACATCGACATTAGACATCATTTCATTAGAGATCATGTGCAGAAGAAGGAAATTCGTCTGGAATACGTTTCTACTGATTTATAGGCAGCAGACATCTTTACAAAATAAGTGTTCTTATTTTCGAAATATACTCAGTTTAATTGATTTAACTTTATTATTTTGGTAAATATTATCAGTTATATTTATTGGACTAATATTGATTTACTTGCAAAAGAGTAAAGAGACAACTTGTGACAAATATTGTTACTTCATTTAGAATGTAATCGAATCTAGGTTACACGATCTAATTCATTTCCTACAGAATCTTGCCACTCAGTAATCCAGTTCATTACAATTACAGAGCTGTTTTTTTCAATTTAAAGATCGGTTTTTAACCGCTCCAGAACTTGCACAACGGTTGCAAAATCTCTCATCTAATTGATGACCTTATATCTTATAGAAGCGGTTTTTTCAACCGGTGGTACAAGTTAAAGAACCGCTTATATTGTTTATTTTAGGTGCGGTTTGATAATGCTCGTACCCATCACATATTTACAACAATTTTGAACCGTTTTTGTTGTTGTGTATTTAGGAACCATTTCAAAGTGTTCTAAAAGGCATGAAGTGTAAGAACGGTCTTATACCGCTCCTACATGCCATGGATATAAGAGCGATTTGCAACCGCTATTGATGTTGCCAATTAAAGAGCGGTTTGAAACCAATTGTACATATTGTGAATATTACAACGGTTTTGGACTGCTCTCGTAGCTCTGCATTTAAAATCCCCTTCAAAGCGTTCTAAAAAGAGTGAAGTGTAAGAACAGTCACTTACCGTTCCTACACACCATCAATATAAGAGTGCTTTGCAACCGCTATTGATGGTAGCAACTGAAGAGCGGTTTGACACCGATCATACACGTCGTGCATATCACAACTTTAAGAGCGATTGCAAATCACTCCTATATGGCATCGATATAGGAGCAAGAAATATAGGACCGGTGTCAAACCGCTTTGGACACAGTTGGCAATAAGAATGGTTTTCTTCCGTTCCTATACGTTGTCGATATGAGAGTAGTTTTCAAATCGTTCGTAAAACAAAAGATATAGAAGCAATGTTTGAGCCGATATTTTAAAATGATTTTAATAAAATTATTTGGAATTGCACCTAAATCCAATTTAACAATAATTTACTCTTTTACTTTATTTTATTTAAAACAAATATACATTATTTCGCAAACAATTCATCAACCAAAAAAATTGATAAATAAATATTCATCAAATAAACAATAAAAACTTCATATTTAATATTCAATCCACAAAATGAATATTACCATTAATTAATAAAGCACTATAATGCACACAAAATATCAATAACACTTCCAATTTCTAATATAAAATAACCCAAAATATTTCAAATTCAATGGATAAAAAAAAAATGTTTTTCAAATTTCTTCTAATCACTATCCGACTCTGACATTGATGGAGATCTTCGACTTTCATGTGCATTTTGTGGAGTTTTTGTCCGTTGCTGCATAATATCTGCCATGATAGCTGCCATTTAGAAAAAAAAAATTAAAGTAATACTATGCATTTATATAAGTACTTTAGAATCAATTCATTATTATTCAATATGTGGCTACCTGTGTTGGTAATAATTCTGGCCCACGAGATCCTCCAGCACTTCCAGTTATCATACTTTGAATGGCTCTTGTAAAATTTTGGAGTTGATGTTCATGTATCTGTCTCACCCGCTCCATTTCTTCTAGCCTTTGTTCTTCCATACTTTTCATTTTATCTTCTATTTCTCGTAACTTATTAGTAACATCAGAAATAGGGAGATTACTCTGTGTTAAAAATAATCTAAACTTATACTGATCTGGGAAAACTTGGCTAGGCAATGCACCAGCTCCTAGACATCGAATCCGACCAGAATGCTCTAGTCCAAATATTTCACTGAAAATATACATATAATTAGTATAGTACAATGTATAGTTATATTTAAAAAACAAAATAAAATTGTAAATAGACTATAACCGAAATGAATTCTCATGCACTTCTGTTGGTTGTGTTCCTTCGGGCTTGTCTTGAAAATGACGATGCACTGCATCATTTGGTAAAGCCTAACAAAAAAATTTTGTCAATAAAAAAAAAATATTGAGAAGCTATTTCAAAGCGTTGAAACAATTATAACCTCAACTTGTATTGCTTCATCATCAACAAGAGCTCCTCCTTTCTTTTTACTTTGTCGACTCAAATGTAATATTTCAATACGAGTTTGTTTTCTGCCATTTTCTTGAAATTAAACATAGAAAAAAAAATATTTTTGATTAAATATGCAAAAGTTATAATAGCCCAAGACTCATCTATATTGAATTATATCATCACAACAATAAAATCTTGATTATATTTTCAAATACTAAGCATGGAAAATGTCTTAACAAAATTGACTACCTAAATCACATATGTTCAATATAGCTCCCTTATATCTAATCCATACATGCCAAAAGTACACACACACAAAAAAAAACATGTAATATAATAAATCAATAGTATGAAAATATTCGTGAAGATATTTTATGATCTAATACTTACAAACTTAGATTCCAAAGATGCAATATTTGTCCGTCCTTGTGCATGTATCCCTCTTTTTTTACTCTCATTTTCTCGATTTATTCTTGAAGTGCTCTGGAAAAATATAATTATATCAAATTTATCCATAACAAAAAAATATATAAAAAAATCAATCAAAATAAGAACAACCTCATTAGACTTTCAGTAATGACATAAAGTTTTCCATACTTCTGGCGTAAGGTCATGGGGAATGGGGCGAATTGACACAAGTTCCCTTAATGGAATATTCGGATCATAAGATGTAGCTTTAACTTGGGTCTTCCATCGCCTCCATGAAACTCCCATCATCTGCATCACACTAGCTCTATGTTGATCGATGATATCAAAACTTACCTGTGAATATTGAAAAAGTTATATTAATGTTTTGAATGAAGTATGAATTAAAATATTTATCAACTTCTTGTTAAACATTCCCATGCATCATCCAAACAACGCTTAGGCATTTTTCTCCAATCTGAAAAATCAAGGGGCAAACATTTCCATTACGAGAAATGGTGCCACAAACTGGCAAGCATCGGCTGCATTTCTCCATAAGGTTGACCTCTTTCATTAAATGTTACTACGGGTCACCGGGTGCTAAAGAATGAACATCCTTCACAATAGTTTTCCGACGTTTCTTTCGTGGGCTTTGGGATGAATGTGTGATGTCGTTGTGACCTAAAAAAATATGCAAAATATAATTATTTTTTCAAGTGATAAACATAATCAACAATGTATACTCAAAAAATATTTTTAACCTCCTCGATTATGCTCTTCGTTTTGTCTTGATTCCATTGTATTGTTTTGTGTTGCATTGTTTCGTGGGTCTAATAATGGATTTGATGAAGTGATTTGTGAGTCGGGCTCATCTTCGTGTCCTCTATTACCCGTATCATTTCTACGAGATCGTCAACTTATATTCTGAAGCAACTTTCGCATTCTTTTTGTCATATTTAATATCAAACTTGAAAATTAATGAAAAAAAGACCACAAAATAAATATTAAATTTATATAATTAACAAAATGGTAATTTTTTATATTAAAAACTTTTTTGGAGATGCACATACCGCACACATCAAAGGACACTCGAAAATTGAGTGCAATTGATTTCACTGATATTTATTTTTCATAAATGAAATATTTACAAAAAGTTTTATAAAATCAAGTATGAAACAAATTACATTAATCTAAAAATTCTCAATTGATCAAGATTCAAGAAAACCGTACAACCATGTAAGAAAGGTTTTACAAATTTTGGTAGTGCAAGAAGTAATCACATACAAGAAAATAAATTACCTCCAAATGCCAAAAGAATAGCAATCTTCCGTAGGCAGAAGTGAATGATGAGAGAAGGAGAGAATTTGATAAAAGGGTTGGATGTTTATCTTTTCATATTATCACACTTTAAACTTTAATATGGAGGGAAATGTGTGGGGACCCGGACGCTAATCAAGTTCTTACTCATAATTGGGACTAATTAATCAATTAAAACAGGGTCTAAATTTTTTTTTAAAATGCGGGACGTAGTGACATCAAACTCATATACATATCAGTATAAAATACAATACAAGTCCTGTACTGCATGCATTCAAAATAAACTAAGGTTTAACAACTAATATCAAGTGTTCAACCCTATCTCTAATCCAAGTCCGGAGCCTCCACTCTAATCACGATCTCTCCTCATCTCCTGGACCCTGATCCTGTCCCACCTGTTGTCATGTACACATACAGACAAGACAACAGCCGGATAACTCCGGTGAGAATAAATCCCAGTATAAATCAACGAAACATGCAATCATATAAACAAATATAAAGCATGTAATCAGGTAACATTAATATGTATTCAAATCTGAAACATAATTACAATTCTACAATTCAGACTAGACTCAATCCTAGTCTAGGGATCCCGGTTTCCAAATGTGGTATTCCTATATCGAATTCCGTAATAAAAGGAACTCCGTTCCTATTACTCGATATAACCAAATATGGTGTTCCTATATCGAATTCCGTAATAGAAGAATTCCAATTCCTATTACTCGATATAACCAAACATCTGGTGTCCTGACCTATCTGTCATGTACTGTAGCTCTATCGCTAATATCATTATCTTGAGACATCGTGCAATGTTCCCGTGGCGATTCCACCACTATCAGGAACTTCTGTCACAAAATAACTCATCTGATACCTGCTATCCATAGTCAAGAGAACAAGTACATCAGTCAAATCAATGCAAATATCAATGCAATAAAGTAAAGTATGTGATTTAGGGAAACTCAAGTCTAATCCGACTCAAGTCGATCTCCCAATACCACATTGACTTATACCTTTCTTTCGTCGGTTTCTGGCTCAGTCGAAGTCCTGAACTCACAATCTGTCTGGTACTGACAATATCAATAATCTCATATCAATATACTAGTCAATTCTATAACAATCTGATCAATCAATTCAAAATCAACGGTATAACGGTACAATTTTAATATTCCCGTCAATACCAATTCACCAGATAACAGTTACAATCTATAACTCATATCCAATACAATCCGTAATCTCGCCACAATTCAAATCTATCCGGTATAAACCGATTATAATCAGAAATTCATAACAATTCCATAATCAGTCTATTTTTAATCTGACTTCGATTCTACGATGTCTAACCTATCAAGAACATCATATCTGAATCCTATTAAATTTTGACCATAGCATAATTTCAAAGCATGTCAAAACGTAGCAAAACTTACGTCAAAGTGTGGCCTACGTCGATAGGATAACAGTACCGAAGTCGGATTATAATTCAGACGGACGGATTGATCGCACGATTGAATTCTAAAATCAAGAACAACGTTTCCTCTCCAATTCTTTTTCTTTGCCTTTTTGATTCTGAGGAAACGATGGTATATATATATATATATATATATATATATATATATATATATATATATAAATATATATATATATATATATATATATATTGCATGCAACTAGCTACGTGTCGCCTTGAGAATTCGTGTAAAGCCTCTCGCGCATATGCGCGCATTGTTGCCGCGCATATGCGCGAGACCATGTCTCTGCGCGTGCAACACAACTTCGCCTCGCGCATATGCGCACACGCTATCGGCGCATATGCGCGGGGCCAATCGAAATTTAGGGGTGCTACTGTCCCCTTCGCGCATATGCGCGCAATCACCCGCGCATATGCGCGAAGCCCACTGTTCGATGCGCGCATGTGCGCGCATTGGTCCGCGCATGTGCGTGCTGCCTCCTTACACTTACACACACTTTTCACACGTACTTGTATTTCGTGTCCCGATTAATCTTTTCGTAATCATATCAAATTATAAATCAATAATTACGGATTAACAGGATTAAAAATTTCCGGGCATTACATTTCTCCCCTCCTAAGATACGATTTCGTCCTCGAAATCATCGATAATCAAATCATATCATTAAGAAGGACTGTAACTACAGGCGAGTACGTATTTACATCAGTAAAATAATGCTGGGAATTCCTGTCTCATATCAGATTCAGTCTCCCACGTAGCTTCTTCAGTGCCATGACGAGTCCATTGAATTTTCACAAGAGGAATCGTCTTTGTTCTGAGCTGTTTTTCTTTACGATCGATAATCCGGATCGGTTTCTCGACATAACTCAATGTCTCATCCAGCTCGGTCTCGTCTGGCTGAATCACGTGTGAATCATCGGGGAGATATTTCCGCAGCATAGATACATGAAAGACATCATGTATCGCTGATAATGAAGGCGGTAACGCAAGTCGATAGGCACGATCTCCTATCTTCTCTAGAATCTCATATGGACCGACATATCGTGGAGACAACTTCCCTTTCTTGCCAAATCTGACAACTCCTCTGAAAGGTGAAATCTTCAAAAATACTCGGTCTCCTACCTCAAATACCAACGGTCGTCGTCTGAGGTTGGCATATTTGGCTTGTCGGTCCTGAGCTGTCTTCATTTTCTTCTGAATCAGCTTTATCTTTTCAGTCATATCTCTGATCATGTCAGGTCCAATCTCAGGAACTTCATAGATATCATCCCAATACAGAGGGGATCTACATTTCTTTCCGTACAATGCTTCGAAAGGAGCCATCTCAATACTCGTTTGATAGCTATTGTTGTACGAAAATTCGCAAAGTGGCAATGCATCTTGCCAGCTAGTGCTAGAATCAAGCACTACCGCTCTCAACATATCTTCCAATGTCTGAATCGTACGCTCTGACTGTCCGTCAGTCTGTGGATGATATGCGGTACTCAGATGTAACTTCGTACCAAGAGCTTGCTGCAAGCTTTGCCAGAAGTGCGAAGTAAATCGAGGATCACGATCTGAAACAATCGACTTCAGCACTCCGTGCAATCTAACCACTTCTCGGACATAAATATCAGCCATCTGGTCATACCGGTATGTCATCTTGTATGGAATAAAACAAGCAGATTTGGTCAGTCGATCAATCACGACCCAAATCGCATCACAACCTCGGGAGGATCTCGGTAACTGTGTCACAAAATCCATGGAAATGTGATCCCATTTCCATTCAGGAATGGACAAACTCTGTAACAATCCTCCTGGTTTCTTCCTTTCCGCTTTCACCTGTTGGCAATTCAGACACTTGGCTACAAAGTTAGTCACATCAGACTTCATTTGTTTCCACCAATACTGTGTCTTTAAATCATTATACATTTTCCTGCCACCAGGATGAATGCTAAAACGACTGTTGTGCGCTTCTGTCAGTATTCGCTGTCTCAATTCTGAAACATTTGGCACAGCAATACGATTATTCACATACAAGACATTGTCACGAACCTGATATTCCGATTGATGTCCAGTTCTGACCATCGCAGTCGAATTCTGTACATTCTGATCAACTTTCTGAGCTTCTTTAATTTTCAAAAGCAGCTCTGGTTCAGCTCGAATAGCACATAATCTTATCGGTCTCCGATCTGTTTCAAATACTAATCCAGACAAACAGCAGTCTTCAATTAAATTTGAAACACCTATCGTCGATAAGGATAGTGCACATACCTTTCGACTCAGCGCATCTGCTGCTGCATTGGACTTCCCTGGATAGTATTTGATCTCACAATCAAAGTCCTTCAATAAATCCAGCCATCTTCGCTGTCTCATATTCAACTCTGATTGTGAAAACAGATATTTCAAGCTTTTATGATCAGAATATATTTCGAATTTCTCACCGTATAGATAATGTCGCCATATCTTCAAGGCAAAGACAATAGCTGCCAATTCAAGATCATGAATTGGGTAACGAGTTTCATGGGGTTTCAGCTGTCTCGAGGCATAAGCAATCACATGCCCCCGCTGCATCAAAACACAACCCAATCCTCGGTGAGATGCATCACAATAAACGACAAATCCACCAGTGCCTGAAGGAATCGTCAACACAGGCGCACTGGTCAGTCTCTTTTTCAACTCAAGAAAACTGGATTCACAGTCTTCGGTCCACACAAATGGAGCATTCTTCTGGGTTAACTGCGTAATCGGTTTGGCAATACTCGAAAAATCTTTAATGAATCGGCGATAATATCCTGCCAAACCCATAAAACTGCGAATTTCTGGTACAGATGTAGGTCTCGGCCAACTAGTCACGGCTTCAACCTTACTGGGATCAACTGATATACCGTCTCCCGATATAATGTGACCCAAAAACATAACCTGTTTCAGCCAAAACTCGCATTTTGACAATTTAGCATACAGTTTCTCTGCCCTCAAAATTCTCAACACAGTCCTCAGATGATTAGCATGCTCAATCATATTCGTTGAATAAATCAATATATCATCAATGAATATGATAACAAAATCATCCAAGTATTTCTGGAAGACACGGTTCATCAATCCCATAAATACCGCCGGTGCATTAGTCAAACCGAAAGGCATGACAATAAATTCATAATGTTCATACCTGGTTCTAAATGCAGTCTTTGAGATATCAGACTCCCTGACTCTCAGTTGATGGTATCCAGATCTCAGATCGATCTTGGAATATACAGATGAACCCTGCAACTGATCAAACAAATCATCAATCTGAGGCAATGGATATTTATTCTTTACCGTTGCCTTGTTCAGATGCCTGTAGTCGATACAAAGTCTCATCGACCCATCCTTCTTTCTTACGAACAGTACTGGAGCACCCCAAAGAGACACACTCGGTCTAATGTACCCCTTGGCCAGTAAATCCTCCAACTGTTCTTTCAGTTCTTTCAATTCGATCGGTGCCATCCTGTATGGAGCTCTCGAAATCGGAACTGTTCCTGGCATTAACTCAATGATGAAGTATATCTCTCGAATCGGAGGCAATCCAGGAATCTTATCTGGAAAGACATCAGCAAACTCACACACCACTGGCAAGTCCGCCAATGATGGGCTCGACTTCAGTAAATCAACTGAATATACCATGAATCCATCCGCTCCCTTATGCAATAATCGAGTCATATTCATTGCAGATATCAAAGGAATTCTAGCACGAGAACCCTTACCATAAAATTTCCACTCCTCAGCCATCTCAGGTCTGAATCGAACAATCTTGTGGAAACAATCGACTGTAGCTCGGTACTTGGCCAACATATCGATACCGATAATGCAATCAAAATCGGATAAACCAAGCACAATACAGTCTAGCTCAATCGTATGTCCATCGTACTGCAGTATACAAGGTTTCACAGATTTCACTGATATCAAACCTGTTCCTAACGGAGAAGAAACAGACACTACCGCAGACAATGACTCAATAGGTAATGCATGACTCAATGCAAATCTCTCAGAAATAAAAGTATGCGATGCACCAGTATCAATCAATACATATGCAGGATAACCAGAAATAAAACAGTTACCTGCCACAACATCATCAGGTGCATCCTGTGCCTGCTCCTCGGTCAAAGCAAACAATCGGGCCTGCTGTCTAGGAGGCTGGCTCGCGGTCTGGCCCCCTCCTGGCCTCTGCTGTGACTGAGTAGGCTGTGCTGACTGAAAAGTATGAACGGCAGGTGGTCGTCTACCTGCCTGAGCCACTGATCCCGATGACTCAGCTGCCTGCGATCCCTGGGCACTCCTCTGGGGACACACTCGAGCAAAGTGTCCTTGCTGTCCACAAATACGACAGCTGCCAATCACTCCTCGGCACTGATCTGTGGAATGCCTCCCTCCACAAGTATCACAGTACGGTCCTGTATAACTCTGGCCCTGACCGATCTGTCTAGAGCCACTCGAACTGGACGAGCTAGTTCCAGCTTTCTTGAATTTCTTCCCTTTAGTTTTCAGGAAGTCTTTCTTCCCACTTCCACTGCCGCTCTCAAATCGAGCAAATGGTGGAGGCATCTGTGAACTCGGGGCTGAAGGCACCAACGAAGCCTCTCTCTATCTCATCAAACCGGCTTCGGCTTCCTTAGCTCGGTTCAACGCATCGGTGAAGTTGCTTGGCCTCCCAGTGTTCACCAGGGTAAAGATTTCCGGGTTTAGGCCATTTATAAATTGATCAGCAACGGCCTCATCACTTCCAGCCACATGGGGAGCAAAACGAACCAGAGTAGAGAACTTGGCCACGTAGTCCTCAATGTTTAACTGGCCTTGTTTCAAGTTTGCAAACTCGGCTCCCTTATCCTTCCTATAAGATACTGGAAAGAATCTTAGATAAAATTCAGTCTTAAACACATTCCAGGTAATGGCCGTACCTCGTAATTCCAAAGCCCGTTTTGTCGTGTTCCACCAGTGTTTAGCAACGTCATGCAACTGGTGTCCTATCAGTTTCACCCTCTTTTCCTCCGTATATTCCAACGATTCAAACATCGATTCAATATCGTCCAACCAACTCTCACATTCCACGGAGTTCTCCGTACCTTTCAAAGTCGGTGGATGAAATGACTGAAACCTTTTCAGCAATTTCTCCATTGCTGTAGGTGTCACATCCATGGGAGGATTCGATGTACTCCCCTGTTCTGGCATTCTTTATGGAGGCATATCTGAAATCAAAAGGATTAGCAACCCCAAACCAAAGTTCTATTTCAGTCCTCCTCCGATCATCTTACTGCTGATCCAGAATCGGTTCTGATTCATTCTCAATAATACATGTTTTCAAATCACATCAGATAAACAGATAAACATGAATTATAAAGCAGTAAATCATGCTAGCAATAAAAAGCAGGAAAGAAAACACATTCTACCCCGCTCACTAGCTCTTATCTCAATCTCAAGGATCTATGGCTCTGATACCACATGTTGTGGGGACCCGGACGCTAATCAAGTTCTTACTCATATTGGGACTAATTAATCAATTAAAACAGGGTCTAAATTTTTTTTTTAAATGCGGGACGTAGTGACATCAAACTCATATACATATCAGTATAACATACAATACAAGTCCTGTACTGCATGCATTCAAAATAAACTAAGGTTTAACAACTAATATCAAGTGTTCAACCCTATCTCTAATCCAAGTCCGGAGCCTCCACTCTAATCACGATCTCTCCTCATCTCCTGGACCCTGATCCTGTTCCACCTGTTGTCATGTACACATACAGACAAGACAACAGCCGGATAACACCGGTGAGAATAAATCCCAGTATAAATCAACGAAACATGCAATCATATAAACAAATATAAAGCATGTAATCAGGTAACATTAATATGTATTCAAATCTGAAACATAATTACAATTCTACAATTCATACTAGACTCAATCCTAGTCTAGGAATCCCGGTTTCCAAATGTGGTATTCCTATATCGAATTCCGTAATAGAAGGAACTCCATTCCTATTACTCGATATAACCAAATATGGTGTTCCTATATCGAATTCCGTAATAGAAGAATTCCAATTCCTATTACTCGATATAACCAAACATCTGGTGTCCTGACCTATCCGTCTGGTCTGTAGCTCTATCGCTAATATCATTATCTTGAGACATCGTGCAATGTTCCCGTGGCGATTCCACCACTATCAGGAACTTCTGTCACAAAATAACTCATCTGATACCTGCTATCTATAGTCAAGAGAACAAGTACATCAGTCAAATCAATGCAAATATCAATGCAATAAAGTAAAGTATGTGATTTAGGGAAACTCAAGTCTAATCCGACTCAAGTCGATCTCCCAATACCACATTGACTTATACCTTTCTTTCGTCGGTTTCTGGCTCAGTCGAAGTCCTGAACTCACAATCTGTCTGGTACTGACAATATCAATAATCTCATATCAATATATTAGTCAATTCCATAACAATCTGATCAATCTGGATTTAATTCAAAATCAACGGTATAACGGTACAATTTTAATATTCCCGTCAATACCAATTCACCAGATAACAGTTACAATCTATAACTCATATCCAATACAATCCGTAATCCCGCCACAATTCAAATCTATCCGGTATCAACCGATTATAATCAGAAATTCATAACAATTCCATAATCAGTATATTTCTTGATCTGACTTCGATTCTACGATGTCTAACCTATCAAGAACATCATATCTGAATCCTATTAAATTCTGACCATAGCATAATTTCAAAGCATGTCAAAACGTAGCAAAACTTACGTCAAAGTGTGGCCTACGTCGATAGGATAACAATACCGAAGTCGGATTATAATACAGACAGACGGATTGATCGCACGATTGAATTCTAAAATCAAGAACAACGTTTCCTCTCCAATTCTTTTTCTTTGCCTTTTTGATTCTGAGGAAACGATGGTGTATATATATATATATATATATATATATATATATATATATATATAACTAGCTACGTGTCGCCTTGAGAATTCGTGTAAAGCCTCTCGTGCATATGCGCGCATTGTTGCCGCGCATATGCGCGAGACCATGTCTCTGCGCGTGCAATACAACTTCGCCTCGCGCATATGCGCGCACTCTATCGGCGCATATGCGCGGGGCCAATCGAAATTTAGGGGGGCTACTGTCCCCTTCGCGCATATGCGCGCAATCACCCGCGCATATGTGCGAAGCCCACTGTTCGATGCGCCCATGTGCGCGCATTGGTCTGCGCATGTGCGTGCTGCCTCCTTACACTTACACACACTTTTCACACGTACTTGTATTTCGTGTCCCGATTAATCCTTTCGTAATCATATCAAATTATAAATCAATAATTACGGATTAACAGGATTAAATTTCCGGGCATTACAAAATGTTTCAAATTAAGGTACTTTAAAAATTTAAATAGATGTTTACCTTTCCATATTTTTTTAAATTGGAGAAACTTTGGTGGATTATCTTTATCACCACAATTTTTAAAAAGTAGGGAACTTTTTGTGGTGGATCAAGAATCAAGACAAGAAAGAAGGAAATAAAAAAAAATTAATTGGTTTTTAGTCAACTGAAATTATTTATATGTAGGATTTGAGCTATTACATTCACATATTTCTCCTGAACGAATATATTTAAAGTTAAATGTCAAATATTTCGTCTAAGAAAGTGTGCACAAATTTTCCTATTTAATATAATTCAATTGGTTAAATGAAAATTTTGGTGGTATATGTTATAAAATCTACCACCAAAATTTTGGCATTTGTGAAATTGAATATACTGTTAAATAAAAAAAATTCAAAGAAACCAACATCATTAACTAATCAACTTACAAAAATTTCAGATTATATATTGAGGAATGATTTTTATAGATTTATTATATCATTTTCATAAAATATTTATTTTCTGTAGTACACGTAATTTGACTCAGTTCTTCAAATCTCTCACACTTGGTCATTGCTAATTGTCATATTTTTAATTAGAGTGGGTCCCATGTGAGACCATCTCACGGATCATAATCTGTGAGACGGATCAACCCTACCCATATTCATAATAAAAAATAATACTCTTAGCATAAAAATAATATTTTTTCATGGTTGACCCAAATAAGATATCTTTCTCATAAATACGACCCGTGATACCGTCTAACACAAGTTTTTGTCTTTTAATTAAGTAGATAAATATTCTTTTTAATTGATTAATCAATTTGGATTGAATAGTTAGGAGTAAATTACTATACACTCTCTAAATCTAAACAAAAAATTCATGTTATTCATTGTCAAAAAAAATTATTTATTTAAATTATTTGATCTACAACAAAATATGTTTGCACTCTCTAAGTTCACATTTATTTTCAACAACATAAGTTCTACGAAAATCAATGTTACAAATGTTTAATATGAAGAATTTTCATAATGCTCCTAATAGTTATATCAACAAGAGAAATTTGCAGCAACGATTTATACAACCAATAAAAAAAATATATTCAATAGGTGCAATTTCCAATCCTAAAAAAATCAGTGCAATAAAAGCTGTCCACAATACCAGTTCTGTAAAAACCGTTGTTAAAAATATTCAATACGAGCAGTTTTCATAATGTGCCTAATAGCTATATTAACATGAGCAGTTTGTAGTAGCGGTATATAAAACCAATACTTAAAAATATTCAGCATGTGTAATACATAATAATAGTGGTTCATATATCCAATACTAAAAATATTCAAAATACATAATTTTCAAACCAATCGTAAAAGAATAGAGCACTAACAACGGTTCATAGGACCCATTTTGTGAAAACCGATGTTAAAAATATTCAGTATGAGCAGTTTTCCAGAATGCTGCTAATAGTAATATTAGCAAGAGAAATTTGTAGCAGCAATTTATACAAAAAAGTTGTAAAAATATTCAATAGGTATAATTTCAAATTAATCATAAAATAGAGCTACAAAAGCAGTTCATATCACCACTTTTGAGAAAACAGATGCTAAAAATATATAATATGAGCAGTTTACAAAATTCTCCTAATAGTTATATCAGCAAGAGCAGTTTGCACTATATGTATATAAAAAAAAAAGCTAAAAAGTATACAATAGATATATTTTAGAAACAATCCTAAAAACTAGAGCAATAAAAGCGGTCCACGACGACGTTTTTTGTGAAAAGAGTTGTTACATGTCTTCCATATGAGCAGTTTCCGGAATGCTCCTGATAGTTATATGATCGAGCAAAACTTGCACAGTGAAATCCCCAATAAAATATTATTTTGTATGCTCAAAAATTAATCGCAAGTGCACGATGTCAAGTTATAATATAGTGTACGTGAGTACGAGTATCGTTCCACTGAAGACTGTGTTTTACAATTGTTATTTTCAGTTATCGAACATTTAGCAACAAAAAGTGATTTGTTGTTTTATTACTACTAAAATCAAATAAGAATGCAATTCGAAAGATTCAAGATCAAGTAATGAGATATAATGTCTCAAATGGTTGAGTAAAATTCAATGAAAAATGGATTTGTGGGAAATCTCGGTTCACCTACCCCTCGTTAATTAATTAATTCGTTTGATCGTGATCTACGCTTCCGACAGAATTTCCTAATCTATTGAACACACTCTCTCGAGCTATGCCAAACTAATTCTACTCAATGAAGTAATTAAATATCTTTAATTATTTATCAAGAGAAAATCGCATTTCGACCTATGAAATCCCCTAGTTTTCGACCCTAAGGACTATGACTATCGGCACGTATCCAATTTCATATATCTATGTAAATTGTAGATCCGTGAATTATACTACTCGATCATATCACTCGTTATTCTCTCGAACTCACTCGTGATATGAAACGTCGTTAAAGTTAGCTACGCTTTAATGACACGACAAAAAAGTAGTAAAATCAAGTAAACCGCACAATCGAAATATAAATTAATTCAATTCAACGTTCGGGGTAGGATCCCCTTTAATCCCAACAAATAATAAAGTTTTAGCTACTGAAATTCATAATCAAAATAAACAAAATAAAGTTTAAATGATAAAACTAAATAAGAAATACTAGAGTTGACGAAAAACGCAAGAAACGATGTCCGGAATCTTCAATTCTTCAATCCAAGCGCTAAAGTGCTCTCCAAACTTCTGACGGCTCCAGCATGAATCTGAAAAATTCCCCCCAAAAACGTCTAAGAATCCTTCCATATCAGCCACCTCCGAAATTAGGGAATGGAATCGAACTTGATATTTTCCAAAAATAGGTGGAGCTCGGGCGGTAGAAAAGTACCGCTCGAGCGCCACACCTTCTGTAAATCTCCTTGGGAAGTGCGGCATTCGTGCTTGGACGGTAGAAAACTACCGCTCGAGCGCCGACTCTTCTGTATTTTTTTCTTTGGGGATCACTGCTCGCGCTCGGTCGGTAGAAAACTACCGCCCGAGCGCCAAACTCTCTGTAAATTTCCTCGGACTTTCACCTCCCGCGCTCGGGCGGTAGAAAACTACCGCTCGAGCGCCGACCTTTCTGTCGACTTGGCACTTGGCTCCGATTTTAGTTCTCCCGGTCATTTTTCCTGAAATTTCATCACACAATAGTGAGATATGATAAAATGCAATTGATTACTCTAAAATGAACAAAATGTAAATGAAATGCATGCATGCACAATGCAAACACAACTAAAACTAATGCAATAAAACACGTAAAAACGACACATATCAACCCCCTCATACTAACCTTTTGCTTGCCCTCAAGTAAAATAGGTTAAAGCACGAGATTCTAAACAAACACAACAAACACAAAATACTCAAACAAGAAATAACCAACACAAGTAAATGTCAATGGTGAGTTAACAATTTCCATGCTCATGCCTCAGTGAACTTTCCCACGTACAAATCATAATCAAGTCAAATCACAAACGAATACTCATTCTCATCTACACATAAATCTTGACACTAATTTGAACGTGTGTGTGTGTCATGATGGGTCTAGTCATTCGTATTTCAAATAGATCAATCATCAAATCATGCGAGTCACTCAATTAACACTTCAATACAAGTCTCACTAGCATGCGCCCCCGTGTCAATTTATCACTAACCATAAATTGAACTTTATTCAATTCCTAAGTGCAAATAAGGGTGTCAAAAATACGGAAAATAAGCTCAAATGGCTAAAAGTTGGGAGTACACCGATCATTTTCATTGTGCAATCGTCAAGACTTTTCGTCTGACTTTCCTCGTCTCCTTACATATCCAAATTTTAGCCTAGGAATAGAATTTCATTCCTTTCATTTCGGCTCCCCCTCACCTTACATCTCCCCTTTTTTTCTCAAAGTTCTTTTTGCAAGAAACTTTGTTATTTCAGCAATTTTTTTTTTTTGATGCACAATTTTCACGCATGTACTCTCTAGGCTAAGAATATATAACTTTGGATTACAGCTGGTTAGGGGTATGATATTTTAATTCAGTGCATTGAAACGGGGGTATATGTAAAGTTCAAGGCTAATCAAATGTTCTCATTCAAGGTCCCAATTAGTGACTTATTTTCACGGGTTTACATGCTAAATCAACTCATAAATGATGCCTTTCAAGTTAACCACACAAAACCTTCAAATTTCACCATTATTCCTACAAAATTCTAGTCCCCACACATGTGTGCTCAAAAAGTTCAAACTTTGTGCCAAAATTCATGCTTTAACAATCAAGAGTACCATTCGTGAAATGGCCCAGTCAATACTTTTGTATACAATCATTCCAACCTCATCATTGGCTCATAAACTATGTCTTCTCACCATAAACGACACTAAACAAAATAAATGCAACGAATAACTAAGCAAACATAACAATCTAAACCCCCCCCCTCATACTAGAGTTGTGCAATGCCCTCATTGCACAAAACGAAACAAACACCAAAAACATAAAAACTCATGAATGTAAGTGCAAAGACAGAATATGCAAAATAAAAAGAAAGGGGAAACAGTAAACTCCCCTGATCAGAAATCATCCTCCTCATGCTCCGGCGGTGGCGCTCCTGCGGCTTCCCCCTGCTGAGAATAATCATACTGGAACTGGAATGGGGGAGGAGGTAGCGGAGTCGGTGGAATGGTCGACGGGTCAACGCCCCCGTGCACAAGCAAAGAGCGCATCATGGAGTCAATGTGAGATAAATGGTCCGTGACGTAAGAGTTGAACTGACTCTGATGCGCTTGGAAGGCGAGATTTTCATCCATCTTCTCAGTTTGAGTTCGTCTGCGGGGTTGTGGTGGGAGACGACGTGGGACGGCAGTGCTAGATCCACCGGCTTCTCCCTCCATAGGGGGGAATTCACTGATTCGCTTAGCACGTTTCCGCTGGAGGTCGTCCACACAAATAGGCTTCCTAGGTTGCAACCACTCCTCATCATCGCGGAACACCACTCCCGCTCTCGCACACAATTCAGAGATAATGGTGGGGAAGAACAAGCCCACATGACTGTTGTTGGCACTCAATGTGATTTGCGAATTGATCAGTGTTCCCACATTGATGGCGTAACCCTCGGTCAAAGCATAAAGCAGCACCGCCCGCTCTTTCTGGACCTCTCTCTTATGCGAGACCGGCATCATTCTCCGAGCCACAAATAAATACCAAAGGGCAGCTTCAGCTTTCAAATATTTCTCGTCAAAACAACTTGGCGAGCCGCCCAAGGGTTTCCACATCGTGCCCGGATGGCACAATGTTGCGAGAATGGTGTCATAATTTGGGTTGGCGACTAATGTCTGGAAGTGAGAGTCGTCAACTTCCGCTGTCCCTAACAGTGTATTAATCGTAACCGAGTCATACGGGACCTGTTTACCCCTAACAAACACCCTACCATTTCTCGCCTCCGCCGCATTTGCATAAAATTCGCGCACTACTGAGACCACCGCCGCATTAGGTTGATTTCCGAATTGGCTCCATTCACGCCTTTCCAAGTCGAAAGAAATACCCAAGTGTCTATCCTCAAACTGTCTCCGGACTCCCCTCCCGGCTATAGGGTTTCGGTGAATTTTGGCATGCTCGTATCTAGCCCTAGCCTCCATACTAACAAAACGATGTCTATCAAAGGCGGAAGATGAACTATAGGAGCCGAGGTTACCTTTTTGCTTTTTGGGAGCCATTGTGTTGGAAGAGTTGAAGGGGAAGATGATGGCCGAAGAAGAAGACCCGATTGATGGAATATGCGTGTGTTCCTACGAAGAAGATTCGCCTTGCCGATATTTGGGGAAGAAATCGACCACCTGCACACAAAAATTGAAGGGGAGAGTGAGGGAGAGTTAGGGATTTGGGGGGTAGGGGCGCGCAGAAATGAAAGGGGAAAGGGGATTCGCGACTTAAAAAGCAGTCGCGCTCGAGCGGTAGAAAACTACCGCTCGAGCGCGAACCTCTCTGGAGTTAATTTTCTATAGGTACGCGCTCGCGCTCGGGCGGTACAAAAATACCGCTCGAGCGCCAACCTCTCGGGAAATATTATCCCGAGGTAAGCGTTCGCGCTCGGGCGGTACAATTTCACCGCTCGAGCGCGAACCTCTCTGCCCAAAATTGCTTAAATGCAAACCTTTTTTTTTAATATATAAAACAACAGTAAAATAAAATATGCTGACACGAAAGAAAAAGAAAATTAAATTAAATGCAAGAGAAGGGAAAGAAAAGTAAGTTGTCAATTTATCGTCGAGAGCTAGACTGTCGGCCGGTCTTAGTTCGGCATGTCTTGGGGCCGGGTGATTCCAAGTTGTGGCTCAACTGTGCCACCCATGTAGTGCTTCAGGCGATGGGCATTGACCGTGAATGTCCCATCCTTCCCATCTTTTAATTCTACAGCTCCCGATGGATAAACTTTGGAAATCACGAATGGACCAGACCATCGTGACTTCAATTTTCCGGGAAACAGTCACAACCGGGAGTTGTAGAGTAGGACACTTTCACCCTCTTTAAATTCTCTTTCGATGATCCGCCTATCATGAGCCTTCTTTGTCTTTTCTTTGTATGACAGTGCTAGATTATTTTCCGGAATTCCTCCAATTGATCTAGTTGAAGCAAACGCTGTTCACCTGCATCAGTAAAATTAAAGTTCAGTGCTTTTGTGGCCCAGTATGCGCGATGCTCTAACTCTACAGGTAGATGACATGCTTTACCAAACAAAAGCCTATACGGTGTAGTGCATATAGGTGTTTTAAAAGCAGTCCTATATGCCCAAAGAGCATCATCTAATCTCACCGACCAATCCTTCCTACTTACACCTACCACTTTCTCCAAAATTCGCTTTATCTCTCGGTTAGACACCTCCACTTGCCCACTCGTCTGGGGGTGATAGGGGGTAGATATCTTATGTGTGACACCATATTTGCTCAAAAGTTTTTCAAATATTTTGTTGCAAAAATGCGTGCCACCATCACTAATGATTGCTCGTGGTGTTCCAAATCGGTTAAAAATGTTTTTCTTTAAAAATTTTAGGACCACTTGAGCATCATTAGTGGCATATGCTTCCGCCTCTACCCACTTAGACACATAATCAACCGCAACCAAGATGTATTTTTTTGTGAAAGAACTGGGAAACGGTCTCATGAAGTCTATTCCCCACACATCAAAAACCTCACATTCAATGATATTATTTAACGGCATTTCATGACGGTTAGAGATGTTACTTGACCGCTGGCATTTATCACAATGTAGCACATAAGAACGAGCATCTTTGAAAAGACTTGGCCAATAAAAGCCACATTCAAGTACCTTGGATGCCGTCCTTGTTGGTCCGAAATGACCAACTACCTCACTGTCATGGCAATGGTTGAGAATTTGATCAAACTCTTCCTCCGCAACACACCGTCTTATCATGGAATCTGCACAAATTTTAAACAAAAACGGTTCCTCCCAAAAATAGTATTTCACGTCAGAAAAGAATTTCTTTCGTTGGTGAAACGATAGGTTTGGTGGAGGTGTGCCTGTGACAAGGAAGTTAGCGAAATTTGCATACCATGGACAATGTTTCATCTCAAACAGTTGCTCGTCAGGAAACCAATCATTAATAGCTTGATCTACACATTCATTACTAACAAGCTCTAGTCTAGATAAATGATCCGCCACCACATTCTCAACACCTTTCTTATCTCTTATTTCCAAATCAAACTCTTGTAACAGTAAGATCCACCGAAGTAAGCGTGGCTTTGCATCTTTCTTAGCAAGCAAGTATTTAAGGGCAGAATGGTCAGTGAATACAATTACTTTGGACAAAACAAGGTATGAATGAAATTTGTCAAGTGCAAATACTACTGCAAGTAATTCCTTTTCAGTTCTTGCATAATTCAATTGAGCCTCATCTAAGGTCTTACTTGCATAGTAAATTGTGTGAAATACCTTGTTTCGCCGCTGGCAAAGTACGGCCCCCACTGCAGTGTCACTGGCGTCGCACATGATCTCGAAGGGCATGTCCCAATCCGGTGCCACCAAGACAGGAGCCGTCACCAAGCGCTCCTTTAAATCCTCGTATGCCTGCAAACAGTTAGAATTAAAATCAAAGGGCATATCTTTCATAAGTAGAGAAGATAGAGGTTTGGCAACTTTAGAAAAATCTTTGATGAACCGCCGATAGAAACCGGCGTGGCCTAAAAAACTTCTAACTCCCTTTACTGAGGCTGGTGGTGGTAGGTTCTTTATGACTTCAATTTTTGCCTTGTCCACCTCAATTCCTTGCTCCGAAACCTTGTGCCCTAAAACAATCCCCTCTTGTACCATGAAATGGCACTTTTCCCAATTGAGCACCAAGTTCGTCTCCTCGCATCTTCTCAACACGGATCTCAAATTCTGCAAGCACTCATCAAACGTTGCACCAAAGATAGCAAAATCATCTATAAATATTTCAAGAAAGGTTTCAATCATATAATGGTATATAGCAGTCATACAGCGCTGAAATGTAGTAGGTGCATTACAAAGACCAAAAGGCATTCGGCGAAAAGCAAACGTGCCATAAGGACAAGTGAAAGTGGTTTTCTCTTGGTCCTCAGGTGCAACTGTGATTTGATTATACCCCGAATACCCATCTAGAAAACAATAAAATTCATGCCCCGCTGATCTCTCCAACATTTGATCAATAAAGGGAAGGGGAAAATGGTCCTTACGGGTGGCATCATTCAACTTCCTATAGTCAATACACACTCTCCACCCCGTAACAGTTCTCGTGGGAATAAGTTCATTCTTTTCATTTGTGATCACCGTAATCCCACCTTTATTAGGCACACACTGAACTGGACTTACCCAAGCACTATCGGAAATAGGATAGATAATACCTGAATCGAGAAGCTTAATGGTTTCAGCTTTTACTACCTCTTGCATCTTTGGATTCAGTCGTCTTTGAGGTTGCACGAGAGGTGAGTACTTCTCTTTCATCAAGATTTTATGCATGCATATCGATGGACTGATTCCCTTGATGTCTGCCACCTTCCAAGCGAATGCCCTTTTGTGCTCTTTGAGAACTTGCAACAATTTGTCCTCCATAGCATCTGTCAAAGCAGCAGAAATAATGATAGGCAACATGTTATTCTCACCTAGGAATACGTACTTTAAGTGCGGAGGTAAGGGTTTGAGCTCAAGCGTCGGTGGCTCCTCGATGCTCGACTTTGGATGGATCAAATCTCTGCGTTCTCCTAGGTCCTCCAGTCGCATCCTCATTGGCTTTCTCCATGGATGGTTGGCATTGAAATGTGCCACAATTTCAGTTTTCTCATCGTCCAATTCCTCTTCTCTCAACTCAGTAGTGATAGTGGCCTCTAAAGGGTCCCTAAAATCATCCTGCACATAGTGAGAAACAAGAGAGTCAAAAGTATCAATTCTAAAACAGCTATCAGAATGCAGTGTGTGCTTAAGTGCATTAAAGACATCAAAAGTAATCTCCTCCTCGCCCACTCGCAATCTCAATTTCCCTTCTTGTACATCAATCAGTGCCTTGCCAGTCGCAAGGAATGGTCTTCCCAAAATGAGGGGCATCTCTGTATCCTCCTCCATGTCGAGCACCACGAAATCGGCAGGAAAAATGAATTTGTCCACTTTCACTAGCACATCCTCAATCACTCCGCGGGGGTACTTGACAGATCTGTCAGCCAGTTGCAAGGACATCCTCGTCGGCTTAGGCTCTCCCAACCCAAGTTTCCTAAACACAGAAAATGGCATCAGATTAATACTTGCACCAAGATCACATAATGCTTTATGAAAAACAACATCACCAATCATGCAAGGAATAGAGAAACTCCTTGGGTCTTTTAGCTTCGGTGGGATTTTGTTTTGCACCAAAGCGGAGCAATTTTCCGTTAAGTTCACTGTCATGTGATCCTCCAACTTCCTCTTATTAGCTAAAATATCCTTCAAAAATTTAGCGTAACTAGGCATTTGCATTAGAGCATCGGCAAAGGGAATATTGATATGCAACTTTTTAAACACCTCAAGAAACTTACCGAATTGTGCATCCAGTTTCGCTTTTTTCAATGCTGCAGGGAAAGGTGGAGGAATAACAATTTTTGGTTGTGCAGTGGGTGCTAGTGTGGAGTTAGAAGACTTACCTTTAGATGTCGCAGTTTGCTCATCCACTGTTTGAGTTTTCTCTTTTTCCCTTGACTCCAAAACTTTCCCGCTTTTCAACTCAATAGCCTTCACTTGCTCTTTTGGATTAGTCTCTGTGTTACTTGGCACGGTGCCTTGCTCTCTACTTTCTATCATCTTCGCTAATTGACCAATCTGATTTTCAAGTCCCTTAATCGACGCATCCTGATTTTGAAGTCTAGTTTCAGTGGATGAAATAAACTTAGACATCATTTGCTCCAAGTTGGACTTTTCTTCTCTAAGAGGATCGGATCTGTACATCGGTTGTTTGCCATATTGTTGTCCTCCTTGCGGTCGATTCTGACTGTTTTGACCGCCCCATGAGAAGTTGGGATGTTGCCTCCACCCAGGATTGTATGTGTTCGAATAAGGGTCATGCCTTGGGCGGTTTTGGACTCCCACTTGGTTCACTGGTGCCTCATTTTGCATATAGAATGGATTGTCGTCTTGATAGTCCTTCGCATAGTGTTCCCCTCCACACTTTTCACAGAATATCTCTTGAAGACGCATCGCCGTGCTACCCACATTCAAGCCGTCTATTTTCCTGTTTAAAGCATCAAGTTGTGCAGTAATAGCAGAAAAATCAGTTACCTGGTGCACTCCTGCACTTCTCCGCTGGTTGTTCCTGTCAGATTGAGGATGATAACTGCTAGCAGCCATCTCCTCCAACAACTCATATCCTTCTTCCGCAGTCTTCCTCAAAAGGTTCCCACAAGCAGCAGCATATATCATAGTACGGTTAAGAGTAAGCAAACCGTAATAAAATATTTGAACGACTAACCCAAGTGGCAACTCATGATGTGGGCATCTTCGTAGTAGGTCCTTGAAGCGCTCCCATGCCTCATATAACGATTCCTGATCGAATTGAGCGAATGTTGTAATGTCTGCCCGCAGCTTCATGGTCTTGGAGGGAGGGAAGTATTTGATGAGAAATGCTTTCGCCATGTCCTCCCATGTAGCGATCGAACCTACAGGCAAACAATTTAACCACGCTTTAACTTTATCACGTAAGGAGAAAGGAAATAAACGCAATCTAACAGCATCATCAGAAACTCCAGTGAATTTAAAAGTATCGCAGATTTCAAGAAAATCCGCGATGTGCGTGTTTGGATCATCCACTGCAGTTCCTCCGAATTAGACTGTGTTCTGAATCATCTGGATTATGGCTGGCTTGATTTCAAAGTTATTTGCCCGCACGATAGGTCTCACAATGCTAGGGCGTGCACCCTCCAAAGAAGGTTGGGCATACTCCAGCATCGGTATGCGACGTGGCATCTCGACTTGTCTATTTTTACGCTGTTCCTCCTCACGTTCTGGCTCGTGTCTCTCCATCAGTTCTTTAAGCCTCTGTTGTTGTCTTCTCCTGCGGAAGGTTCTTTCAATTTCAGGATCAAACTCAAGCTCCACGTCAAGTGACTTTGGCATGCACTGGAAGAGATATCTGTAATAAAATATGAAGTGTTATCTCAAGAGAAATAAAATAATGCTAAAGGAAATAACTAAAAATAAAATTGTAGATTAACAGTCCCCGGCAACGGCGCCAAAAACTTGATCGAGCAAAACTTGCACAGTGAAATCCCCAATAAAATATTATTTTGTATGCTCAAAAATTAATCGCAAGTGCACGATGTCAAGTTATAATATAGTGTACGTGAGTACGAGTATCGTTCCACTGAAGACTGTGTTTTACAATTTTTATTTTTAGCAACAAAAAGTGATTTGATTGTTTTATTACTACTAAAATCAAATAAGAATGCAATTCGAAAGATTCAAGATCAAGTAATGAGATATAATGTCTCAAATGGTTGAGTAAAATTCAATGAAAAATGGATTTGTTGGGAATCTCGGTTCACCTACCCCTCGTTAATTAATTAATTCGTTCGATCGTGATCTACGCTTCCGACAGGATTTCCTAATCTATTGAACACACTCTCTCGAGCTATGCCAAACTAATTCTACTCAATGAAGTAATTAAATATCTTTAATTATTTATCAAGAGCAAATCGCATTTCGACCTATGAAATCCCCTAGTTTTCGACCCTAAGGACTATGACTATCGGCACGTATCCAATTTCATATATTTATGTAAATTGTAGATCCGTGAATTATACTACTCGATCCTATCACTCGTTATTCTCTCGAACTCACTCGTGATATGAAACGTCGTTAAAGTTAGCTACGCTTTAATGACACGACAAAACAGTAGTAAAATCAAGTAAAACGCACAATCGAAATATAAATTAATTCAATTCAACGTTCGGGGTAGGATCCCCTTTAATCCCAACAAATAATAAAGTTTTAGCTACTGAAATTCATAATCAAAATAAACAAAATAAAGTTTAAATGATAAAACTAAATAAGAAATACTAGAGTTGACGAAAAACGCAAGAAACGATGTCCGGAATCTTCAATTCTTCGATCCAAGCGCTAAAGTGCTCTCCAAACTTCTGACGGCTCCAACATGAATCTGAAAAAATTCCCCCCAAAAACGTCTAAGATTCCTTCCATATCAGCCACCTCCGAAATTAGGGAATGGAATCGAACTTGATATTTTCCAAAAATAGGTGGCGCTCGGGCGGTAGTTCTGTATTTTTTTCTTTGGGGATCACTGCTCGCGCTCGGGCGGTAGAAAACTACCGCTCGAGCGCCGACCTTTCTATCGACTTGGCACTTGGCTCCGATTTTAGTTCTCCCGGTCATTTTTCCTGAAATTTCATCACACAATAGTGAGATATGATAAAATGCAATTGATTACTCTAAAATGAACAAAATGTAAATGAAATGCATGCATGCACAATGCAAACACAACTAAAACTAATGCAATAAAACACGTAAAAACGACAAATATCATTATATCAATAAGAGCAATTTATAAAAGCGTTTTATACGACCAATACTAAAAGTATTTATTAGGTACAATTTATAAACCCATCCTAAAAAAATAGAGCAATAAAAGCGGGCAACGACACCGGTTATGTGAAACCGTGGTTAGATATCTTCAATATGAGCAGTTTCCGAAATGCTCTTAATAGTTATATCAATAAGAGCAATGTATAGAAAGGGTTTATACGACTACTACTAAATGTATTTAATAGCTGCAATTTTCAAATCAATCCTACAAAAACAGAGTTATAAGGGCGGTCCATGACACATGTTATGTGAAAACCGCTGTTACATATCTTTAATATGAGCGATTTCCGGAATGCTCTTAATAGTTATATCAACAAGAGCAATGTATAGAAACGGTTTATACGACAGAGTTATAAAGGCGGTCCACAACACCGGTTTTGTGAAACCGCTGTTAAAAATATTCAATTAGAGTAGTTTCCAAAATGGTCCTAATAGCTAAATCAATAGGAGAAATTTATAGCAGCGGTTGATACAAATTAGTACTAAAAATTGTGCAACTAAAGCGGTTATGTGACCACTCCTAAAAGTAAGAAAATAGAAATGGTTTAAGTAAAACCTATTTTGTTGTTCAGTTTGCACGAGCGGTTTAAGAAGTGCTCCTCAAACACCGCTTCTAGAAACATTTTTTTTTGTAGTGGTTATTCAACTCATGACTCCTAATCCTTTTAAAGGACTTGGAAATCTTTTCTAGCTGATGCCATTCCTTCCAGAGCACACTTGAAGCAGAACTCTATCAGTAGCAAGCTCGGAAACATGATCAACTTCAAACTCTCGTTTGTACTTCCTTGTTGTTGCTCTTTGTGCAGCAGTAGGAGTCAAACCATTTCGTTGTATATTCTGAAGATCTTGCACTTTGAACCATGAAGACATGATCTTTATCCAGATATATTCCTCAATGGTCTTCTTCAAAGCTTCCAAATGAGGAAGTGTTTCTTGTGTTACCAAGACACGAGTACTGCTACGGGCATCCGAATTGCTTGAGTCCGACATGTCAAATTGTTGTTTCTTTAACATTGTTGTTGTATTATTTATAGACAGGTTACATTTAAAGTTGAAAAAGTTGATGAGTCTCAAGTCAACTGAAACGTCCAATGATTTACTCAGACTAAGTTTTTCTTATCCCTTATTTATTTACGCAATCAATAAAAGCAGTAGATAAACAAAGACATGTCAAAATGAGATTTTTCATTCATAAAAACTGAAGCATTACATAACATTTATCTACTACATTTGTTGATATCAGCAGATTGAAGTACTTCAACAAAAATCTAACTGAGGACTGTTGGGATCCCCTCTCTTCAAATGATTGTGATTTTGGAAGAGGTGATTCCACAGTTTAGTCCTAATAATTTTGAACGATCTAACTGATTGTTCATATTATAAACTGAGGATTTTCTTCCAAAGTCTTTATATCTTGAAAAAAAATGTTTTCAAACATTTTATTACGAGACGCTGGAAATTGCCTCTGGATCTCTTCTGCTGATTCAGACTCCAGAGAAGACTCCGAGAGATTACTTGTTCTACCCATTTGATTTGATACAAGTATAAATGATTTAGTTTGTGAGCTTGCAGGCACTTATATAAAGACTTGGGAAGCTGAAGAGACGGCTATCTGACTACACGAATACCAAGAATTATCTGTCATTCTCTCTTATTTCGTATCTTCACATTTATTAGTTGCATTAATTCAGGGGGAACATATTGTTTTCAGACTGTTATTTTCTTGCTTTGTTAGAAGCTGAAAGGATGTTTGTCTTTTCGATAAAACAATATGTCTACTGAACTTCATTAAAGTGCTGGAAATATTTCAGTACTTTGTAACTTCCAATAGATATTATCATAAAACGACAAACCCTCTTCTGGATATTTTCAGTAACCAATTGGACAGCCCGCTCTTTTAATTACCTTCAAAATTTTAAAATAATTAGTCTCTCTGACACCCACTGTTTAACTTTTCAAATACTCAACCGCAAACATATTGACATGTGTCCTTGTGTTTCACTGACGGCTGTACATTTTTGTATATTAACCGCTCTTCTCATTTTTTTTTACTTTTTACGCTTCCAAACTTTTGCCTACTAGCTACTGATTTCTCTTGCTAATGTCTCTTACAGATCTTACTTCAAATTTATCTTGTTCACAGAAATTACCGGAGCTTACAATTTGAACGCTTATCAAGTTAACTTTGCTTTCGTCGTAACTATCAAGGATGAACATCTTGGCAAGATGTTTCAAGCTATTGATAAATCCGGTCTCAGAAAATTTTTGGAGGCACCTGCCGTTATATACAAAACTGCTCTTTTGGATTTCTATGCCAAAGCAACTGTACAAGAAGGAAATATCATCTATTCTCAAGGAAACGCATCTATTTCCATCGACGGTGCATTACTGGGATCAAATTTCTTTCTGTCTTGTTCTGGTTTATCTGAATTTTCTGGCATTTCTAAGGAGGAAATGTCTACTGCCCTACTCAATTTCTCAGCTTCTGGAGAGGAACTCTGTGGGGACCCGGAAGCTAATTAATTTCTTAATCATCGGTGGGAATAATTAAATCACTTACAATAAACAGGGTCTAAATTTTTTTAAAAAAAATACAAGTGTCAATGTGGAATGTAATGGAATTCATTTAAATATATAATTCGAAAATAAAGTACAAGTCTTGTACCATATACAATCATTTAAAACTAAGGTTTAACGACTACATGTCAAGTGTTCAAACCCTATCTACAATCCAAGTTCGTAGTCTCCACTCTAATCCCGATCTTTCTTCATCTCCTCGACCCTGATCATGTCCCGCCTGTTTCCATGCACACATACAAACACGACAACAGCCAGATAACTCCGGTGAGAAATATATCTCAATATAAATCAACGACACATGCAATCATATAATCAATATAAAACATGAGACAAATATCAGTAATATGAATCAAAATCTGAAAGCATAATTCAATATAAATCTGTAATTCAACTCATGAATCCATATCTCAAATTAGACTCATTCCTAGTCTAGGGATCCGATTTCCAGACGTTGGCATTCCTATATCGAATTTCAGTAAAAGAATTAAATTCCACCTCTAATCAAACATCGATATAAACCAAACATCTGGTGTCTTGACCTATCCGTCACAGACTTTGGCACTTCCGCCAATCATTATTCGGTGACAATGTGCAATGGGCCAGTGACGATTCCATCACCATCAGCCCGTCTGTCACAATACCAATCGTCTAATAAATGCTTTCTATAAATCAATAGAATCAGAAAATCAATTCAAATCAATGCACAGAATAACAATAAGTATGTGGTTTAGGGAAACTCAAGTATATCACACTCGAGTCATTCTGCCGGTTCGACATTGACTTATACCTTTCTTTAATCGCAGTTCTCACAGCGTTCAAATCTAGAATTCGAAGTCTGTAAATACTCAATCTGGCAATGAAAACATCAAGAAATACAATATTAATATACTGCTCAAATCAATACCGAATCTTATCAATCTGAATCTAACTCAAATCAACGGCATAACGGAACAATCCCGATATCCTCGTCAATATAATATCAACAGGTATCAATACCACAATTTATAATCAATAACGATACAAATCCGATATCGAATCTCAATCAATTCCATTCTGAAAATCATAACAATTCCATAATCAATCTGTTTCTCAATCTGACTTCGATTCTACGATGTCTAACATGTCAAGAACATCATATATGAATCCTATCTGATTCTGGCAATACCATAATTTCAAATCATACCAAAAACATAAGAAACTTACGTCCAGTTGAAGCCTGCGTCAATAGAAATACAGTACTGAAGTCGGATTCAAATTTTGACGGGCGGATTCTTCGTAAATCAAAATATAATATCAAAAGTTGGAAATTAGCTCTGAAGTTCCTCGTTCCTTCTCAGTGAATGTTTGAGGGAAATGAACGTTTCTTTATATATATATTGCATTACAAGGGACGTTTGGCTTCCTATTTGTGCATCACGTCTCGTGCATATGCGCGACCTCAACTGGCGCATATGCGCGAGACCTACTGGTCTCCGCGATAAGTCTCTCAGCAGCTCGCGCATATGCGCGCCCATCTTCCGCGCATATGCGCGAGGTTCTCTGGAATTGTCATTTGGTTTCCGCACAGCTCGCGCATATGCGCGCCCATCTTCCGCGCATATGTGCGAGGTCCTCTGGAATTGTCATTTGGTTTCCGCACAGCTCGCGCATATGCACGTACTCACTTCGCGCATATGCGCGAGGTATTCTGTCCATTTCGCGCATGTGCGCGCATCATGTCGCCCATGTGCGCGAGAGGTACTGCCCTCGCACTTACATCTTCTCATGCTGAATCAAATCGTGTCCCGATTAATCTTCTCCTAATTATATCAATTCAGAATAAATCATTTCACAGATTAACAGATAAAAATCTCGGGCATTACAAACTCTCTCCATCCTGTTTTAAGAAGCTTTTTGTCGAAAAATCACTATTGGTGAAAGCCAGAACGTTTGATCGGCTGACCAAAAAAAGGTTCAGGTGATGATTTCCATCACTTCTGGGTATAAAGTGGATTGGAGTTCATTCTTGTTTCGAATAATGAAGGATATGGTGTTATGGAAGAGTTCTGGTTTTGCTGTTCAGTTCAGCACAATGCTCAAGGATGCTGGTTTTGCCTTTACTACTGAGCAGGACGGTTCTTACGTCACTATGGCTGATGCTGACAATGTGCTTGCCTTAAGGCCAAAGCCATCTGTTGCTGAGTTCATTGCCTTGAAGAAGGAAGCGGGAGATGCTCAAACTGAGGCTCAAGGAACTCAGAAGAAAATAAAAAGGAAAAGAGTGGTTATCTCCACTGATTCTGACAAAAAGGTATCTGGGGAGTCTGCTGCTCCTACCAAAGTTTCTCTACCAGTAAACCCTAGCAAGAAGAAAGCTCGCACTATTGTTCGCATCAAGAAAACAGTTGCAATCACTGATTTAGACATTTTCCCCTTGAGACAAGTGTTCCCAGAAGCCACCTCTTCTATGCCAAAATCAGTCCCTGCTTCTAGACCAGCAGCTACTTCAGCTTCAACCACTTCATCTACCACCCCAGTCTTCAGACCGACTTCTGGAGTTGTCATTCGGGAATCCTCCGCTGGGTCTTCTGCATTTAGACCACTGATGTCTATATCATCCTCTGATAAAGGCAAAGGAAAACTCGTTGAAGAACCACAATCTCATGGCACCAAATCATCTGTTTTAACTGGTGTTGATCTTCACATCGAGGAAATTGAGAGAACTGCCAATGAAGGCATGAAGTTCTTCGACGAATGGCATAAGGTTCGGGTTTTTCATCTTCTCTCCTATTTCAGGACAAAAGGAACTTTTGGAAGATTGATGAAATACGAGGAGAGAGTTTTTGATCTTGCCAAGACTCAAAACGTGATTGAAGCAATGAGACGTCGGCTTCATTCTTGAGCAGCTTAAACGACATAAGCTAGAATCTGTGTTGAAGACTCTTCAGTCAAATTTTGATGCATTGATTCCCACTGCTGCTCAAGATCAGACAGTGATCTTCATTCTAACTGACCGTTTGAAAATGTTGAATGAGCAACTTCTTGTTCAGGAACAGACATTTGAAGACTCTCTACAGTATTCAGTAGGTTTTGTTCCAATCTTTAATCAGAATAAGCCAGTTGAGGAACAGACTACAGCTTCTCCAAAAGCTAAAATCTCCAGTACTCCTGCATCACCTACGCGACCTATTCAATCTTCGTCTCTTATTTCTGTTCGAGAATTGGCTTTGGTGGACGAAGTAATTGAATCCATTGTTATTACTGCCTCCGCTACACCAGAAGCAACTCAGGCTGAAAATGTGGTCCCACCAGCAGTCCAACCAACAGTTCAACCAGCAGATCTACCCATGGCAGATTCATATGCTACTCAATCTCAATCTTTTCCAAATCTAGAGATCTTCTCTGCTGAACATCGAGTGGCAATGGAATTCATTTTGAATGATCCATCTTTATCCATTCTAGACACCGAACAACTGGAAGCGTTGAGCAGCCCGTTGCAATTGCTACTGCTCCTACCGATTTTGTCCCTTCTACTGCACTGGTTATCCATCTTGCTGACTTCCGGACTTGTATTTCTCACATTGCTGAAATCAAGCAATGCTTACTGGCCAGAAGCCTCTCCCAAGAAGAAGAGCATTTCAATCTTGAGTTTAAGATCGAAACAATGAGGCGATCTATTGATAGGATTTTTGAAATCTTCAAGCAGTTATCTTTTGATCGTGCTGGTGAGGTCAGTACCACCGAAGTTTTCCGCAAACGCATAATGGATTATGTCCTTAAAATGGCAGAATCATTGTCAAAGCTTGAAGTAGAATATGATCTCTTCCAGAAAAATGTCTTGACAAGTCATACTAACCTCGTGTTCGGTCAAACTGATGTTCTCGTACTATTTCTGCTCATGACTCGTCCCTTCAATTCATCTCAACTCAACTTGTGGCTACTGACTCCAAGATCGAAACTATCAACGAAAAGATTGAGTCCCAGTCTTAATCTATTGAAGCTCTAAATGAACATGTTTCGAATCAAATGCCAATTCTGGAGATACTTCAAAATGGCCTTATTACTCTTACTGGACGAGTGGATTTCTTACTTACTCGCGTTCAGGGATTTGATGCCAAAAAGGGGAAACAGAAGGCAGACCAGAAGAAGAAGGAAGAATGACAGAAGGAGGGCATCATGCAGAATCATCTTTTGGAAACTAAGATCCTCAGGATGAGGATACCCTGTTCTGAGATATTGGAATAGATGATTAAACTCCTTAACGATTTCTGAACTCTGTTTTACTGTTTATTTTCTTATCAATTACCTTTTAAGACAATCTGCTTTTATATTCATCTTGACTAATCTTCTTGGTTTTGACATCACCGCAAAGGGGGAAATTGATAGACTTAATTTAATTGTGGTGATGATAGTCAAAACCAGTAGATCGCATGAATAAAACATGCAGATAGTTTAAAAGCAGTACTCTTCGAGTACTTATCCGCTTAGAAAATTAGAAGCAGTACTTGACTTCTACTCGATCAGAACCAATCAATCTTATATTAAATGTTACCGTTACTCAACCTAGTATGAGTATTAAATGCTTCATTAATGGTGAACAAAGTCATTTAATATGTCTAACCTATTTTGGTATAAAACAAAACTGATTGTTTTAAAGCCTTTTTGCAGGAACTCTTTTAGGCAATAAAGCTGATCTTACCAGAAGTCAAAAAAGCCGTTTTTATTTATAGATGTTGGATTCAAGACTTCTATAAATACACGGGATCAACGACGCTTACAAGTTACCAAAAACTACGAGCTTATTTCTAATATATGAACGCTGATTTGAGCACTCAGATTTTCTTATCATCTTTAAAACTCAACATACAGAAAAGCAGCACACGCTTCACTTAAGTTATCTGATCTTTTGAGATCATATTGTGCTGACTGTTTCTTATCTCTCTCTACAATCATTATCGCGCTATTACATATTTGAGAAGAGTTTGTAAACTGGAACAGGTTTTTTTTCAGAACTTTTGTAATGCCCGAATTTTGATATAATATGGCAGTAGTTGTGATGGTTCTTGGCTTACGTTATGGTATGAATGATAATGATGTTATAGAATGGAATAGATAATGGATGGGTAGAATAAAAGGTTGAATTTGAGCTAAATAGGTAATGGAAGTGCAGAAACGGTGTGAAAAATGTGACAGTAGTTGTGGTTTTTAGCATAATATTTTGTATATTGATCCAATGTCAACGTGAGGCCACTTTCATTAGAAAGATAAGACATAAGGCTATAACTTTCTTATTTTGAGTTTTGGCCAAATCATTAGGGAAGACGAGCCAAAAGCGGCCCGAAGTGTGTCGTGCGTATCGTCGTTCCTACAATGACACATGTTAAGAGAATGGGCATAACTTTTTACGCAGACCTCCAAATGACCTGAAATTCGGGAAGATGCAAGCCAAGACATAGAGCTACAACTTTGTAGTTTACCACTTTCGCAAATTCTGAAGTTAAAAATGCGTTTTGGACAGAATATGGTGCGCCCCTGCGCCAGAACCCGTGCTATGGCGCGCCCATTGCTGAAATTTTGGTGTTTGGGCAGTATGGTGCGCGCCCCTGCGCCAAAACACGCGCCATGCCGCCCAGCACTTGTACCAAAAACGTGTTTTGAGGTTTGGAAGGTATAAAATAGATTGGGGAATGATTTTTGTATCATTTATTCTCATCCTCATTTCTTTCCATCGGTTTAGAGCTAGGGTTCTTCATTCTCCTTCAATCCAATTTCTTCCAAGACATTAATCTTTGATTGAAGCCTTAATATTTGCTTGGAGATTAGAAGTTCTTCTCCTCAAGAGTTTATAAGCAAGGTAAGAAAGCTTATTTCCTTGGTTTAGTGATTGAAGGGAAAACAATGGGTTGTTTGGTTTGAGTGTTGAGGTAAAGTTGTTAATATAATGATTGATGCTATTGTATGCATTGATATTTTGGAAAAGAAATGGAATTGAAGAGGAGCTAACTCTTTAGCACGCACTCCATGTGTTTGACAAAATAATTCAATGAATGTTTTTATGGCATATTACGGTTAAAAAATGATACGGATTACTTCTTTACAAAATTGTTGGGATTTGAGTTTTCTTGAATATCCAATTTGTGGATCTTGATTCGAAGCAGTATTGAATTAATTATGAATTTTGAACAAAAACTACTTTGTTTTGATAGATGATCAAAGTTCTTGAGTTATAGTAGAATTCCAAGGTTCAACACTTCTCACCTACACATTTCGATCTTCTTTTGGTAATATTTGAAAGGTATGTTACGGTCGGTAACATACGAGGTAAAAGTATCATTTTTATTTTAAATTGAAAACTCTATGGCTCGATGAACTATTGGTGATTTGATGATGATTGTTGTATTGAGATGAGTTGATTATGATATCGAAATGATGATATTGATTTGCATCATTACATTGCATATTGAGCCACTTTTTGATTCAGATTTGATATGGCGGAGGTCGCCTTGATTTATTTATTTGTTGGACGTATGGGGCAATAGTTGAGTTGGCATAGTGTATGCGGAGGTCGCTGCTATGGCCTGAATACTCTATATAGGCGCACCATAGTCCTGGGATTGTAGAACACAGCAATCCACCCCGAGCGGATGAGTCGGTGGATGTTGCTGGGTGATTCTATTCCCTTGGGTACCCTATGACCAGATGATTCACTTGATCTTGATATTTATTGATAGCCCACAGCTTCTGATCATGCATTGCATTATATTGCATCTTTAAGAATTTCATATGAACTATTTGTCATTTTAATTCTCATATGTTATTGATTGTATCATACTGGGTTTATACTCACCGACATGTCGGCTACCTCTTGTTTTCATGTGCTTGACGGTAGGTGAGGCGAGGCTTGGGATGCCAGAGTCCAGCTCCAGGCGAGGAGACACGAGTTAGAGTGGGATTCTCGGGTCTTAGGAGCTATGCGATGATGTTTTGATTTCTTTGGTTCACTAGTTTATTTTGACATGTTGAAACTTATATTCAAACATTTGAAACAATTAAATTATTTTGAAAATGTTATGTGGATTTGTGAACTACAAATTATGTATTTTACTAAATCGTTTGGTTTGTTGCATTTATAATTATTGGTATTAGATATCGGACCCGAGGCCCCACAACTTTGTTGTTTCGTTTTTATTGTGTTGAGATACTAAGAGTTTCAGTAGGCAAATGATAAGTCCTGTTGAAGTGGGTATGTACAAGTGTGTACTGTAAAATCCAAAGTCTTTTAGTGATACCTTCTGGAAACAGAAGAAGGGGAGACGTAGAAGATTTTATCTTCGAACTTCCAGAAACAACTACTGTTCTACTGCCTACTGTTATTACTGTTTTCACCTTACTCCATCGGATCGTTTCCGCACTTATTATTGTGATCTGCTGGACTTACGCTTGAACAAGAACAGCTACAATATCTAACAGGATTCTATCACCCTTTGCAAAAACTTTCGTCAAAGGAAAGAGTTTATTCACCCCCCTCTAAACTCTACATCGATCCTCAACAATAAATTTCGCTACATGTACTCACGTGTTATACGTTTTTAAAAAAAATTGAATGACCATCATATATACAAAAATAAGTTGACATATGGTATATATATTCAAATATTTAATAGTTAAAGAACTGAGAGGTGATGTTTTTCAATCACATATGGTTTGCTAAAAATAAATGGCAAAGAAGATATTTCTTGCTTTAGTCTTTTTTTAAATAAAATAAAATAAGTTAAAAAGAAAAATATGGTTTTGATTTAAATTTTAACATTGATTCGATATCTATATAATCTATACTATTTTTTATATATATTATTTTTCTCTCCTATAAATTTAATTTCAAAAACTAATAAATTTTATATAAATTTCAAAAAAACTGCACCATTCATGATTTTTTATAAGAAACACACGCATTTTGTATATCACAATCTGTTAGTATTTATAATGGTTGAACGAAAAATATGAAACAAAATAATAAGGCAAAAATTTGTGTTAGATGTTCTCATGTGTCAAATTTATGAGACGGATCTCTTATTTGGGTCATCAGTGAAAAAGTATATTTTTTTATGCTAAGAGTATTACTTTTTATTGTGAATATGGGTAGGGTTGACTCGTCTCACGGATTAGTATACAATTTTTTATGCTAATAGTATTACTTTTTACTTTTTATATAACGTTAACATCAAGATTTACGCAATAACTGCAAATTTTTTTACTTGGTGCCAAAGTGATTTATGTGCTAGATAACAGAAATTTTAAGAATGATTTCGAAAATCAATGGGGTTCAAAAACCACTTTCAATGGAAATTTGAGATGTTCTCAGATAAAATCTAAAAATATAATAAAATAGAAAGAATCTAAAATTCATTATTTTACCTTCATTAATAAATACATTGGATTGGGTTGAATGATATTCCTACAACACAATTGAGGAACTAAAAGAATTGAAGCAATCGAAAGCTTCATCTGGATTCCATAGGGGTGCTTCTTCAGAAGATTTATTATTTAATTTCATCCCAAAAGAAAAAAAAACAATGGGAACCAGACCGAGAATTTCGGTAAGAACACACCTCGGTCAGAAGTCGGAAGGAAAAGAAATCGATATTCGGATAATTTTACGTCACATTACACGGGACTATGGATGACAATGGGACGGATTTGCCATTTACATCCCCGACCTCGAATTCCATCCCCACCCTCATATCTGTTACGATCTCCGATTTTTTTCGAACCTAAAACTGCGAAGATCAACTTCTCATCTTCGTCATCATCTCCGATTCAAAAATATTAATTGGACCAAGTGAAGACAGGTTCGAGTATTTCTCAAATCAAAACTTATTATTTTTTTTTATTATTAATGATAATATTAATATTAATATTTTAAAAAATAACATTATTATTATATTATTAATAGTAATTATAATAATATTATTATTTTATTATTGTTATTATTTTAGAGGTGAGTTTGGATATAGGATAGTAATCTAATATATGTCCCTAACTATTTTGGGGATTTTAAAAAAATTCCTCGATTCCGAACCCAAAAATTCGGATATCTTCACTTTCGTTTCGGGTTTTTCCCGCAGAGCTCCAAACTTGTGAGAAAAGTTGTCATGCCTGCACGAGACACATCACGTTTCCTAGAGACACAGAATTATAAGTTATCGATACAAAACAGGAGTGTTACAATCTTTACAAGACAACAATAAACTCGCAATTGTGATTTAACACACGAGGCACTAATTATTTAAGAGAAAAATCCGAAAGTGTCGAAAATGGTGGTGTGGAGTGGGTCGCTCAAATGGGTAGCCCAGTTGTTAAGTGGGCCTTTGCCCGTGGCAGCGGCTTGCACGGCGAAGCCCAAGAACCCGACCATGGCGAGGCGGGCGTGCTTGATCTCCGCGAGCTGGAGGGTGGCCTTCTTCTCCGGGTCGGACGCGAGGCCCAATGGGTCGAAGTAGGATCCACCCGGATAAAGCCTCTTCTCCGGGTCGAGCTCGGCGTTCCTCTGGAACTCAATGTACCCGATGACTAACACCTCGATCCATATCAACGTGGTCATGGAGAATGGGAGCGGTAGCCCAAGATATGAGGATCCATCCACCAATTCAACCTGTGTACAATTTAAATATGGGTAATGCTATGTGTACATGATGGGTTACATAGAGGCTTACATGTAATTATTAATTAATTATTAAATTACAATTAAACCCTCATCCTAAATTGATAGACTACACATTCCATTCATTATTTCTTCTCCTATCAATAATATTAAATTGTTTTTTTTAATGCAAGTCCTGAGATTTATCATACAATTTTTTTAAAAAAAAAATATATTTTGATAAATATTATATTTTTCAATATTTAATAAATTATATAAAAAAATTAATAGTAATGATTTTTAAAATTAAAAAAAATTAATGATTGTAACTACAATAATAAATTATTATATTGCCAAAATTAGAATTAGACAAACGAAACAATCTACAATCTCTTTTACGAATCTACATCTAAAACAAACGAAACAACAAATTGGAAGAAAAAACTAGCCTTAATTTACAGTAATAAAGATGTAAAACAAAGAGAATAGATGGTCATCTCGATAAGCAATAGAATATTTCTATGATCTCGATTTTTTCTTCGTCTTTACCGCATATGGATTTGGAAGCGAGGGTTGGGAGAGGACAAGAAAGATACGGTCAATCGATTTGGAGTGAGGGCTGAGATAGGAGAAGAAATAATTAATAGAATAGGTAGTCTATCAATTTAGGGTGAGAGTTTTATATGTAATTTAATAATTAATTAATAATTACATGTAAGCCTCTATGTAACCCATTATGTACACATATCATTTTCCTTTAAATATTTACCGTAAAACAGATATAAGCTATTTAAATATTTCCATTGCTCGATACATAATTTGACAGGTCCATGATTTTTTAGGTGTTTCAGAAAAATACTATTAACCAACATGTTAACTAATCGATTACCTTAAATTGGGTCCATATTATGATGAATTTCAATTGCAACGAGCCGTATTTTCTGATATATATACACATATATTTTCTATTTTTTGACAAATAAATCCGTAAATTATGATTACACGTTTTATTCTCAAATATATTCATTAAAATTATGCTAAGGTTAGCATTTTCTCATTAAACAAATATCAAAACTTTTCAATCTAAATTTATTATAATTGAGTCTCAAATTCGAAACTTCGTCCAAACATAAGATATCAGTTTCATATAAAATATAAGTTATCAGTCAATTATGAATGCACAATTACCCATTTCTTGTTTGAAGAATTGTAATTAGTACAAGTTATTAGCCTAAAAAAACGTACCTTTCCAGCATCTTGCCAGGTAACACCGGTGAGCCACTCCACAGTGATGGCGCCGAGAGTAGCGAGCATGGCCCACCTGCCGTGGATCAGCTCGCATTCCCTGAACCTCTGCAACCCGAACACCTCGCTATAAGGCTGGAACGGCGTCGATTTCACGTCGGCGGCCTCAGTTCTGGTCCCGATAATGTCACCGGCGGGGTTCTTGGCCAGGTTCTGGTCAAGCGAGTCCAACTCGAACTGCAGGTACTCAGCGGGCTTGCCCAGACCAAACGGGTCGAAACCGTAGTCTCCGATGAGGGACCCGTCGAGATAATCGGGAGCTGTGGCGCCGGGATACCACAACGGCCGGTCAGTGGAGAACTTCTTCGCGGGTTTCTTGGCGGCCGCTTTCTTCTTTTTTCCAAATGAGAACCGTGCCTGAACCCTGACCGACCCGGATCGGGATACTGGGAGGCGAGTGCCGATGAAGGAGGATGCCGCGGCGGCGGCTGTGGAGGCGGCGGCCATTTTGTGAGGAAAGATAGAAATGGAGTTGGAGTTATGGTGGGTGTAGCAAATTGTGGTGGGGAGGATATAGAGCAGGCTATAATTGGGATGGAGAAACGCTGGCCGTTGGATTCTGGGAGTGAATCCATCTGAGGGTTGTGGAAACCCCGGCCTTATCTGATTCTTATCTGGTCGTACACGTAGGATAGCGTTCTGTGGCTGACACGAGTGCTGGAGATTACAAATTAAATATCTTTATGTCAAACGGAGATGCCTCTGGGAAATTCGATCCTTTCTATTAAAGGCGTAATTAACTTAATTGAGTAAAATATTAGTAAAAATTGATATATATATATATATATATAACATTTAGGTGATTGATTTGATTGTAATGTTCCTTTTATAGACTAACCTCTCTACATTATAAATAGAGGTGTTTAGTTGTAATAAGATGCACTTGTTTTCTCTCATTCTCTCTACTAAATTTATAACACGTTATCAGCACGAGTGTTCTTCAAAGGTAAACTCATTAATTATTTTCTTTCGTACGTATGCTCTCGATGAAGCACAATATGTAGATTTCATACTGTGCTCTCGTAATAGCAAATATGATCTTATGATGATAATTTTAGTTTTATATTAATGCTCCAGAAGTAGCACAATATTTTATGTTTATATTGATGCTCTTGAAGAAGCACAAATTCTTATTTTATGTTGGTGTTCTTAAAGCAACACTACATATTTTTATGTTGATAATCGTGATAGATCTAAGGATACAAGATCTTAAATTTACCAATATTCCTGAAGAATATTATCCAAGATCTTCAATTTATATTCCTGAAGAATATTGACTAAATACAAATTAGAAATACATTTACTTTATATGTTTTTTTATTTTACATTTTGACCATTAACGTGATTGATTCTTAATTATTATTTTTTTTTCAGCTTTACATATATACTAATTGATTAGTGACTTATTGCACCTAATTAATTAATTATTGTTGGATTTTATATTGCAATATTAGTACTGGTAAGGACTTTACATGGTTTTGAAAATCATTGATTAATTATTTCCTTGATACAAGCTTTTACTATAATTGAATATGTTATTATATCTATCAAATATGTTTCTAAATATGGACATGATTAAATTTTGTGATATTATATGACAATTTTAATATTATAACAAATAAAAAAAAAAAATTGTCTCTAAAATTTCATTCATTATTAATTTCTTTAAATTTTTTTCATTTAACAGTTGATATGGCAAATATTACCAAACTCGAATTCGAAGCACTTGACATCAGTGGAAAAAACTATTTGTCATGGATTTTGGATGCTGAGGTTCATCTTATTTCTAAAAATCTTGGAGATACGATAAAAGAAGCAAACAACGAATCCCTGCAGGATCTTGTAAAATCACTCATTTTCCTTCGTCACCATCTCGATGATGGATTGAAAGCCGAGTATCTCACTGTGAAAAACCCGCAAGAACTTTGGAAAGATCTTAAAGAAAGGTTTGACCATCAGAGAACTATAGTTCTCCCAAGAGCCCGATATGAATGGATCCACCTTCGCCTGCAAGATTTCAAATCTGTAAGCGACTATAATTCTGCATTATTCAAGATTTGTTCCAAGCTCAAACTTTGTGGAGAAAATATTTCTGATCAAGATCTACTTGAAAAAACATTCTCTACTTTCCACGCATCAAATGTGCTCCTGCAGCAGCAATATCGTGAGCGTGGATTTAAAAAATACTCTGAGCTTATTTCATGTCTACTAGTTGCTGAACAGAACAATGAACTACTGATGAAAAATCATCAAATGCGCCCAACCGGCTCTACACCATTTCCTGAAGCAAATGAAACAGCATTCCCTGAAGTGAATGCCAACTCAACCCAAATCCCTCATTATGGAAGAGGGCGTGGGCGTGGGCGTGGACGCGGACGTAGCAATGGTTAAAGGAAAAATTATCAGCAACATGATGGAAAGAGACAGAAAACAAACCACCAGCCGTGGAAACCGAATAATGAAGAATCAGTTGGAAAACCAAAAGAATATGAAGACAAGTGTTTCAAATGTGGAACGGAGGGGCATTGGTCTCGTACCTGTCGTACGGCAAAGCATCTTGTGGATCTCTACCAAAATTCAATCAAAGGAAAAGGAAAGATAGAGACAAATTTTGCTGATGATGATGGCCCTGTCGACATAACTCATTTAGATGTCTCTGATTTCTTTGCACAACCGGATGGGAATATTGATCATTTGATTGGGGGTGGTGTGCTAGAAAATATAGATTGATCAAATTCTGGTTCTAGTATTTTTTTTCTTGTCTTAGCTCAATATTTTTAATGTTTTTTTCTAGAATGTCCGCATTATTATATCTTGGTTTAAGGTTTTTCTTGAGTTGTAATAAGTGATAACTACTTTGAGAACTTTGTTTAACTACAATTTTATTTTATGTATTTTAGAGTTATAACTTACTTTATTATGCATTTATTTTTAGATTAATGAGGGAATATCAAGACGTTTGTCTAGCTGATAGTGGTACAACACACACCATCCTTAAAAGCAAAAGGTATTTTTTAGAATTAACATTAGCTGAAAATAATGTTATAACAATATCGGGTGCATCAAAAATTATTGAAGGCCATGGAAAGGCAAAATTCATTTTACCAAATGAGACAAGCCTATATATTAAAAATGCTCTATATGCTAGCAAATCCAATAGAAATTTGCTTAGCTTTAAAGATATCCGTCGAAATGGATATCATATTGAAACATTGAATGCAAACAATGTTGAATACCTTTGTATTACATCTATTATATGCGGCCAGAAGCAAATAAAAGAAAGATTACGTGCACTCTCCTCTGGAATGTATTGCACAATAATTAAAGCAATTGAGGCAAATACAGTCACAAACACGAAGTTTGTTGACAAGAAAAATTTCATATTGTGGCACGACCGACTTGGTCACCCTGGGAGTTCAATGATGCAAAGAATAATAAATAATACTCGTGGACATCCCCTAAAGAACCAAAGAGATTATTTTAAATGATGAGTTTTCATGTGTGGCCTGTTCACAAGGCAAACTCATTATAAGACCTTCCCCAATGAAGGTTGATATTGAAATTCCAACATTCTTGGAAAGAATCCATGGGGATATTTGTGGGCCTATACACCCATCATGTGGACCATTTCGATACTTCATGGTATTAATTGATGCCTCAACTAGGTGGTCACATGTTAGTTTGCTTGCAACTCGAAATATAGCTTTTTCAAAGCTACTTGGTCAAATTATTAAATTACGAGCTCAATTCCCTGATCACCCAATCAAGACAATTCGTCTTGATAATGCTGCTGAATTCAAGTCACAAGCATTTGATGATTTTTGTATATCAATTGGGATTTCAGTTGAGCATTCAGTTGCTCATGTTCATACACAAAATGGTCTTGCAGAATCATTTATTAAAAGATTGCAATTAATTGCAAGACCGCTACTCATGAAAACAAAACTACCATCTTCAGTCTGGGGTCATGCTATCATACACGCTGTATCACTAATTCGTGTAAGACCAACTAATTACCACCAATACTCACCTTTGCAGCTTGTGTATGGTCGAGAACCTGAAGTTTCTCACATTAGAATATTTGGTTGTGCGGTACAAGTACCTATCCCACCTACACAACGGACCAAAATGGGTCCACAACGTAGACTTGGAATTTATATGGGATATGACTCACCTTCTATCATTAGATATTTGGAGCCATTAACAGGCGACTTGTTTACCGCAAGATTTGCAGACTGTCATTTTGATGAAAGTGATTTTCCAACACTGGGAAGAGCAAAATTGTATCCAGAAGAACAACGAAAAATTTGTTGGAATGAGAAAACATTATCACATTATGATCCTCGAAACAATCAATGTGATCAAGAAGTTGGAAGGATCATTCACTTGCAAAGAATTGCTAATGAATTGCCTGATGCTTTTGTTAATACAAAAAATGTAACAAAGTCACACATACAAGTGGAAAATACTCCAGTAAAGATCGATGTCCCTACAGGACCATCTAATACTTCACCCGCAAATGAATCTAAAATACGCCAGAAACGTGGTCGACCGATTGGTTCGAAGGATACAGTACCTAGGAAAATAAAGGTGCAAGAAAAGCAAGAATTGAAAGCTCCAGAAGAAGCAACCTTACAGGATACAACAAGAAAAATAAATGAAACAGATGTGGATAATGTGATTCAGGGAGAACCAGAATCACATGAAAATATCGAGACTTCAACAAATTATTTGATATCTCGTAAAATATGGGATCGAAAAAAAACAAACATTGACAATGTTTTCACTCTTAATGTGGCCCTTGATATCACACAAGGTGTTAATGACCCCGAACCACAATCTGTTAAAGATTGTCAACAAAGAAATGACTGGCCGAAATGGAAGGAAGCTATACAAGCTGAATTAGATTCTCTAGAAAAACGTAAAGTGTTTGGACCCGTAGTTCAAACACCTAAAAATGTAGTCCCTGTAGGATACAAATGGGTGTTTGTACGAAAAAGGAATGAAAATGATGAAATTGTAAGATACAAAGCCAGACTTGTAGCTCAAGGTTTTTCTCAAAGACCTGGAATCGACTATGAGGAAACATACTCACCTGTGATGGATGCCACCACTTTTCGATTTTTGATTAGCTTGGCTGTATCAGAAAATTTGGACATGCGACTAATGGATGTGGTCACTGCATATTTATATGGTTCACTTGATAACGACATATACATGAAAATCCCTGAAGGATTTAAACCACCAGAAGCAAGTGATACAACCCCCAAGACCATGTTCTCAATAAAATTGCAAAAATCATTATACGGATTAAAACAATCCGGACGCATGTGGTACAATCGTCTTAGCAAGTTTCTACTACAAGAAGGTTATACAAATGATGTTATTTGCCCATGCGTTTTTACAAAAAGAACGGATGAGGGTTTTGCAATCGTGGCAGTATATGTCGATGATTTAAATCTTATAGGAACTCCCGAAGAGCTCACCAAAACTGCCAATTATTTAAAAAGTGAATTTGAGATGAAAGATTTGGGAAAGACAAAGTTCTGTCTTGGATTGCAAATTGAACATTTATCCGAAGGAATGTTTGTTCATCAATCTTCATACACAGAAAAGTTATTAAAACGCTTTTACATGGACAAAGCACACCCATTAGCATCACCAATGGTCGTCCGATCACTCGACACTAATAAAGATCCTTTCCGTCCACTTGAACATGGAGAAAAAATCATTGGTCCTGAAGTACCATATCTTAGTGCAATTGGTGCATTGTCATATCTTGCAAATTGCACTCGTCCAGATATAGCATTTTCTGTTAATCTCCTAGCAAGATATAGTTCTTCTCCAACCCGAAGACATTGGAATGGTGTGAAACACATATTTCGTTACCTTCGTGGTACAACTAACATGGTATTGCTTTATGCGAAAAAATCAAATTTATCTTTAATAGGATATGCAGATGCAGGCTATCTTTCAGATCCACATAAAGCCAAATCTCAAACAGGTTATGTGTTTACACGAGGGGGCACTGCTATTTCATGGAAGTCGACAAAGCAAACTTTAACAGCGACATCATCTAATCACTCTGAGATCATTGCAATGCATGAAGCAAGCCGAGAATGTATGTGGTTGAGGTCCGTAATCCAACATATTCAAGAATCATGCGGGTTACCAACAATGAAAGATAGTCCGACGACTATATTTGAAGATAATGCTGCTTGCATCGCACAACTAAAAGAAGGATATATCAAAGGTGATCGAACGAAACATATTTCGCCAAAGTTTTTCTACACACACGAACTTCAGAAGAAAGGTGATATTGATGTACAACAAATTCGTTCTAGTGACAATGTAGCTGATTTATTCACAAAAGCGTTACCAACATCAACATTCAAGAAATTGGTGTACAAGATAGGGATGCATCAATTAACAGATCTTCGGTGATTGAAATCAGGGGGAGTATTAGTTGTTGTACTCTTTTTCCTTCGTTCAGGTTTTTCCCACTGGGTTTTACTGACAAGGTTTTAACGAGGCAACATTGGATTCTCCATCAATCATCTAAGGGGGAGTGTTATATATATATATATAACATTTAGGTGATTGATTTGATTGTAATGTTCCTTTTATAGACTAACCTCTCTACATTATAAATAGAGGTGTTTAGTTGTAATAAGATGCACTTGTTTTCTCTCATTCTCTCTACTAAATTTATAACAAAAATTAAAATTTTGAATTTGATATGTTTTAGTTCGAGTTTAATTCGAAATTCAAAATTTGAAAATTGTTTGTTCGAGTTCAGCTCGATATGTTTGAAATTATTTATGAACTATTTTCGAATAATAATGTTCGGTAAAGAAAAAGTTGGAAAACTCGAAATGTAAATAAACTTGAAATGTGTATATATTTAATACATAATCATGTTGTAATAATAAATTATTAAAGTTCGAGAACAAGTGATCAAAATAAATTTGGCTAATCACATTATACATTATATTATCTATTGCTGAATAATCTTGATAACATTCTTAATGTCATTATAAATATTCTCTCAATCGATAAAATATAATAAGCGAAAAATTATAGAGATATAAGAGTTGCATAAACACTCCTACAATTAAAATCCTATATATGAAGCGATAAGAGTTGCATAAACACTCCTTTCAAACCACCGCACAAATGAATTTTGTAAAACGAATCTGGAAAAAAAAATTATTTTTTATTATAAATATAGATCGAATCGTCTTACCTCGAACCTACTCATAAGGTTGATATGCAAGTTGAGTTGTTTGCAAATTACAAAATCAAGAAATACTTGCAAACGAACATCATATATATGTATATATACACTACGTTAGAAATGTTTGAAATCTTGTTCTTCAAGAAAGAAATAAAAGAAATGTTCGAATCCTATACAAAGAAAGTGGGCACAAACGCTACCAATTCATCTAAAATGAGGATCGTAAGAGACCATCATGGGATCGGGTACAATCAGAGGCAACTTGTCGATGTACATGAATAATCTCTTCTGATTTTCTCTAGAAATGGCTGATAAATCAACAATGTCACTTTTGCATGTGTAGATCCAAAGCTCCCCGGAATGCACTCTCTTCAGACAATCCCGACAGAATGGGCACGACTGGGATCGAGAACGCCTGTGGGACGAAGGAAAATTTCAAGAAACCGAAAACGTGATAAGCAGAAATGAAACCACATAAAAGTTTATGCTATGACAAATGGCATCTCCCATTATCCTTTTTTTGTGCGACAGACCTGATCTTTTAGTGTCTCGAGTCTAGTTCATTTGTAAGCGGAGCTTTTATTTCGGGTGTAGGGGACCTAATTTTTGTAGAGGTTAGATTGATTTTAAAGTGTTGTGTTAGCCACCTCGTATCCACATCACTCCGCCCCTTCTACGTTCGCTGAAATTCATAGCCTCGTACTTATAGGCATGGCAACCAAAACTCCTGCCGTCTAAAAAGAACCTGGTTTTTCACATTATCCAACCAAGTTACTAGTGTGAGTGAAGAACTCTCCGGGTCATTTAAACTCAATTTCTTGACACCAACTCTTAGATGCAACCATTTATGAATCCCTCGACAATTTCTATGACAGGCAAAAAGAAACTAAGCGGAAAAATAAATATTCATGAACACTTCATAAGACAAACTTGAGCCGAAACTGTTCAACATTCATAATACGGCCTAATTGTAATAAACCTGCTCAGAATAGAAACAATTTATGTAAAATGCGAGTACAGTAATGTGCTTACCAGTTATTGTAGCACTTGATACACAAAGAATGACTGCAGCTGGGCAGGACAACCTTGGTTTTCATTTCCATGCAAATCCCACACTCTTCCTCTCTCTCCATTTCGATTTCAGACAGCTTGCCTTTGCTCATTTCATCTCTTCTCCTGTATTTTGTCGCACAAATCTCTTGTTGTTTCCTCTCTTCGACATCAGTTATTCCTCTTTGAAGTTGCAGCAAAGATGGAAATATCACACCTACCAAATTCATACCAGGTATTATACACTTTTCGAGTAGAGTGTCCGATCATAAGAGCGAGTCCAAAAGGAAAAACGCAACAGCAAATAATTTTCTGCACATGCAAAAGAATGTAAGATCGAAGCTTTAAATGACGCCCTCACCATAAAACTCCCGCAAACTAGCTTTCCGTTCATGAACCGACATGGTTGTCTTACCATCTTCATAGGCCTACAGTTACCAACATTTCATCAATTTTAACATAGCAATAATGCAATTCACATGAATCAGGGGAAAACTCATTAAATTTTGTATACTTTCTTTCGTAAAAGAATTCTAGTTCTCGCTGTCTTCAATATATAAAATCCAGGGGCGAATCCAAGAATTCAGAAACCACACTCCTACCAAAATGCCCCCACATAAATCACCAATTCGTCGAATTTACTAAGGCCGAAGTGTACCTTGTAAATAAGGATCCTAATCAAACCAAGTGCACCAGCAAGGTAACAATCAGTCCATTGAACAAGGAATAGAAAAACATGGGCACAAGGGCTGTAAGATAGCCTCATCTGCAGGCAGGCACCGTCGTAATCCCCAGGAAAATCCGAAGCCCTGTATCTCAAGAATACATAGAATGCATACAAAAAACAGAGCAACTATTTCAAACAACAAATTTGCTAGGAAAGTAAATTACAAGCAACTAAACCTTAATCAACCATTGATAATGTGTAAAATTAAAAAGGTGGGAGCTTATGATGAGTACTCAAACAAAGCTATAAAAGAAAACATCACCATCTTCTGAATCTTAAACCACAGCTTTTCTTTGGAAAACCAACAAATGATGAACACATAAATCCACCAAAAACAAAGAACCATGATATAGGGTCCATCTCATAAAAATTGGCTTCGAATTTGGATTTAAAATCAAGGAAGCTCACAGTATTTTCTTTGAAAAAAAGGTAATTAAAGTCCGCCTTTATATGATTCTGTCGAGGGAAAAAAATCTCAAAACATAGAAAAAAAAAACAGTCCCCGCATCAAATCACCCAACCTAAAAGAGTAATAATACAGCAACAATTCAGGGAATGAAACACATACAGAGTGTTGGCATGTTGAATATCAGCTTCAAGCGATTTGAGAGAATCTTTAAAAGACTTCTTCATTACCATCCCCTCTTTGTTCTCTTACTCCCATTCAATACCCACCAAAATATCCACTTTATCTACCTTATAAACCACAAATTCCCCACTTCAAGAACACCCCAGAAAATCCCCCAACACCCCCAAGACTCCACCTTTTTTCATATAAAAACCCTACGCAGGAAACAAAAGAACAACAAACTCACAAAACCCACCAAGAAAAACCAAAAATCTTTGAATTTTTTACAATGTTTCGAAAGAGAACAAACTGGAATTTGGTAAAGGAGCAAGCTTTAGAACCGGGGGTTTCTTGGAAAAGAGACCAAAGAGCTCACAAACTGCACGCTCATGCTTTTTCGCTTGGACAACACGCTTCCCTTCGATTGTTGCTATTTGTTTGATGGATTTAAGGTATTTTGTTTTTATTTTTTTAAAATATTTTAATTTTAAAAATTCTTGTTTCAGTTGAGGGAGGAAATTGATGAAGTAATGGCGTTTGGTGGATGCCGAGTGTATCAGCCTTCCTAGTTATCTTTTATTTATGATGGTCACTATTTTATTTTATTTATTTTAATTAAACAATTTTTCGCAAAGAAGCTTCACATTCCAACTGTCCAAGAATTAAATATTATAATCTTTCAAATCTTAAATATTAATATAATCTGCCCAAAAACTCAATAATTTAATATTTAAATATTAATATATTTGTTGCCCATAGGTTACATTATACAACTTTGGTATTATGTTTGAACCATATCCATTTGGCTTGGGTCCATTTGTATATATAATATGTGTCACTTGACAAATTAATATTTATTTTGATATACCTAACAAAATTAAATTTATTATCTTTAATATACTATCTCATTAACGTAGGGAGCCAAATGAAAATTATAATTGTATAATTTATCTATAATTACAATATCTTATCAAGTTTTTAAATTTTGAAATTACTAAATATTATTTTATCTTTATCTACACTTTTAAATATTTAATTCATTATATATTTGTAATTTATCTATAACTACCTTATTATTTTTGAGTGACTAACTTCTTTTGTCTTTATCTAAACTTTTGAATATTTAATTCATCGTATCATCGATATCCGTGAGACGAGATCCATATATACAGTGAAAAATATATTTTTCACATAAAAAATAATAATTTTCATGATACAGACATATGTCTAACAAAATTAATTTATGAGACGATTTTATATGAATTTTTGTGAAAATTGTATATAGGTGTATGTATAACATGCAAAAGACACGAGTATGTACTAGTGCCTCGGAGTTGGAATAATTATCATTAATTTTTGCATTTCTAAATTAAGAATTATATAAAAAAAATTAATGATGTTGATAGATAAAGATGAACAAACATTTTTATAATTTAAAATATTTTAAAACTTTATAAAATATGTACACTGCTATTTATTCTAATACCCTCGTGTTTTATAATATAAAATAAAATAAAACAAAAATATAAATATATATATATATATATATATATATATATATATATATATATATATATATATATATATATATATATATACACACACACACAAGTATAGATACTATGTATGTATATGTTTGTCTAGATACGGAATTATTTAAGGATGTAGCAAAGGTTAAACTTAGATTTTAGCTAATATGGGCATTAAATTATATGTGTATATATGTCTATCTTAATTATGTACGTCGTAGAAGTTAAACCAATTAAGATTTTATCTAATAAAAGCATTACACACTAAATTTTAGTTGAATATCGAGTCAATATGTATATTAGAACACAAAATATAGATTTTAGAAAGGGAAAATTGGTTTTAAATCTCCAAACCTAAACTTAATTTTATTTTTACTCTCTACATCGGAAAAACTTTGCCCAAAACTCCCTAAAAAATTTGAAGTTGACAAAAATACCCTTACATATTTTTATGATCGATTTTCCAGTGTAAAATGGTATCAGAGTTGAGATAAAAAATTTTCAAACATACAAATTTATTATTACGAAGTAATTAAATGTTTGGGGAGGAGAATTTTCTCAATTAACATGAATCCGAACCTAAGTTCAAGATTAATTATTTACAGGATTTATTCAAGAGCTTTGGAATATTTGAAACATGAAGATCTAACCAATGTTAGTGATAGACTTAATTTAATTTTGGTGATGATAATCAAAACCAGTAGATCTCGTTAGTAAAACCAGAAGATAGTATAAAAGCAGAAGTTCACGTGTTGCCTTAACAAAGCAGTACTCTTCGAGTACTCTTTGGCCCAGTTTGGTAAGTCTGATTAAGGATGGATTATTTATTAATCTGTTGTTTGCTTTCTTTTTTTTAATTTGATATTGACTATTTGTTAGACAATTTTACTGTTTGAGGTGGACAATAAATCCATGAAATGAAGAAGGATAATAATTATCCTTCTCCAATCCTAAAGTTTAATGACAAAAATATCCCTTGTTGTGAATTAATATATTGCAAGTGGGTCTGCTACCATCATTTTCCTTACTTCTTGTGAAAAGACGATCGCTGCATAGTTGCTAAGAAATGGAAAGTGGTCAACTGTAGCTCCTCATTTCTAAAGACAGATCCGCGTACATCTGAATCTTACTCCAAGGTAAAATTTCAGGCGAACATTTTTTAAGCTACGTGTGATTATTGATTTTGTAACTCATGCATAAAGTCTTTCAAAGATGATAAATGTGATGAAAACTGTCCAGTGATTATAAATTTGTGTTTCTGTTTTCGATTTTTGGTACAAAATGTTTAACAAAGGGAATAATGTTGTGCTGTCGTTTGGATGGTATTTTCTTTTATACTGTACATTTTATTTTGGCCTGAATCCTGCGAAATTTTGCTCATGTGACATTCTTCGAGAAATTCGTTGTCAATTTTTTTCTGGCTCTTCTAAAACAAAAAACCTGTTTCTATAACTTGTATAAATTTTTTTCTAATGTTACAGCTTAAAGTGATATACAAGAGTTACAACTTTATTCAATACGCTTGTGAATTTTTTGTATTTTATGTATTTTTTTGTTCTAACTTTTATTACATTTGGTAAATAAGTCTGCAAAATGGACCGTAGACGTGATAACATTAGAATTTTCCTGCTGCTACACCAAATGATGGTACGTACTACTTTTATGGTATGTCTTTAATACGCCATCGCACGAGATGTATCGCCGAACGGCGTCGTCAAGCACGTACAACTTCAGCTTCATACAGCATGACGGGAAGAATAATTGCACAAATGAACCATTTGAGAAGAATTATCGAAACCAGAGATGTTGAATGTGTGGTGAATTTGAGGATGAATAGAAATTCTTTTGCACAACTATGTTACTTGCTAACCCACGTCGGCGGGCTTCACCATTCTAGATATGTTAGGATTGAAGAGAAAGTCGCAATGTTTTTGTCTATTTTGGCGCATCATAAAAAAAACCGAGTCATTGGTCATGATTATTTACGAAGTGGTCACACAATTAGCACCCATTTCCATGAATTGTTGGGGTCAGTATTGAAGTTACATACTATATTGCTCGTGAAGCCTTCCCCAGTCGATGAAACCTGCACCGACGAGACGTGGAAATGGTTCAAGGTAATATGAACATTTGCTCAACACTACTTGTTACAAATGCCATAATTAATGTCCTTCGTACACTACCTTACAGTAGTCATCCTGATACCTGTTAATCCTATTTATGTAACTTATTTTTCAGGGTTGTGTTGGTGCGTTGGATGGTACATATATAAATATTCATGTGCCTGTATCAGAGAAGGGAAAGTACAGAACCAGAAAATGAACCATTGCCGTGAATGTTTTGGGAGTGTACGACCAAGATATGAACTTTATTTATGCCCTCTGTGGGTGGGAAGGATGGGCACCGGATGCCCGTGTTCTTCGTGATGCATTGTCACGTGACGACATACTAAAAGTTGAAAGAGGTAAAAATATTGTTTCATATTGTCATGTTATTTCACCATACTTCATTTTTGGATTCCCTTTAACATTATTGTTTAAAATGGTAATTTTTTAACAAAATATAATATTTAAATGTTAGGTTGTTACTATTTGTGCGACAATGGATATGCAAACGTTCAGGGATTCTTGACTCCATATAGAAGAGTACCATACCATAGGGATGCTTGGGGCAATCGCACAACTGCTCCCCAGAATTATAAAGAACTCTTCAATTGGAGACATAGCAAAGCTAGGAATGTGATTGAAAGAGCTTTTGGCTTGCTTAAAAAAAGATGAGCTATTCTTCGAAGTCCTTCTTTCTACCCACTTAAAACTCAGAACAGAATCATAATGGTTTGCATTTTGTTACACAACTTTGTTCGAGCTCAAATGCAGGATAATCTTGTTGACGAGATTGAAGACGAGACATTAAGCCCAATTCCACCTACTGACAATTACTTTATTGATGATTTTAATTCCTCCGATGCATGGGATATGTGGAGAGATAACTTTGCAATGTCGATGTACCACAACTAAGACAAGTGTTATATGTTATTGTATCTGGATTGCAAACTTGATTGTCTTTGCTAGTTACATACTACTGATGTTTGTGAAAACATTTGTTTTGTGAATTATGTATTGGATTAATTATATTTTTCCAAATTATGGTCTCAGGTTTGTTTATCCCTTTTCAAATATAATGTTGCATCTCTCATTCTAACTTGTCACCTTAATGTTTAACAGGTTAACATACTATAAACATCCGGAGAAATGGATAGCACAAGTGTGATTTCGAAAGGTAAAAAAACAGATAAGTTGCGACAGAGTTGGACAGCCCCTGAGGAACATGTTCTAATTGTGGCATTAAAAGATATAATAAGCAAAGGATATAAAACGGAGAACGGATTCCGTAATGGCTATTTACCTCTATTGGAATCTGCAATGTGGAATGCATTCAAAGATTCTGATTTACGTGGGCATCCCCACATAACTTCCAAAATACACGTGTGGAAGAAACATTATGGATGCTTGACATCAATGCTGGCAAGAAGTGGGATGGGTTGGAATGACACAGAAAACATGATTGACGCTACAAATGAGGCATGGGACGCGATACTAAAGGTCACAAAGTTATTCTTCATTTTTAATTTTATATTTCATATGTATACGTTATTACGACGAATATATTACAGGTCGACAATAGTGTTCGAGTATTGCGCTACAAGCGGTGGCCACATTATAAAGACTGGTGCGAAATCTTTGGCTATGATAGGGCAACCGGTGATCGAGTGGAGACATTTTCAGCTGTTGTACATGATGTCTTAAATATGACTGAACATGAACCCATTGACATGGAATTTGGCATTGACGACTTTTATCGGCCACTGGAAGGAGATGGTGAATCAATGTCAGTAGCTCAGACTCTATCGTCAAACCCAACTGGAGTTTCGAAGGTGAGGTCAAAGAAACGCAAGCAATTAGACGAAGTTGACAACCAAATTGTTGCTGCAATCAATAATTTAGCGGATATCACGAAGGAAACAATGTCAAACCTCATCAAAGAGATGGCATCTGATTAGAAAATTGAAAATGCTACGGATAGTGTGTTGGCCACATTAGGAACCATTCCGGAATTAACTTCAGACGATAAAGTGCGTGTGGCGGAGCTACTGGTGGATAACCCAAACAAACTAGCTTTGTTCTTGTGGCTTGATCGTGAAGGAAAGATCAGCTTAATCAAACGACTACTAAAACCATAACCTGACATGGTACATGGTACTATATTTTGGCACGTTATTAAGGTTCTGATTTTTTGGGTTATGGATTAAGGTTGTGACTTCTTGTTTATGGCGCTGAGTATTTTGATTGTGGATCTTGCCACTTGTTTAAAATGATGTAATGGAACTACATTTTGGCGTTATATATTGGCATAGTTGCCTTTTTTACTATATTGTTATCCATGGGTTTATAGTACTTGAATCTCCTAACATCTTCAATAATGGTCCCAGGTAGTGTAGATTTCACATTTTGATTTGTAAACGAAGTCCAAGTTACCGTATTCTGTTGCTGAACTTTTGTGGCATGCTATATTGCCCTCCTAATTTCATTGTATCAGTGAACTTTCAAAATGTGAAATGAAGATCTCAGACGAGTCTCAGTATAGGATATAAAGCTTGTAAGCTTCAATATATTGGTATAATTTTATTGCATTTGTGATTTTGTTATTCTGGTAATGTTTGCTCATTTTTGGGGGAAGAGATGGATCAATATGTTCAGGCATGTGCTTTCACTTATTATGTTAAAGATAAGCATGTGCGTGGAAGTACAATAAATACATATCTATATGATATAGGAGTTTCTTAAGCAGTGGTAATGAGAACCGAAACTTCTGAAGCAGATGGATCAATAATTCATTCCCTTATGCAGCTGACGTTAGTGCACGTTTAAGTGTTGGTACACAGAATAATTCATTCCCTTATGCAGCTGAAGTTAGTGCACGTTTAAGTGTTGGTACACAGAATAATTCATTCCCTTATGCAGCTGAGGTTAGTGCACGAAAAATCTCAAACATATGTTCTGTAATGGAAGGTATTGGAATTGCTTGTGCAGAAAATTTAAATTTGTGCATAAAAAGGGCAACTATGCCAATATACAACACACAGTTAACATATCATAAAGCTATTACTTAAACACCCACAACTAACATATCATACTTATCCACACGTTGATTTACCTTCCAAAACCAAAGTTCCTACGAACTCCACAACGACATACATATTACAAAGAAAACACACTGACGACCAACCAACTAAAACGGAATAACGATGCATACACGAGATAGTCCACCTGTGTAGAGAAAAAGAGTGGAATACTTATGATATACTTGCACGAAGTTTCATGGGGAGTGCGCAGAGTCATCCGAGGTACTAATTAGTACATATCCATCTGCTCCATTCGGAGGTAAAGTTTTCTTGGAAGGACGACCACTGGGATGATTGTTGGAACGTTTGTTGCATGCTTTGAAGGCAAGCATTTTATTTTTGTGGCAGTCGACCTCTAACTTTTTGCAAGGATAGTTGTTGGTAGTGCGTATTTTTGGGAACTCGGAGACTTTGAATGACACATGCTCCACTTCCTTGCGCACAGCAGTATCTGCTCCTTCTCCAGTCACTTCTTCATCATCTGAGATGATAATCACATCCACTTTGTACTTGCTAGTTACACTTACTTCAGAATTTGATTTGTATGTAACAGACATATTGGGAGTGTTCTGCAAAAGAAGCACAAGATGATCAACTAAACTGAGTTTGTAAACGAAATGTCACAGATGAATGAGGGCGAGTTTAAGTAACCCAAATACATTAAACATAGTTTACCAACCCAAGAGTAAATGCTTGTCATTCAAAAGAGATAGAGGATCATTTTGATTTGATATCACACCATATGTCATCATCTATGCTCATAACTATTTTTTGGTAGTGAGAAAGTGTACACAGTTTACTCTGCAATTAATATGTGCAGGGATGATTTGATGCATGCAAATTCACATAACACACATATTCAATTAATACAAAATTTGGGTACACAAGCAGTAATAATGGTGACAAACTAATATAAAAAATCATTACATTCATAAGACCAGTTACTAATACATGAATAAATCAACCGAAGTAAATTTCAGAAGACCAGTTACTAATACATGAATAAATCAACCGAATTAAATTCATAAGACCAGTTAGTAATACAAGAATAAATCAACAGAACTAACACATATCCTTATTTAACCGAAGTAAATTTCACATTCAAAATAAATCAAATGAATGCTTACCTAATACAGGAATGTTTGAGCCCATCCCAAAACTTAGACTCTTCACGAAATCAACATTTACGAGGAAAAGCTGAATCATTTGCAAGAAATTTCGTAAGAAAAGCACAGAGGTGTAAAATGGAACAACAATGTAATCATATTTGCTACTAAATAACTTACCCATTCACATGCTTCTGTTGTATATACGAGTGTGATAATGTAGGTGCTCAGATTATCAAACAAATAACTCAATAAAAATTAAGAGTCAGAACTTGCACACCACATATATGTCTCATACGTCAAAAGATATGGAATTACATGTCTTACATTTAGACAAAACAATTTGAAGCCACCGAAATAACATATACAAATAATGCAGTAGATCATAATGAAATAGAAGGACTACAATAAGGAGCAAAAGAACGCAGATCAACGCGCATATGAACCCAAAACAACAAAAAACATGATCACGTGAGTAAGGTGTGCTCTTCATACCAGGATTTGGTAACTCATATCTTGTACGCGAGATGCCACGGTCCATCTCAAATATTGCTTGCTGTCATGTGTATGAGCTTCTTCCCAAGGACGAACATGTGGCCCCGAAGATGAGTTCATTGACTCCTTCTTACAAAAGGTTTGGGTACTAGTATTAGATGAATGATCTGCAAAATTAGTTGACTTATGTTCAGATTTATACGCCTGTTCCTCCGTGGGTGTTACATTCCTTCCATGGTACTCAAGATACCAAGAGAAACTGTTCCGATGTTTGAGTCTAGCGGGCCAAATATAGTAATAGTGACCAGGACGAGTAGAGTAATCCCCAGCTTTCCGTAATATCATTACCCCGGTGCCACAATCGCACTGTGGTGGTGTCTTCAGTTCCATGATACCTATAAATCGGTACCTAAAATTTGCAACATTCATATACAGATTAACAAATTCTACTCAAATTGGACGAAAATTCCACTGTAAAGTTTATGTACATCTTTGTTGTGAATTATGTTTGGAGAAAAGATTGGCTTCGTGAAAATAATGCGAACAAGTTTCAAATTCGAAACACAAGCAGTAATCTATTTTCATAATACTATTTGGGAAAAAAAAAGATGCGTCAAACATCGTTGAGACAACAAATTACCAGGAAACAAAACTAAAATAATGAAATCAACATAAACATAAGAAAATAAATACGCGTTCAAAGCGCAAAAAAAAATATCAGTTCCGTTTCAGTGAAACTCGGTAATGAAAGATTACTCGAATAATAAATTTGGAAATTACTCACAAAAAATTTAAGTCGCAAAGAGATCTTGCTTCCACTGGTTCGAACGACTTTTGTAGCTTTAATTTCTGAGCTAACCTGTAAATAAAATTAATCAGAACAACATGTTCGTGTTTTATGTTAAAACTTCGGTACAGAATAACATGGAAGCTCACCTCGTTTGTCGATCTTCACGGATGAAGAAAATGGAGAGAATTTCCAAATCACGGCTCTTCTTTTTCACGAACAAGCAGCTAGGTTTGGGGAGAAGTACAAAGTAATGGGAAATAAATTTAAATAATAGATTGAAGGGTAATTTGGTCAGAAATAATCTGACATGATTTAATCACTCTTCTTAAAAACACATCACACATAATATTATATATCTCTCAAATTACATATCTTATCCTATCAAACATTTATCAATCAAATTATCAATCATTCAATTATCACATCCTAAAGACCAAGCGAACCCTTTGAGTATAAAACAAGAAGATAGTATAAAAGCAGAAGTTCACGTGTTTCTTGAACCACTTGTCGAAATTTTCTGAAATTAGTATAAGGACAATTAGTATTTGTATTTATTTTTGGGAATATACCTATCAGAGATAAGTTGATTTAAGCTTCTGATTTAAGATAAAAAAATTTGACTCCAGGATGATAAGTTATTTATGAAAACTAATATAAGAAAAATTGATATAAGAATTATATCATAAGTTTTGGGTATTCTACTATAGAAGTTGATTTTGTGTCAATAATTAACTTTGTGGGCATTAAGTTTTGTTATTAAGAATGTTAAAAGCAAACTTTAAATATGTAAGACCTTAAAATATCTTGTGAGACAATATTATCAAGTTAAAAAATTTATATTATTTTGGGATAACAAGTAGGCTATGACCCTACATAAATAAAATAAGTTATGAAATATTGATGGATATCAAAGAAAGTATAGTACAATAAGTTTTTATTTTTTATGGTACTAAGAATGTTTCAAAGAGAATAATATTCAATGAAATCATTCGTGTTAGAGCGTGATAGGTTCACGGTCTTGATGAAAGTAAGATTTAGTAAAAGAATAATTATTTGAGGTAACGACTAGGTTATAATTTTCGGGATTTAAGTCAATAAACTATATATCGATATTGAGTTAAGTTTCAATATTCTATATGAGTTTTATTTTTCGAGATAGTAATAAGGATAATTTTGTAACGCCCCAGATTCGATGATTGTTCTCACTGTATCAAGAAGGGTCTTTCCAGCGTGCTTATGTCCTCACTCACACGCACCCTGGTAAACTTCCCAGGAGATCACCCATCCCAAAATTGCCCCAAGTCAAGCACGCTTAACTTTAGAGTTCTTATGTGATGAGCTACTGAAAATAAGATGCACCTTCGTGATATGAGTATTACCAATCAAATCTTTTAAGCCCTCTTCAACTGTACAGTCCATTACATAGAACAGTCTCGGAATCCCTCTCATCCCCGTGTGGGTCGGTTCATTCATGTTCCCTCCACCTAGAAGCCTGTCGGAGCCGCTCATTGTCCGCGCAACTGATGGCACCGGCGATCACCCCCCGCCATCTTCGGCCCCGGGCCTTACATGCCCACCAGCTTCCATTTGGTTCGTCCCTGAACCACACCGTACTAAGAGAGGTCAGCTGTGATACCAACTGTAAAGCCCCAGATTCGAGGACTGTCCTCACTGTACCAAGACGAGTCTTTCCAGCGTGCTTATGTCCTCACTCACACGCACCCTGGGAAACTTCCCAGGAGGTCACCCATCCCAAAATTGCCCCAAGTCAAGCACGCTTAAATTTAGAGTTCTTATGTGATGAGCTACAGAAAAAAAGATGCACCTTCGTGATATGAGTAGTACCAATCAAATCTTTTAAGCCCTCTTTAACTGTACAGTCCATTACATTGAACAGTCTCGGAATCCCTCTTATTCCCGTGTGGGTCGGTTCATTCATGTTCTCTCCACCTAGAAGCCTGCCAGGAGCCGCTCATTGTCCGCGCAACTGATGGTACCGGCGATCACCCCTGCCCTCTTCGGCCCCGGGCCTCAAAAATTTCAAGATAGAATAAATTAGTATCAATTCACATATGTTAGTGCCGACTTGATTCGACTCACTTCAGTATATTTCGACGCCATCCTAGGGATGAATTGGTTATTTAAAAACCTTGCAATAGTAGATTTCCAGAGTAAGAATGTCAAACTCTGAACCCCGAACCAAGAAAAAATCGGGTACCATGGCAGTGCCAAGGAACATAAATACATTTTTTCTTTTTCCCAGACTTGGAAAGCCATAATATCTGACGAAGAAATTTACCTAGCAGTGGTAAATAAAGTGCAAGAAGTAGACGAGCTCAAGAAGTACATGAGCTGAAGTTGGAAGATTGTAATGCCCTAGATTTTATATCATGTTAAGCAAATATTATTGAAGTTGAATTGATATAATTATAGACGGGCTATTACGAGACCCAAAGTGGGCCAAGCATATGAAGTACACAATTGGTGGACAGAAATGATGGCGCCCGAGCGATAGTTTTTGACCGCCCGAGCGCCAGTGTTCATCACAAATATGTCGCGGGCAGAAGAGTTGGCGCCCGGGCGGTAGTTTTTGACCGCCCGAGCGCCAAAGGTGCAATTCAGAAAAGCGTGGACAGAACCTACCGCGCTCGAGCGGTAGATTAGCACCGCTCGAGCGTCGCCTGAAAGGTGTGAAATGTAAGACACGTAGCATTGCCATGCAGGGGACGTATATATATATATATATATATATATATATATATATATATATATATATATATATATATATATATATGATAATACTTCATAATTGACAGAATAGAGATCGAGAAAAGCTTTGGGAAAGAAGTGGAAAATCCTTACGCCTTTTGTGAGAAATCCGTCCGTTAGATTTTAAATCCGACTTCAGTACTGTGTTCTTATCAACGCAGGCTACAACTGGACGTAAGTTTTACTACGTTTTAACATGTTTTGAAATTATGACGTTGTTAGAATTGAATACACGTCATATATGTTGTTCTGGACATGTTAGACAGCGTAGAATCGAAGTCAGATTAAGAAACGGACTGAATATGGAATTGTTATGAATTTCAGAATGAAATTGACTAGAATTGATATCAGATTTGTACAGAGGTTGATTGTAAATGATTGGAATTGATATAGACTGATATAGTATTATCAGTATCGCAAGATTGTACTGTTATACTGTCAGAATTTGATAAAACAGAGATGTTTTGAATTGATTAGAATATTGATACAGAATATCGGTATTGTCATTGCCAGATTGAACAGTGACAGATTTTGAATCGAGACTTCGATTGTATCAGAGCGACAGCAAGAAAGGTATAAATAAATGTTGATTCGGGATTGCATAACTCGAGTTAGGTTTGACTTGAGTTTCCCTAAATCACATACTTTATTTTATTGCATTGATATTTGCAGATTATCAGATTGATATGTTAATCTATTGACTTAGAACAAAGTCAGAATCCGAGTCTAGGGCAGATCAGCCTAGCTAGGGCAGAACCGCCGAGTCTTTCTCAGAACCGATAAGACTCTAGACTTACGGTGTATCGAAGAGCCTTAGATGTAGATCGACGTCTATCTCAGACACTCGATACAGCATATCAAAGTCTAAATTAGATTGGGATCCCTAGATTTGAGATAAGATAAGATTAGATCACGAGTCATTGATTCATGTAGTCAGACTAGATACATGTTTTGATGTTTGTTTATGCTTTTATATATGTTTTATATGATTGCATTTAATACATTATTTATACTGGGATATTTATATCTCACCGGAGTTATCCGGCTGTTGTCTTGTTTGTATGTGTGCATGACAACAGGTGGGACAGGTACAGGGTCACAGAGGTGAAGACAGATCGAGATTAGAGTGGTGATTCCGGACTTGGACTAGAGATAGAGTTTAAACACGTGATAGTTAGGTGTTGAACCTGAGATGTAAATTATTGTATGATGTTTGAGATTTATACTTTTATACTGATATGTATAGGAGTTTGATTCCATTACCTTCCGCAGTTTTAAAAAAAAAAAATTTAGACCCTGATTACTATAATTGATTAATTAGTCCCAATGATGTTTAAAAAGATGATTAGCGTCCGGGTCCCCACAAAGATCTTCCAGTAATACAAAAATTTTCGGACGTTTTTCCAGAAGGGCTTCTTGGAATATTCTCGGAATAAGAAGTAGAGTTCGAGATAAATTTGGTACCGGTGATACACCAATCTCCAATGCACAATACCGAATGGCTCTAGATAAACTCAATGAGCTAAAAAAATAACTCCAATATTTGTTAGACAAAAAGAAAAAAGCGTATTAGACCAAGTGCATCTCTTTAGAGAAGCCACAATCAAGAACAAATATCTTTTCGATCAACGTAAACGAGCTAAAGTATATATTCTCTATTTTAGCTTGGGTCCATTTGTATATATAATATGTGTCAACTAGACAAATTAATATTTATTTATAGAATTTGTATTTATTTTGATATACCTAACAAAATTAAATTCATTATCTTTAATATACTATCTCATTAACGTAGGGAGCCAAATGAAAATTATAATTGTATAATTTATCTATAATTACAATATCTTGTCAAGTTTTAAGATTTTGAAATTACTAAATATTATTCTATCTTTATCTAAAATTTTAAATATTTTATTAATTATATATTTGTAATTTATTTATTACTACCTTGTTATCAATTTTTTCAATTTTTTTGAGTGACTAACTATTCTTTTTGTTTTTATCTAAACTTTTGAATATTTAATTCATCGTATCATCTATATCCGTGAGACGAGATCCATATATATCTACAATGAAAAATATATTTTTGACATTAAAAATAAAAATTTTCATGATTCGGGTTGTATTAGACATAGGTCTAACAAAATTAATTTATGTGAATTTTTGTGAAAATTTGTATATAGATGCATGTATAACATGTAAAAGACACGAGTATGTACTATTGCCCGCGAGTTGGAATAATTATTGATGAGATCCGCTTGAAATGGGTGAGCCGGGTAAGGAGCTCCAATCGGATCAAATCAACAATTTATAAAGTTTTGGGAATTTTGAACGAAGACAATGGCTTGAATGACACCTGCAAACAATGAAAGGAACTCGTGAATGGGCGCCGGAGGGGTTTCCGACGTAGCCACTCCGATGATAAAGTCAGCAGGTTATATGATGATGAACTTCGAATAATATTTGAGGAGTAATACGTAGAATGTTTAAAGTTCAAAGGTTTTTTCTGTAGAATCTTTTAATGACATTAATACCTGCTATTTATAGGAGAGGAATGGGTAGCTACCTCGATTCCCGCGTTACCTACTAAGTCGGTTTACCATACTAGCTTCTGATGACTTCTCGGACACTCCAAACTCAAGTCTCGATTCCCGCGTCACCTACTAAGTCGGTTTACCATACTAGCTTCTGATGACTTCTCGGACACTCCAAACTCAAGTTGCTCTGGCGGATTAGATTGCCTGTAATGATTACAATTGAGTGTGGCTCATTTATCGAGGTAGCGCTATTCTCGAGGTCGCCCAAGTGGGTATCCAACCGGGAAGATTACCCGGACAGATGAGAAGCATCTGGCCAACTCTATGAGGACCCGAGCTACTGGTAAAGGACTGCGGATGAAACGGTCACACCCGGGAAGGAAAGATTTACCCGGGCATCCATTAAACTACCCGGTACCCCGGGTTGTATCCATGGGTATCAGATGAACAAACCCATATCCTTATAGGGGTATCACCACCCATCCCTAAAATAGTCGGGCTAGAGCTTGACTCGTTGTCCCGATTCAATCTTTCCTGCTTTCTCCCGAATTGCAATTGTGAATAAGTAACGAGTGAGGGAACTTTCTAAGCGTCTTGTATCTCATACCCCCGACTCCTCAATATCTGATAATTACTATTCTCGAGAGAATCGATCGAACACATCATTACGCATGCATTAACGAGGATGCTACTGAAAATTACTCGCTTTTCAAGGTAATGATGAGTCTGTGCCCTCGATAACCGCACACGTCTCTTCACTTATACGCACGATTTCTTAGGAGTCCTATGATCGTACGATTAGATTTGAATCGAGGGCGGAGATTAATCCTTCCCCCTATAAATAATGACCTTGCTTATTCTTCTTTCTCATCAGTGTAATGGCAGGTTCAAGCAATTCGAAAATTCCGGATATGGCTGAAGAGCTTATGGCATCTGCAATAGAGAGAAGAAAAACGGCTATGGAGGAAGAAGTCTTTCACAAAATACTTCACTTCTGGGAGAAATTATACCAGCTGGAATCCTCTCAATATGTAGAGGGGGTTCCTACTCCTGAGAACGTGGCTCTTATGCGGAAATATCGCCAACGCCTCGGTGTTGCGGAGTACGTGGACATCTTTACTCACCATGGTGTCTACGCACTAATGCTACAAAGGGAGCTGAAGATCCTGGAGGATATAGCCGGGTCAGATAGCTTTGGCAAGACCGCTACCGGGAATCTCAGTGGCTGGTTACACAAATGGAAGATGTTTGTTGAAAAGGAACATCTTCGTGTACTCTCTGCCCATTTCTTCTAATCAATAAAATATCTTTTTCGCTTTGTTTATTGCATGTACTTGGTAGAACGTCAAAACCAAATTAACGATAAGTAAATAACGAAGATTAACATGACTAATACTCCTCAGACTTAAAACAAAATGCTTGAGTTTTTTGAAATCCCGGCCTATCAATCAATAAGCCCGAGTCCCGAATTTGTAGTCCGGGAAAAGGAATAAGCCGGGGCCGAGAATCCTCCGGTCTGCTGACGTGGTGTCATAATGATATGCGATTTATTAAACTCCTGCCAAACGAAAACGTTCTGTATTCCGAGGTACATCGGATTTGATGTTCTGATAACTGTCAGACCCTTTCGTCTGCCCCGTGCAATTTACGAGGGGCATCCTGATCGTCCACCTGTCCAGATTCGATGGTATCGATCAAATCTTTCCTTCGAATAATTAAAGAGACGCTTCGACTGGCTGAGACTCTTGGACTTCTTCCACATTTAAGGACACTTGCTTATAAATAAAAAGGGTACAGATGCAAAATGAACCTCCTCCCAGAATGTCGAGTTCAAGTGGTTCTAGTGCTTGCAGCAGTACACATGTCCTGGTGACTCCGGAAATGCGCCCCTATGTGGAAGAGCTGAAGGGAAGAATTGAAAAACGCATATGGGCGAAGGTCATGGCCGTGCGGGACAAGGTTTATGACCTGGACTATACCTACCGCAATCGCCTCGCCACTACTCGAGCACAAAGAGCAAGAGCGAGGAAGTATACCCCAGAGTTCGCAGTAGATCGGGTGACAAATCTGGTTGATGATGAAGTTCTGCTACATATGATGTTGTGGAAAGAGTGGCATGCTTTGGACAAGATAATGAAGGATGAATCCTTCATCAACCTCCGCATTCACGAGTTAACTAATTGGATGATGGAGTGGCAGGATTCTGTATCTAACATAATGGATCCCCTAACTGCTCGCCGCTTTTTTATGTAATAGAAATTTTATTGATTTCTATTGTTTCCCTATTCCTCTGCAAATAAATCTTGTACAAATTTATGCGGACGGAAACAACAGGCGTACCATAAATTGTAATAACACAATCTTTAAAACCGAAGTTACCCCTGTGACATACCTGGTGAAAATATGGTCCCAGGGTCTGGTATTTCTTACACTCAGAACATACTCCCGGGCTAGTCAATTTTTGAATTTGTAATCACATACCGGGGTATCGAACTACCCGGTCCTAGAAATCACCATCCCGGGTCTTTAAGCTTCCCGAGCTACGAAAGCCACCCATCGAGGTTTTTTTTTAAAACCTCCCGGCCTATCAACATAACATCATAATGACACGTGTTACTCTACCCCAACGGTCAGTAACGTCTCGTATTCCGAGGAACAGTAGGCCTGACACTTTAATGATTGCGCGTGTCCCTTCACGTACTATCCGATTCCTGAGGGTCATCTCGACCATCCGTTTAGATGCAACTCAACGGTAGAGATCAAGCCCCTCCCTTTATAAATAGTGGTATACTCTTTTGCCCAAAATCATTTTTGAATTCAAATTTCAGCGGAACTCTTGCGCTCGGTTTTCTCTCCTTCTCCGGCGTGTACAACCATTTTCCTCCGGCGACCTCCCCACTGTCTTTCTCATTTACTCGTAAGTACTCTTCTTTCAAAATGTCTAATTCTACATCTTCTACGTCGGGGGCCAACGCGCGCGGCTCGCCTAGCGACGAATCTGCTGCGTTACGCTCCGATGCTTCTCAATCTCCCCCACCCCGTCGCTCTATCACCCAACCCGCTAAGAAACCAGTAGCCTCTCCAATCAGACCCTCTTCTTCTAAACCCTCCCTTCCTAGCCACTCCCGAGTTCTTAAGCAAAAGAAGGGTAAGGGTAAAGCTCGGGTCGCGGGCCCTCCTCCTGCCGAGGCCCCGGGAGTTCCCTGGTTCTCCTCTTTGAGCAGCACCCTGCGCTCAGGGGCGGATGGGGAACTTAGGACTTTGGGTCACATTCCTTCCGCTCTTTCTATTCTGATACCCGGGCCTTCGGATAGAGCCAACAAACCCCCTACCGGGTACACCACTTTCTTCCGAGATCAGATTAAGAATGGTCTCCGATTTCCTGTTCATCCTTTCTTTATTGCAGTCGCCAAATTTTTTGGTGTACCAGTTAACCAATTTCATCCCAACTCTTTTAGAATAATGGCTGCTACTTTTGTCCTTTTCCGTATGAACGATTTTCTCATTACTCCTCTCATCCTTCATTACTATTTCTCTTGTCGGTTCGGGGATAATGCCTTTTCCCTGACTGCCCGGCACAATACTCGCTTCCTTGATGATATACCTTCTTCTCAAAAAGGGTGGAAAGGAAGATACTTCTTTATTCGACTCCCGGGAGATCTTCCCTGCTTGACCGGTTTTCTCTCCTCTCTTCCCACACAACCCTCCCTTCCTGGTACTTATTTGAAGAGCCCTTCCTTATCAGTCAAGATTTGGTAGAGGGACGTAAATATTCATCCTCCACCCTTATCTCGGATGAAAATTTGACTACCTACGGGTTGAGTCCCCAGCCTGAGGATCTCGAAGACCACATTATCGATGAGGTGGCGGGCTCGGTCTCTCAACCCGGTAATTCACCCTTTTTGCCCTATTTCTCTTTCTCCTTGTTCCCTCCTTGATTTTTTTTTTTTTTAAATATTATCCCTTCTCCATGCAGATACCTCCGAGATGCAGGCTGCTTTTGCTAAAAGAAGGGCAGCTGAGAAAAATGCCCAAGAGAAGGAACTTGCAGCTCGTCGTGCAGCCGTTGAAGCGGAAAAGAAACGAGCGGCCGAGAATGCATCTCAGGGAGTTGAAATTGCCCGGGAAGATCTTCCTCGGGAGGACACCCCTCGGGGGACGGCTGATACTTCCGAAGAAACTGAAGATCTTATTCCTCTAAGCCAGAGGAAAAGAAAAGCGGTGGCAGAGCCCGAGCTGGTTGTTCTGGAAGGCCCTTCTGAGGGTGATCCCTGTACTTCTCCACCTGCACAACCCCGTCCTCCCCCCCAAACTACTGGGGCTTCATCCTCCGAGCTCCCTTCCAACAATATTTTTTTCGAGGGAGCTACGGTCAGTGGTGCTAAACGCTTCAAGCAGATGCTCAGTCCTACTGAAGCAATATTCTTGAAGAGCATCCCTGCCCCTAACAGATTTTTAGAAGGATCAAACCGGCTTCTCTCGGTAAGCTCTTCGTCTTACGGCTTAATACTGATACCGACCCATTTTTCCTGACTTTTGTCTCTGTCCAGGCGGCTCATATGATGGTCTCAGCCTTTGAAGAAGTGGCGGCAGTGGCCACCAGGACGAACAGACAGGCTCGGGCGTCTCAAGAAGTTCATGACCAGCTCCGAGGGGAGATCGCCCGGGCCGAGAAGCTGCACGAGGAGAAAGTTGCCGGGCTTCTGGCTTCTTTGGAAAGAGCCAATCAACAATTGGCTTCAACTCAACGCGCTCGGGATGAAAGTTTGGCTCGAGAAGAAGCCTCTCAAAGGCAAATTGCTTTTCTGGGATCCCGAGCTCGATTTCTTGAAGAGGAAGCCACTCTTCAACAAAACCGGGTTGTGGCTGCTGAAGAAAAACTCAAGCTTTTCCAGCTTACTCATGAGGAATGGAAGACTGTCTTTCTTCAATCCTCGGATTTCCAAGCGGCTGTTGAAGATAGATCGTACAACTACTTCAAAGTCGGCTTTGCGAAATGCCGGGAGCAATTTGAGGAGGAGGGCTTTATTCCGACAGACAAGGAGGGCTTTCCGGACATAGATCGAGCCATTGACTCTCTTCCCAAGGATGATGATGCCGACAAGGAGACCGAAAAGGCTCCTGAAAAGACCGGGGAGGAGTCTGCTGCCATATTTTTAGTTTAAAATTGTTTCTTTAGATTTCTATACCTCCTTGTGTAATTCTTGGCCCCGGGCTCTGGTTATGAAAAAAGAAATCCTTTTTCCTTGCGCAATATCTTGATCTCTAGCGGACCAAATATTTTATATTCGATAGGAAATTAGAGAACGCGAACCTTGCTAATATACGGAGTCTTGAGCACGGGTGTAACTCCTTGGGCTTTTTAGAACCAAGGTACGGAGCCTTGGGTCGGGGAGCATGTCCCGGGACTTGGGAATGGTCGAGGTGTGTGGCCCCGAGCCAGGGTGTAGTGCCCTGGGCTTTTTAGAACCAAGGTACGGAGCCTTGGGCCGGGGAGCATGTCCCGGGACTTGGGAATGGTCGAGGTGTGTGGCCCCGAGCCAGGGTGTAGTGCCCTGGGCTTTTTAGAACCAAGGTACGGAGCCTTGGGCCGGGGAGCATGTCCCGGGACTTGGGAATGGTCGAGGTGTGTGGCCCCGAGCCAGGGTGTAGTGCCCTGGGCTTTTTAGAACCAAGGTACGGAGCCTTGGGCCGGGGAGCATGTCCCGGGACTTGGGAATGGTCGAGGTGTGTGGCCCCGAGCCAGGGTGTAGTGCCCTGGGCTTTTTAGAACCAAGGTATGGAGCCTTGGGCCGGGGAGCATGTCCCGGGAGTTGGGAATGGTCGAGGTGTGTGGCCCCGAGCCAGGGTGTAGTGCCCTGGGCTTTTTAGAACCAAGGTACGGAGCCTTGGGCCGGGGAGCATGTCCCGGGACTTGGGAATGGTCGAGGTGTGTGGCCCCAAGCCAGGGTGTAGTGCCCTGGGCTTTTGTTTTCCTCCGGAATGTGAGAGATGATAATACAACACTTCTGAGAAAAACAAATCTTTCATTTACATCTTTTGGCGAATAGATTACATCTGTCAAGTATAATATTGCTTTAAATTAAATACATTCCAAGGTCTTTTGAGAGGGCGTCCTTGTGCATCCTCTAGATAAAAAGATCCAGAGCTGACTCTCCGAGTGATTTTGTAAGGCCCTTCCCATTTGGCCTCTAATTTTCCCACTTCTCCCGCTGGATTGACCTTTTTCATGACTAAATCTCCAATTTGAAAGTCTTGGCTTCGGACCCTCTTATTGTAAGATTTCATCACTCGACCTCTGTATGCTTCCATGCGGATAAATGCCCGGTCTCTCTTTTCCTCGACTAAATCCAACTCCCTGGCTCTGCTTTCATCATTATCGTGTGGGTAAGATTCTACCCGAGGAGAAGTCCCTCCAATCTCAACTGGGAGAACTGCTTCAGAGCCGTATACGAGGCTGAAAGGGGTTTCCTGAGTCGGTATCCGCGGAGTAGTTCTGTAGGCCCAAAGAACACTAGGTAATTCTTCAACCCAATCCTTCCCCTTACCTTGAAGTCTCGTCTTTAACGCCTGTACAATGATCCTATTGACAACTTCTGTTTGGCCATTTGCTTGAGGATAAGCCACAGAGGTGAAGGATTGAGTGATCTTCATTTCTTGGCACCATGAAACAATTCCTTTGCCTTGAAATTGTCTGCCATTATCTGAGATTAATCTCCGGGGCACTCCAAATCGGCATACAATATTTTTCCATAGAAATTTCAATACCTCTGTTTCAGTAATTCTTGCCAAAGGTTCAGCTTCCACCCACTTGGAAAAGTAATCGACTGCCACTAATAAGAATTTCTTCTGAGCTCGGGCAAGCGGGAAAGGACCTACAATGTCCATGCCCCATTGATCAAAAGGTCAGGATGCCCAAATAGGCTTCATAAGAGTGGCCGGGCTGTGTTTGAAATTTGCATGATGCTGACAGCCTTCGCAGGTTTGAACCACCCGAGCTGCATCTTGACCAAGGGTTGGCCACCAAAATCCTGCGAGCATGGTTTTTCGAGCTAGAGACATTCCTCCGAGGTGCTCCGCGCAACATCCTTCATGAATTTCCCGGAGTACATAATCTACCTCCTTCTTAGGCAAGCATTTTAAAAGAGGCCCCTGAAATGATCTTTTATACAAGATTGTGTTTAAGAGAACAAACCTGGGAGCTTGTCTCTTAATTTTCCGAGCTTGCCCTCTGTCCTCGGGTAGTACACCCTTTTCAATAAATCTGATTAAGGGCGTCATCCAGGAGTTTTCTGGATCGGGTGTCCCTTCTTCGTCCGTCGAGAGGATCAAGCGGGAGACATGCAATACCTCCCGGGTGCTTGCTTTACTTAGGGATGCTGCCATTTTTGCTAGAATATCTGCTTCGTCATTTTCTTCTCGGGGGATTTGTTCAATACTCCAATCCGAAAAACCCTCTGCTCGAGCTCTGATAAGCTGTAGATATTTCAGCATCCTATCATCTTTAGCTTCATATACTCCCTTTATCTGCTGTGTTACAAGTTGTGAATCGGAATATATAATTATCCGGGAAGCCCCAACTTCCCGAGCAGCTCGTATTCCAGCTAGCACAGCCTCATACTCGGCTTCATTATTAGTTACTCGGGAATCAATCCTTATTGCCAATTTGATTTTTTCTCCCGGGGGAGATATCATCACGACTCCTACTCCACATCCCGCAAGGCTAGACGCCCCATCCACAAAGACTCTCCACACTTCCTCTCTACTGGGCTGGACCATCTCAGATAAAAAGTCTGATAAAGCTTGTGCCTTGATAGCTATTCGTGGTTTGTACTCGATATCGTACTCCCCCAATTCCACCGTCCACTTAATCATTCGCCCGGATACCTCAGCATGAGTCATGATTCTACCAAGAGGGCTGTTGGTAAGAACCACTATTTGATGTGATAAGAAGTAAGGTCTTAGCTTCCGAGCAGTCACGATCAAAGCCAATGCAATCTTTTCTACCTCGGTATACCGGAGCTCGGGCCCTCTTAGAGCGTGGCTAACATAATAGACAGGCTTCTGATCAGAGCCTTCTTCTTTGATTAACACTGAACTGACAGCATGCTCTGTAGAGGATAAATACAAGAATAATCGCTCCCCGGGCTCGGGCTTTACTAATACCGGGAGCTCTGCAAGATGGGCTTTCAAGTCCTGGAAGGCTTGTTCACATTTATCGTCCCATCCGAAGTGCTGGGCCTTTCTCAAGACTTGAAAGAAAGGATAACTTCTGTGTGCTGACCGGGATATAAATCGAGAGAGGGAAGCAATCCTTCCCGTCAGCTTTTGCACCTCTTTTACAGACTGGGGAGAGGGCATACATAAGACAGACTTCACCTTCTCCGGGTTTACCTCAATTCCACGATCTGTAACCATGAATCCCAAGAATTTGCCACTCTTTACGCCAAAAATACATTTGGCCAGGTTAAGCTTGATCCCATGTTGAATGAGGGTGGCAAAAGTTTCCTGTAGATCATCAATAAAAGTAGCGACTTCCCGGGTCTTGCTTAAGATATCATCCACATAGACTTCCACGTTCCGCCCCATCTGCTTCTCGAATACTTTGTCCATAAGACGCTGATAAGTGGCCCCTGCATTCTTCAACCCGAAAGGCATTACTATATAACAAAATGTACCTCCCGAGGTGACGAAGCTAGCTTTATCTTGATCTTCTTTGGCCAAGGGGATCTGATGATACCCCTGGTATGCATCCATAAAGCTCAGCAGCACGTAGCCCGAGGTGGAATCTACCAGCTGGTCAATCCGGGGCAGCGGATAATGATCTTTGGGGCATGCTTTATTTAGATCGCGGAAGTCTACGCACATGTGCCATTTGCCAGTGGATTTAGGTACTAAAACCACGTTGGAAAGCCAGGTAGGGAATTGAATTTCCCGAATATGCCCCGCCTTTAGGAGCTCCTTGACTTGCTCTGATATGATTTTGTCCTTTTCAGGACCAAAGTGCCTCTTTTTCTGCTTCACAGGGTGAGACCCTGGGAGGATGTTTAAATGATGCTCCGATATAAAGGGGGAAATCCCCGTAAGCTCCTGCTGGGACCAGGCAAACACATGAATGTTAGTTTTTAAACATTTAATTAAACTTACCCGGGTGGTCGTGCTGAGATCCCGAGCCACCCGGATTTGCTGTCCTGGCCCAATCTCCACCGCCTCCTGCTCTTCCTCGGCCACAAAGTGTATCTCTCCTTCCTCCACTATCCTTCCTCCTGTCTCACCTATCTTAGCCCTCTTCCCCTCCTTCTTAGATCTGTTCTGATCCGCCCGGACCGCTTCCACATAACACTTTCGAGAAGAGGGTTGATCTCCCCGGACTTCTCCTACCCTTGCTCTCACAGGAAATTTTATTTTCTGGTGGTAGGTAGACGCTACAGCCCTTAACTCGTTCATGGCCGGTCTCCCAAGGATGATGTTATACGATGATGGGGAGTCCACCATAGTGAAGGAAGTCATCACTGTTTTCTTGAGATCGTGAGAGCCCAGGGTCAGAGGTAAAATAATCTCCCCTTCCGGATAAACCACGTGCCCGGCGAAACCGAAAAGAGCAGTTTCCACTGTTTCAAGGTGATAGCCCTGTAAATCCATCTGCTCAAAAGCATCTTAGTAAATTACATTCACAGAACTGCCTGAATCCACGATAACTCGCAGAATGTCATAATTCGCCACTCGGGCTTGGATCACCTAGGCATCGTTGTGGGGTAGATTCACCCCTCTCAAGTCCTCCGGGCCGAAGCTGATGATTGCCTCACTCTTCCTCGATCCTTCCACCTCCAAACATTCTCTCCTACTCCTTGACTTCCTCGCCCGATTGGAGTCTCCATCAGTAGAGCCTTCGGATATCATTTTAATCGTCCCTACAACCGGGGGCGACTTCTTTCTTTGCTCGGGTTCAGGCCCCCTTCTCCTTCCAGGTTCGATTCTAGGATTGCTTCTCACACCCCCTCCCCGAGAACTAGATCCGGGCTGCCGGGATTTCCACGGTGGCACCCTAGACATCGGTGTACGGATAATGGGCTTTGGGAGGGAAGGCGCAACATAATTTCCCTTCAGAACCTTGCAATCCTCAGTGTTATGGTATCCCAACTTGTGAAGAGCACAAAATCCCTTTTTCTCTGGCCGAGCCAATTGATGATCCGGGGCCAAATCCCTACTACATTCCTGCACCTCCCTCTCTCGGGCGATTTTCAGAGGCACATGATGAGAGAAATGCCCTGAATTGCCCCTCTTTTGTCCTCTCTCCTCGGGTTTAGATACCCGGTCTCCTCTTTCTTTCTTCACCGCTTCTCTCTTTTGTTTCTGGGCTTCCTCCATATTTATGTATTTCTCTGCCCGGGATAACATGTCCTCAAAATTCCCGGGCACCTTTTTGGTTAGTGATTTGAAAAATTCACCCTCTCTCAAACCCTGGGTGAAGGCAGTAGTCTTGGTTTCGGTGGCACAAGACGGGACGTCTAGAGCCACTCTATTGAATCTTCTGATGTAAGCCCGCAAACTCTCCTCAGGGCTCTGCTTTACTTCAAAAAGACTGAAGGCGGTCTTTTTGTACTTCTTACTACTACTAAAATGGTGTAGGAATACCTTTTGGAAATCTCGGAACAACTGCACGCTTTGGGGGGACAAACCCTCAAACCATCTCTGAGCGGAATCCACCAGAGTTGTCAAGAACACCTTGCATTTGATTCTATCCGTGTAGCAGTGTAACATGGACATATTCTCGAATCTGGCTAGATGTTCTTCCGGGTCCGCGTTGCCATCATAATCTTTTATTTTGGCAGACTTGAAGTTTCTAGGAAGAGGTTCCTGAACAATGATATCAGCAAAGGGACATCCCTTTGCCGCGGCCCGGGCAGAGCTGCGACCTTCCAGCTGTCCCTCTAGGACCTTCATTTTTTGCTTTAAATCTTTCAACTCCTCTGCTGTAGTCGGAGCCTTTGACCCGGCACTATAATCTACATTTTCTTCACTCCCTTCCTCCTCCTCCTTCCGCCCCTGCTCCTGCTCTTGTTCCTGCTCCTGCTCCTGCTCTAGTGGTGTGTCACGTCGAGAAACTTCTTTCCGGGCCATAGCATGAACCATTGCATCAGCCATCATTTTTTTTTAATTCCTCTCGGGTCATGGTTACAAGATTCTGGTCGGTATTACTAACATTTACTTGTCTTGAAGATTGTCCCCCGTCCCCCTGGGCCCGGGAGTTATCTTGGTCTGTTCTCTTGGTACGAGCCATATCAACGCCTCGAGCTCAATATAGTTTCCCACAGACGGCGCCAATGATGAGATCCGCTTGAAATGGGTGAGCCGGGTAAGGAGCTCCAATCGGATCAAATCAACAATTTATAAAGTTTTGGGAATTTTGAACGAAGACAATGGCTTGAATGACACCTGCAAACAATGAAAGGAACTCGTGAATGGGCGCCGGAGGGGTTTCCGACGTAGCCACTCCGATGATAAAGTCAGCAGGTTATATGATGATGAACTTCGAACAATATTTGAGGAGTAATACGTAGAATGTTTAAAGTTCAAAGGTTTTTTTCTGTAGAATCTTTTAATGACATTAATACCTGCTATTTATAGGAGAGGAATGGGTAGCTACCTCGATTCCCGCGTTACCTACTAAGTCGGTTTACCATACTAGCTTCTGATGACTTCTCGGACACTCCAAACTCAAGTCTCGATTCCCGCGTCACCTACTAAGTCGGTTTACCATACTAGCTTCTGATGACTTCTCGGACACTCCAAACTCAAGTTGCTCTGGCGGATTAGATTGCCTGTAATGATTACAATTGAGTGTGGCTCATTTATCGAGGTAGCGCTATTCTCGAGGTCTCCCAAGTGGGTATCCAACCGGGAAGATTACCCGGACAGATGAGAAGCATCTGGTCAACTCTATGAGGACCCGAGCTACTGGTAAAGGACTGCGGATGAAACGGTCACACCCGGGAAGGAAAGATTTACCCGGGCATCCATTAAACTACCCGGTACCCCGGGTTGTATCCATGGGTATCAGATGAACAAACCCATATCCTTATAGGGGTATCAATTATCATTCATTTTTGCATTTCTAAATTAAGAATGATATAAAAAAGTTGACAAAACTTGTGTGAGACGGTCTCACGGGTCGTATTTTGTGAAACATATATCTTATTTGGGTCATCCATGAAAAAATGTTATTTTTTTATGCTAAGAGTATTACTTTTTATTGTCAATATCGATAAATTTGACCGATCTCACATATAAAAACCCGTAATACAGTCTCACAAGAGACCTACTCAAAAAAGTTTAATGATGTTGATAGGTAAGATTAACAAACATTTTAATAAATTTAAAATATTATAACTTTATAAAATATGTACACTGCTAGTTATTCTAACACCCTCGTGTTTTATAATATAAAATAAAATAAAACAACAATTAATATATATATATATACACACACACAAAGTAGATACTATGTATGTATATCTCTGTCTAGATACGGAATTATGATGTAGCAAAGGTTAAACTTAGATTTTAGCTAATTGGGCATTAAATTATATGTATGTATATGTCTATCTTAATGTTGTATGTTGTAGAAGTTAAACTAATTAAGATTTTATCTAATAAAAACATTACACACACTAATTTATAGTTGAATATCGAGTCAATATGTATATTATGTTAACTATTAAAGAATGATAAAGAACCCAACTTCGGTGAATGCAATGATAACGTTTATTTCAGCAGACCATGGCTATATATAGCCTTACAACAGAAAATAGACAAATGCAATACTAAGTAAGCTTAGCAAACAACCTAATGAGAGAGTGGTGGAAACAAATCTATCCTAACAAACTACAGAAGAATAGCTCTTTTATTTGACTTAATCAACTTTACAATCCCTCCCTTGAACTCATTAGTTCAGTATTGGAACAAAACATATCCCCAACTTCTCACGAATCCTTTGGAAGTCTTCTAATTTGAGAGGCTTATTCATTGAATCTGCAAGCTGATCTCTTGTGCTAATCCAAACCAAGTGAACAGATCCTTCTTTTTTAAGATCCCTAAGAAAATGGAACCTTACTCGGATGTGTTTGGAACGACCATGTAGCACTGGATTTTTAGACAACTTTATAGTGGATGTGTTGTCACACATTAATAACGTACCATCATCTTGCACATGACCAATTTCTTTTAAAACTCTTCTCATCCAAATGGCTTGGCAAGCACACGCAGCAGCATCCACAAACTCAGCCTCAGTAGTTGATAGGGTAACAATGGGCTGCTTCCTTGAAGACCATGCTACTGCTCCTCCACATATCATAAACACATATCCTGAAGCACTCTTACTATCCCCTATATCTCCAGCATAGTCACTATCTATGAATTCTACCAAGTCACTAGTTCCTCCCTTTCTGTAGAACACACCATGATCCACAGTGCCTTTTAAATACCTCATGATCCTTTTTGTTATAGCAAAATATAGTTGTGTAGGTCTTGCCATGAAACGACTTATGAGACTCACAGCGAACATAAGATCAGGTCGAGTAGTTGTCAAGTACATTAAGCTTACTACTATCTGTTTGTATTGGGTTGCATCTATCAAAGTCCCATCTTCATCTTTATCAACCTTCTGCCCTGGAACAATTGGATTTCGAATAGAATTGCTCTCCTCCATACCAAAACGACTCAATACTTCAGCTGCATATTTCCTTTGACATATAAAAATGCCATTAGACTGTTGTAGGACCTCAATTCCAAGAAAGAATCTCATCTTTCCTAAATCAGTCATGTCAAACTCCTTTTTCATAGAGCTTTTGAAATCACACACCATTTCTTTATCCTTGCTAGTGAACAACAGGTCATCAACATAGATGCTAACAATAAGAATGTTACCTCCCTTTTTCTTGACAAAGAGTGTGTGTTCACTTGGGCTCCTGTCAAAACCTTCGTTGATAAAATAGGACTCAATTCGACTAAACCAAGCTCTAGGTACTTGTTTTAGGCCGTATAGAGCCTTTTGTAATCTATATACCATGTGCTCACTCCCTTTCTTCTCATATCCTTTTGGTTGTTCTACAAAAATAGCTTCCTGCAATTCCCCATGCAAAAATGCAGATTTTACATCTAATTGATATATCTTCCAACCTTTTTGTGCTGCCAAAGCTATGATCATCCGTACGGTGTCCATCCTGGCCACATGAGCATATACCTCTGTGTAGTCAATTCCATATTGTTGAGAGTACCCTTTTACCACTAGTCTGGCTTTGTACTTGTCCACCTCTCCATGTTCATTTAGTTTGGTTTTATAAACCCATTTTACTCCTAATTTCTTAGCTCCAACAGGTAGTTCAACTAGCTTCCATTTCTTGCATCTAACTGCTTCTTCAAAATTTGTAGGATCAGATGATGCCATAAATGCCAAGGCTGATTCATCTTCTTCAGATAGGCCTTCTCCAGCTGTATAGTCTGACATCCAGATTGGGGGATGTCTCTGTCTTCCCTCCCTGAGTATTGATCCTTCTTCATTCGTTGGTGAGGCATCAGCTGGTACCGAATATTCTCCACCTTCTGATGTGCTTCCAGCTCCATCAACAATTTGTTCTACAGCATCTGGAGTGTTTTCAGTTTTGTCTTCCCACTCTAATTCCATTATTTGTTCTTTCTTATAGCTTGCATCCCAATCCCACATGCTATCTTCATCAAAGACTACATCACGGCTCACAATATTTTCCTGGCAGTTGGATCAAACATTCTATAGCCTTTCGTTTCATCACTAACTCCAAGTAATACAAAACTTACACTTTTATTGTCAAGCTTGATTCTCCTACATCTGGTATGTGGACATGTCCCACGCAACCAAACACTCGAAAATACTCTACTGATGGCTTTTTCTTGCTCCATGCCTCCTCTGGAGTCATGTATTTCACAACAAAGGTGGGTGATCGATTTAAGACATGATTTATCCATCGAACAGCTTCTGGCCAGAAAGTTTTGGGCACTTGTAACGCCCAGACATTCGTATGCATATGATGTAAGGTAATGATTATGATTAAGTATGGTCATTATTCCTTTTATGGTTTATTATGATAATCGTTCGGGGATATGTGATGTAATGGTGATGGTTTATGGTTTCGAGATATGATATGAATGGTATTGAATGATTTAGAATGAAATTGAGAATGCATGGATAGAATAGAAAGTTGATATTTAGCCAAATAAGTAATAGAAGTGCTAAAACGGTATGAAACTGTGGCAGTAGTTGTGGTTTTTAGCTTAATGTTTTGTATATTGATCCAAATGATGTGAGGCTACTTTCATTAGAAAGATAAGACATAAGGCTATAACTTTTTTATTTTGAGTTTTGTCCAAATCATTGTGGAAGACTAGCCGAAAGCGCCCCGAAGTGTGTCGTGTGTATCGTCGTTCCTCCAGTGACACATGTTGGGAGATTGAGCATAACTTTTTACTCAGATCTTCAAATGACATGAGGCCAATTGGAGAAGCAAGCCAAGACATAGAGCGACAACTTTCTAGTTTACCATTTTTCCAAATTATGATCGGAAGAGGCGTTTCGGAGGCGATCTTTGAGGAGGCTGTGCGCAGAGCGGCGCCCGAGCGGTAAGAAACTACCGCCCGAGCGCCACTGGTTCTGAAATTTTGTGTTTCGGACAGAAACGTCCGCACAAGGGCGGTAATATATGACCGCCCGAGCGCCCAGTACAGTACAAAAGCGTGTTTTGGGTGTTTTAAGGTATAAAATCGGTTGGGACTCTCATTTTTCTCGTTTCCCTGCTCCTCATTTCTCTTCTCCATCGATTCTTAGCTAGGGTTCTTCATCATCTTCTTCTTTTCTTATTCAATCAAGCAATTAATATTCAATCCGGAGTTGGAACTTCATCTTTTTAGTGAGAGGGACAAAGGTAAGTGGTTTTTCTTTTTGTTCTTGAGTTAATGAAGATGGCGAAGTTAGGGCATGATGGTTGTGATTGTTGTATAGGATTAAATGATCATCTAATGTTGTTATTTTGGTGTTGATGGTTAGTTATTGGGTTTATTATTGTAGGATCACCATCAAGATTTAGGAAAACAAGTGCTCCAAGTGTTGTAAGTGGAATCATTTCTTCAATGCATCACATGATCCTATATGTATGTGTTTTGATAATTTTATGATGTTAACTCATTTCAAATTCCATTCATGATATATATATGTAAATATGTATATATGGTAGTACAATTATATGCATTTTGATTGAAAGGAGTTAAACTTTTCAAGATGCCTCTAATGTGTTTGATAAAATGTTTGAATGAAGTTTTATATGATTGAATGATTGGATTGATAGTGATAGTAGCGGTGTTGCCTCTGGCAATTCTAAATCCGCAATGTAATTGGCCAATTAACGATGAAAACATGTGCTCTCTTCTAAGATGCATTTTATGCAGAGGTACGTGTCCCTCCTATAAGATTCATTTTTACGAAGAGGGTTAACAATGAATGAACTATCTTATAAGAACTATCAATTCTTCAGTTGATCAATGAAATGAATATCATCCCTATGTATTGTTGTATTATGATTCTTGATGGATGATATTTATGGTGATTCGACGTTTATGAAATGAGATGGATAATGTTTTTAAGAAAATGAAATTGAGGCTATCCCTTTTATGTTTTACAATAAAATGATATTGCTGAGTTTTATACTCATTCCGGTTATGTTCATGTGATGCAGGCACAGGTAAGAAAGACTGATCATCCCTGAGTTGTCGAAGCGAGAGAAGGGAATATGCCAAACTTTGGAGATTTTGAATGGATGTTATTTTGTTATAGTCAAGCTTCTGGCTAGTTTGGAAAACATTGAAAATCTTGTTTTGCGCTTTGGTTTTGGCCAGATGTGTAGATACTTTACTTACTGGTATCTGATGTATATGAAAATCTTTTGCTTGTGTATTATGTGTTGTTTGAGACAGGTGGCATGTCCTATTTACGGGGAGATGCTGCCCAAATTTTTTTAGATTAACACATTTTCTCCAAATATATTTTAAAGCTTCCGCACTAATTACGCATTTTAGTCACGAGTGTTACATTTAGTGGTATCAGAGCCGAGATTTTCGGACCAATGATTTGGCATATGACTTCCTCTGCTGTCGACAATTCGGTATGTATGTACCTGCATCATTTGATATAATATGGATGTGTAGCCTCAATAATTATGATATGTTATGTATGGAAATGGTTTTAAACTGATATTTATCATAGGATCATGCCGCCTAAGCGTAAAGCACCAGAAGGAGAGGATAGTTCATCATCTAGAGTGGTTGGTGAATTTAGCAAGTTACTGAAAGAACAGGCCACAGTACACGGCGAGAAAATCCAGCAGCTCTTGCGATTGCAGAATGCAGGGCGAAGGAGAGAGAGAGAGCAAGTGAGGCCCGAGCCCAGTAATGAAGGCGCATTCAAAAGATTTCGTAAGATGAAGCCACCAGAATTTGATGGTAGCACTGATCCCATGGTCGCCTTGGAATGGGTCAAAGCTGTGGAGGCTATATATGATTATCTTCAGTTTCAAGATATAGATCGAGTCAGCTGTGCCATTTTTCTACTGACCAAGTGATGTGAATCTTGATACGAATAAATAGCAAACACGATTAAACAATCGCACCCTCTATTTAATTACGATAATAAGACTCGTGTGTTTTCCCGATCTTTTGAATCAAGTAAGTTGATGTGTTATTCACCTCTAAACTAGAAAAGTTTAGCAACAAATAAACACGAGAATAACAATCGAAATTTGATACGAACATTCGAAGAACGACGCCTACGACAATCGGCACAAGCACGATCGACAAACGCCACAAAGTTATAAACTTTGATAAGTTTGATTTAATTTGACAAAGCTAAAGCCTTGAAAATTTGAGAGAAAAATCTCAAAAGTTTGAATAAACTCAAAATAATATGTGTATTGTGTGTAAATTTTCGTCCAATATATGTCTTATATCAAAAAGATAACAAGGATCTAGTTTCCTAACAAAATAAAACTCTAAATAAGGTAATTTTTCTCGGCCAAAACTCTAGGACACGGACCCCGTGTGTGCCTCCGTGTCCGGGTCCGTGTACACTCGGGTATAAACCTCAGCTGGAAGCAAAGGACACGGACCCCGTGCTCACCTACTCGTACGGGTCCGTGTAAACACTGTCTTCGCCAATATAGTAGGGCACGGACCCCGTGCCTGGGTCCGTCTTCAGGTCCGTGTAGGCTCTGTAGTTGCTCATCTCGGAGTGTAAAGGGCACGGACCCCGTGTGCAGGTCCGTTTCGGGGTCCGTGCAGACTCGGCCGATGCACACAATGCTTGAATCATGTTCCTTTGGCCTCCACACGCACTCCCATGCATCACGATCCCTTCATGCTTTCTCATGACTCCCTGTAGTGCCTCCTTGAACTTCTTTAGTCGTCCCCTCGTGACTGGTCCTTCTGGCAACTGCATCGGATCCCATGCTTTCCTTTGAGCTTGATCGTCCGTGTTTGCATCATCCTCCCCTTCTTGAAGAGGATTTGTCCTCAAATCTAGTTCGTCACCTACATCAAACAACGACAAGTCACTAACATTAAAAGTAGAACATAAATTATACTCACCTGGCAAGTCGAGTTTGTAGGCATTATCATTGATCCTCTCAAGAACTTGGAATGGTCCATCGCCCCTAGGTAATAGCTTTGAACGACGCTTTTCAGGGAACCTTTCCTTCCTCAAGTGCAACCAAACCCAATCACCTTTCTCAAACACCACCTTCTTCTTTCCTTTGTTGGCTTGCTTAGCATATTGTTCATTTCTCTTTTCAACATTGGCTTTGACCTTCTCATGCAAACTCCTAACAAATTCAGCCTTCTTTTTGCCATCCATGTTTAACCTTTCACTCACAGGTAAAGACATCAAATCTAACGGAGTTAAAGGATTAAAACCATACACAATTTCAAATGGCGAATAATTGGTAGTTGAATGCACGCAACGATTATATGAAAACTCAACAAATGGCAAGCAATTTTCCCAATTCTTTAAGTTGTTTTTAAGGATAGCACGTAATAAAGTTCCTAACGTCCTATTAACTACCTCAGTTTGACCATCAATTTGAGGATGACAGGTTGTAGAGAACATTAATTTAGTGCCAAGTTTAGCCCACAGTGTTTTCCAAAAGTAACTTAAGAATTTAACATCACGGTCAGAAACTATCGTTCTAGGCATGCCATGCAACCTAACGATTTCTCTAAAGAACAAGTCCGCAATGTTAGATGCATCATCCGTCTTGTGACAAGCAATAAAGTGTGCCATTTTAGAAAACCTATCCACAACAACAAATATAGAGTCCCTCCCCTTCTTTGTCCTAGGTAACCCCAAAACAAAGTCCATAGAGATATCAACCCAAGGTTCACTAGGGACGGGAAGTGGTGTATATAATCCATGTGGTTGTGTCCTAGACTTAGCTTGTCTACAAGTTATACACTTCTCACAAACACGCTCAATGTCACGTTTCATGTGTGGCCAGTAGAAATGTTCATGCAATGCACTCAAAGTTTTAGCCACGCCAAAATGTCCCATTAAACCACCCCCATGTGCCTCCCTAACAAGTAGTTCACGAATGGATGACTTAGGGATGCACAACCTATCTTCTCTAAACAAGAAACCCTTATGCAAGTAGAATTTATCATGTGGACCATGCATACAAGTTTCAAACATCTCTTTAAAATCATCATGTAGCACATACAATTCTTTAACAAGCTCAAACCCCAAGATTTTAGATTCCAAAGTAGAGAAAAGCACATACCTCCGTGATAGTGCGTCGGCCACTATGTTTTCCTTACCTTGTTTGCACTTGATGATGTAGGGGAACGTCTCTATGAACGCCACCCACTTGGCATGCCGCTTGTTCAGCTTTTGTTGACCCTTAAGGTGCTTCAGAGATTCATGGTCCATATGGATCACAAATTCCTTAGGCCTCAAATAGTGCTGCCACGTCTCTAGGGTCCTCACAAGTGCGTAGAACTCCTTATCATACGTGGGATAGTTAAGCGCTGCCCCATTGAGCTTTTCACTGAAGTAAGCCACCGGTCGTCCTCCTTGCATTAGCACTCCACCGATACCTACACCTGATGCATCACATTCAATTTCAAAAGTATTAGCAAAATTAGGTAACACAAGTAAATGTGCATTAATCAATTTTTGCTTAATGAGATTAAAGGACTTCTCTTGCTCCTCGCCCCAATGGAAAGGAACGTTCTTCTTGATTACCGCTGTCATAGGTGCCGCTAGTGTGCTAAAATCCCTTACAAACCTCCTATAGAAGCTTGCAAGACCATGAAAACTTCGAACTTGACCAACAGTAGTAGGCGTTGGCCAATCTCGAATAGCAGTGACTTTGTCCTCATCAACTTGAATACCCTGTGAACTTACCACGAAACCAAGGAAGACAAATTTGCTAGTACAAAAATCACACTTTTTCAAGTTAGCATATAAATTTTCAGCCCTTAATGTGATTAGAACAAGCCTCAAGTGGTTAACATGCTCATCCAAGTTTTTGCTATACACTAGGATATCATCAAAATAGACCACAACAAATTTTCCTATGTGTGCACGCAAAACATGATTCATTAACCTCATAAAGGTGCTAGGTGCATTAGTCAAGCCAAAAGGCATAACCATCCACTCATATAACCCATATTTAGTTTTAAAAGCAGTTTTCCACTCATCACCTTCTCTCATCCTAATTTGGTGATACCCACTTTTCAAATCAATTTTGCTAAAAATGCAAGACCCATGCAATTCATCTAACATATCATCTAGTCTAGGTATGGGGTGCCTATACTTAATGGTTATGTTATTGATTGCCCTACAATCCACACACATACGCCATGAGACATCTTTCTTAGGGACTAGTAAAACGGGCACCGCACAAGGTGACATGGACTCACGCACAAACCCTTTATCTAATAGCTCACTTACCTGTCGTTGCAGCTCCTTAGTCTCCTCCGGATTGCTCCTATAAGCTGGACGGTTCGTCAATGCACTCCCGGGCACCAAATCAATCTGGTGTTCAATCCCCCTCAATGGTGGTAAGCCTTGAGGTAGCTCCTCCGGAAATACATCGTCAAATTCCTGCAATAGTGAAACAATAACGCTCGGAAGGGATCCGGCTATATTACTTGTGTTAAGGAGGATCTCCTTGTAAAGAATTAACACAAGTGGTTCATGTGTGTGCAACAATTGTTTCAACTCATCTTTTTGGGCCATGTATGATTTCTTTTTGGCCTCTTTCCTCTCTTTTTCTTTTTCCTCATTTTCTTTCCTCTCTTTTTTTGTTTTTATGGCTATCTCACTCTTTTGATCACTCTTTTTTTCAGCCACTTCATTTTTGTTTTCAAAGGCCATCTCACTTTTTAATTCACTCTTTTTTTCGGCCTCATCTATCTTTTTCTTTTTCAATTGGTCCTCCAATACTTGCTTTGGGGACAAAGGAAGCAATACAATGGATCCTTTCTTTAAAACAAATGAGTATCGATTTTTGAACCCATCATGAGTAACGTGCCTATCAAATTGCATGGTCTACCCAACAAAATATGGCAAGCATGCATGGGCACCATGTCACACAAAACCTCATCCACATACTTCCCAATAGAAAAGGACACTAGAACTTGCCTATTTACTTTCACCTCCGCACAATCATTCAACCATGAAGCCTATATGGTTGAGGATGTTTTATTGTAGGCAATCCCAATTTTTCCACCATCTCAACACTAGCCACATTGGTGCAACTTCCCCCATCTATGATTACATTGCAAACCCTACCATTCACAAAACACCTAGTGTGGAACAAATTCTCCCTTTGGCTAGCCTCCTAATCCTTGACTTGGGCACTCATGATTCGTCTAGTCACTAGCGCTTCTCCTATAACCGCTCCATATCCCTCATCGGGATCCTCCAGCGCAGGAATATCATCATCACTACCCTCGCCATCTCCCTCACTTTGAGACTCATACTCACCATAATCATTCGAAAACATTACCCTCTTATTAGGACACTCACTAGCAATATGACCCAAACCTTGACATCTAAAACATTTAGTATCTCTAGAACGAGTAGAAGGAATTTCGGTTTTACCTTGCACTCCGTGTCTAGGTGCCTCTTGCTTTGTCTCAATCTTAGGCCTGGTCACCACTTTGCTATCATCACGCTTTGCCACATTTGGTCGCCAAGAAGAAGACGTACCTCCAGTTTGGTTGGTGCGGCCAACTCCACGCCTTTTGAGTTGTTGTTCCACCTTTATGGCCATTTGCACCATCTCGTCAAGGTCCAAGTAGTGCCTAAGCTCCACTTGATCTTGAATCTCCCTGTTCAAGCCACAAAGAAAACGAGCCATGGTCGCCTCACTATCCTCCTCAATATTGGCCCTAATCATGACTACCTCCATCTCCTTATAGTAGTCCTCAACACTCTTTGATCCTTGCCTCAAAGTTTGTAGCCTCTTAAACATCTCTCTATAATAGTGATTGGGCACAAACCGTTTCCTCATGACCCTCTTCATCTCATCCCAAGACTCAATGGGTCTCTCATTATACCTCCTTCTAGTGGTCACTAATTGATTCCACCAAATGAGAGCATAGTCTAAGAATTCAACCACCGCCAACCTCACCTTCTTTTGTTCGGAGTAGTGGTGACATTTAAATACGAACTCTACCCTCTTTTCCCACTCTAGGTATGCCTCCGGGTCAGATTTCCCATGGAACGATGGAATTTTCATCTTAATGCTACCCATGTGACCATCTTCCCTAGTCTCCTCATATCTACCCCGCATGACTTCCCTTTTTCCTCTACCAAATCCTCTACCTCTTCTATTCCTACCCCAATTCTCATTTTGACTCTCAAAGCCTCCTCCCAAATCATATTCCTCATCATCTCTACCCAAATCCCTAGGCTTAGGTTTACCCCCACTAGCACTAACCTCAAGTTTATCCAACCTATCATGCAACGACTCCATTTGGGTCGTCATCACCCTACTAAAATCCCCAAACAACACATCTATTTGGGCCTTAGACAACCCCGAATTCGAACTACCTCCTACTTCCCTCTCCATTTAATGTCAAATTTGTACCTGCAAGAAAAGGTTAGTAGAAATAAAATAATCCTCACCCAAATGCTCACGGTCACTCCAAAGAAATTCACTCGTCTTTTCTCACAATTTTTTTTGCTCACAACAAATACTCACCGTTCACTCCAAAGAAAAGTCACTCGCACTCAAGTATATCACTCAAATTTTGAAAGCTCTCTTGGAAGTGCTCAAGCTTTGTATTCTGGGTATATCAAACAATCAAGGTTCAAACTTGTGAACAAATGCGACCGACTCACTTGGACTGTGTAGACACGAAATTCGAATATATATATATATTTTTTTTGACTGTGAGAGACAATTGAATATGACTCTCTAAAGGAAATAGAACAATATACCAAAACAATTGTGTAGGCAATTTTTTTTGAAATTTTGTACTCTTTTTTTTTTATTTAGGCTGAGTACAACTCGAAAATCCCAAAAAAATTGAAGAAAATTGACCTAATTTTCGAGAAACACTGTTTCACAAAAATTGAATAACGATAGAAAGAAACAGATCTGAAAACGATTGAAGAAATAACACAGATCTGAAATTTAACAAGATAACTTACTTGAATTCAATAAACCCAAAGCTCTGATACCAAATGATGTGAATCTTGATACGAATAAATAGCAAACACGATTAAACAATCGCACCCTCTATTTAATTACAATAATAAGACTCGTGTGTTTTCCCGATCTTTTGAATCAAGTAAGTTGATGTGTTATTCACCTCTAAACTAGAAAAGTTTAGCAACAAATAAACACGAGAATAATAATCGAAATTTGTTACGAACCTTCGAAGAACGACGCCTACGACAATCCGCACAAGCACGATCGACAAACGCCACAAAGTTATAAACTTTGATAAGTTTGATTTAATTTGACAAAGCTAAAGCCTTGAAAATTTGAGAGAAAAATCTCAAAAGTTTGAATAAACTCAAAATAATATGTGTATTGTGTGTAAATTTTCGTCCAATATATGTCTTATATCAAAAAGATAACAAGGATCTAGTTTCCTAACAAAATAAAACTCTAAATAAGGTAATTTTTCTCGGCCAAAACTCTAGGACACGGACCCCGTGTGTGCCTCCGTGTCCGGGTCTGTGTACACTCGGGTATAAACCTCAGCTGGAAGCAAAGGACACGGACCCCGTGCTCACCTCCGCATACGGGTCCGTGTAGACACTGTCTTCGCCAATATAGTAGGGCACGAACCCCGTGCCTGGGTCCGTCTTTAGGTCCGTGTAGGCTCTGTAGTTGCTCATCTCGGAGTGTAAAGGGCACGGACCCCGTGTGCAGGTCCGTTTCGGGGTCCGTGCAGACTCGGTCGATGCACACAATGCTTGAATCATGTTCCTTTGGCCTCCACACGCACTCTCATGCATCACGATCCCTTCATGCTTGCTCATGACTCCCTGTAGTGCCTCCTTGAACTTCTTTAGTCGTCCCCTCGTGACTGGTCCTTCCGGCAACTGCATCGGATCCCATGCTTTCCTTTGATCTTGACCGTCCGTGTTTGCATCACCAAGACGGCGAGGACTTGGTGGGATGCCACCAAGATATCAGTTAATGTCTCGGCACTCAAGTGGCAGAGTTTAAAGATTTATTCTACGACAAATATTTTCCTCGAGATGTTCGAAGTCAGAAAGTGAAGGAATTTCTAGAACTTAAGCAAGGAAATATGTCAATGCAAGAGTATATTCTCAAATTCGAAGAGGGGTGTCAGTTTGCCCCATATCTGGCCAACAATGACATCGAAAAGGGCGAGCATTTTCTTAGAGGTGTCCGAGCTGAAATTAAAAGAGACGTTCGAATGTCTAAAGCTGCTTCATATAATGAGATTGTTGAAAAAGCAAGGATGGCCGAGCAGGACGAGAAGGAAATTGAAGGAGAAAGACAATTGAAGCGCCAAGATTTTTCTACTAAAGGCCAAGGATCCGGATGGAAAGGTAAGGGCAAATTCAGAGGCAAAGAAAAAGAGTAGCATCGACCCAAAGCTCCTATGCCACCGCCTACATATGATCGACCTGTATGTCCAAAATGTGGCAAAATGCATACAGGTGAGTGCTTGGTTGGAAGTAATCGATGCTTTTGTTGTGGAGGTGTTGGACATGTTATCAAAAATTGTCCAGTGAAAGGTGAGAAAGGGAAAGATAGGGTTCAAGGTAGAATCTTCACTATGACCAAATAAGGCGCAAATCCTGATTCTTCTGTTATATCAGGTACTATCTTAATTTTAGGAAAGGCCGCTATCATTGATTGACACTGGTGCTACGCATTCCTTTATGTCTGAAATTTTCTTGCGCTCTTTGAATGTTGTTCCATCTTTTGAACCCCTCCACTATAGTATTTTGTTGTCGTCGGGAGACGAATTATGGCCTTCTAGTATTCTTAAAGGTTTTACAGTGCAAGTAAATGAGAATATCTATTTTGCTGATCTTATTATTATTCTCATGGTGGCGTTTGATGTTATTTTGGGAATTGACTGGTTATCGTCATATCGTGCTGTTATTGACTGCGTGGCTAAAACAGTGCGATTTCCTGCAGAAGTTGATGATAGCGGGATTTTTCAGAGTTCTGGTATTTCGCTTGGCACTCCTTATATTTCTTGTCTCAAAGCTCATGAAATGTTATCAAAGGGTTGTCATGGGTTTTCAGCTGCTGTGATAGATTTGAATACTGAGATGAAGATTGAGTTGAATGAGATTGAGGTAGTTCGGAATTTTCCTGACGTATTTGCGGATGATGTGCCTGAATTGCCACCTGACCGTGAAGTTGAGTTTGTGATTGACTTGGTTCCAGGTACTGCTCCGATTTCAAAAGCTCCTTACCGAATGGTCCCGACTGAAATGAAGGAGCTGAAGAATCAATTGCAAGATCTATTAGACAAAGGTTTTATTCGTCCGACTTCTTCTCCGTGGGGAGCTCCAGTTTTATTTGTCGAAAAGAAAGATGGATCTTTGCGGTTGTGCATTGATTACAGAGTGATCAACAAAGCCACGATCAATAATAAATATCCATTGCCGAGGATTGATGCTCTCTTTGATCAGCTACAGGGAGCGACAGTGTTTTCAAAGATCGACCTGCGTTCTGGTTATTATCAGCTGAAAGTTAGGGAAGCCGACGTCCCTAAAACTGCATTCAGAACCAGGTACGGCCATTATGAGTTCTTAGTCATGTCATTTGGGTTGACGAACGCTCCGTCTGTCTTCATGGACCTAATGAACCGGGTCTTCAAGCCATATTTGGATAGCTTTGTTATCGTTTTCATTGAAGATATCCTGATTTATTCCAAGACTTGGGAACTTCATGTCGAGCATCTCAGAACTGTATTGCAGTTATTAAGGGAACAACAGTTATATGCAAAGTTGAAAAATTGTGAATTCTGGTTAGAGCAAGTATCATTTCTGGGCCATATCGTTTCGAGAGAAGGCATTGGTGTGGATCCCATGAAGATTGAAGCTATTAAGAAATGGCCTATTCCTATGACAGTATCCGAGGTGCGTAGTTTTCTTGGTTTGGCAGGTTATTATCGACGTTTTATTGCCAATTTTCAAAAATAGCCCTGCCATTAACCAATCTGACGAGGAAATCGGTGAAGTTTGAGTGGACAAACGATTGCCAGCACGGATTTCAAGTGTTGAAAGACAAGTTGACATCAGTCCCTATCCTAGCACTTCCGTGTGGTACTGAAGATTTTATTGTTTACACTGATGCGTCAAAGATGGGACTTGGAGCTGTACTGATGCAGCGTGGGAAAGTAATCGCTTATGCTTCTCGCCAGTTAAAGGATTACGAAAAGAATTATCCCACCCACGATCTTGAGTTGGCTGCAGTGGTCTTTGCATTGAAAATATGGAGGCATTATCTGTATGGCGAGAAATGTGAAGTTTTCACAGACCATAAGAGCTTGAAATATCTATTCTCTCAGAAGGAACTCAATATGCGGCAGAGGAGGTGGTTAGAACTTGTTAAAGATTATGATGTGACCATTAGCTACCACCCAGGTAAAGCAAACGTCGTTGCAGATGCTTTGAGCCGCAAGTCAGTTTCTTCTTTGAGCTCATTGATTCAGAAGCCGTTGCTATTGGATCTTCATAGGAGCGAGATCGCTATGGTAGAGCAAGGGACCATCGCTAGACTTTCAGCTTTGGTTATTCGACCTACGTTGACAGATAAGATACGACGGGAGCAAACTAATGACAATCAATTGATGAAATTGCGATCTAAAGCTAATGAAAGGAAATACAGAGTTTGCGATGAACACTAATGATTTGTTAACGTTTAGAGGTCGGATATGTCTTCCCAGTGGTGATGACATTCGACGAGATGTTTTGACAGAGGCTCATACCACGCCATACTCGATACATCCAGGTAGCACCAAGATGTATCAGGATCTCCGACGTCTCTACTGGTGGCCAGGTATGAAAAGTGATATAGCAAAATTTATATCCGAATGTCTAACATGTCAGCAGGTAAAGATTGAGCATCAAAGACCTGCTGGAACTTTGCAATCCCTCCCAATACCTCAGTGGAAGTGGGAGCACATCACCATGGACTTCGTAACAAGACTTCCAAGAACACCAAAGGGTTACAACTCCATCTGGGTGATTGTTGACAGATTAACCAAGTCGGCTCATTTTCTTCCAGTCAAGATGACGTTTACAATGAACCAGTATGCTGAAGCTTATGTAGCTGAGATTGTGAGACTTCATGGTATCCGTGTGTCAATTGTATCTGACCGTGACCCGAGGTTTACTTCCGAATTTTGGAAGAGCTTGCACAGAGCCTTGGGCACCAGGTTGGCTTTTAGCACAGCTTATCATCCTCAGAGTGACGGGCAGTCAGAGAGGGTGATTCAGATTCTTGAAGATATTCTACGAGCCCGCACGATTGATTTTCCTGGTAGTTGGTATTCTAAATTGCCACTTGTGGAATTTACTTATAACAATAGTTATCAAGCGACGATTGGCATGGCACCATACGAGGCATTGTATGGCAGAAAATGTAGGTCACGGTTGAATTGGGATGAAGTCGGTGAAAGAAAGATTTTAGGACCAGAATTGGTTCAATAGACAGCTGATGTGATTACTTTAATCCAGGACAGAATGAAGACGACCCAAACCAGACAGAAAAGTTATGCCGATAACCGAAGAAGGCCTTTGGAATTTGAATTTGGAGATCATGTATTTGTAAAAATTGCCTCTCTCAAAGGCATTATGAGATTTGGCAGGAAAGGAAAGCTGAGCCCAAGATTTATCGGCCCATTTGAAATTCTGGACAGGATAGGAGAAAGAGCATATCGTCTAGCCTTACTGCCGGATTTGGATAGAGTCCACAACGAAGAGGGTTAGCAATGAATGAACTATCTTATAAGAACTATCAATTCTTCAGTTGATCAATGAAATGAATATCATCCCTATGTATTGTTGTATTATGATTCTTGACAGAAGATATTAATGGTGATTCGACGTTTATGAAATGAGATGGATAATGTTTTCAAGAAAATGAAATTGAGGCTATCCCTTTTATGTTTTACAATAAAATGATATATATGTATCTTGTTAGTATTGATTCCATTTGCTGAGTTTTATACTCATTCCAGTTATGTTCATGTGATGCAGGCACAGGTAAGAAAAACTGATCATCCCTGAGTTGTCGAAGCGAGAGAAGGGAATATGCCAAACTTTGGAGATTTTGAATGGATGTTATTTTGTTATTGTCAAGCTTTTGGCTAGTTTGGAAAACATTGAAAATCTTGTTTTGCGCTTTGGTTTTGGCAAGATGTGTAGATACTTTACTTACTGGTATCTGATGTATATGAAAATCTTTTGCTTGTGTATTATGTGTTGTTTGAGACAGGTGGCATGTCCTATTTACGGGGAGATGCTGCCCAAATTTTTTTAGATTAACACATTTTCTCCAAATATATTTTGAAGCTTCCGCACTAATTACGCATTTTAGTCACAAGTGTTACAACTTGTCTCTATGATAGTATGGCTCTTACCAAATTCAACACTGTACGATTCTTGCGTTCGGCCACTCCGTTTTGTTGTGGAGTATAAGCTGCGGTCAATTGTCTTTTTATCCCATGTTGCTTACAAAAATCACTGAATTCTATAGAATTAAACTCTCCTCCTCTATCTGTTCTCAAACACTTCGTAGGCATTCAAGTTTCCTTTTCAACTAACATTTTGAAACATTTGAACAGATAGAAAGCCTCTGATTGTTCTACCAAAAAAAAGATCCAAGATTTCCTTGAAAAATCATCAATAAGACACAATAAATACCTCTTATGGCTGTTTGATGCTGGTGTGATGGGGCCACAGAGGTCTGCATGAACTAGCTGTAATCTTTCATTTGCTCTCCATTGACTCCTTTTGGGAATAGGAACACGATGTTGTTTTCCTTTCAAACAAGCATCACAAGCAACATTAGAAACTATGATTTTTGGCAATCCACTCACCATCTTCTTGAAATGTAAAGAATGAAGTCCTTTGTAACTGAGATGTCCATAACGATGATGCCAAAGCTGAGATTGATCTTTAGTATTGATAATGAGACATCTGTCCTGTAGTAGCCCGAATTCCAATTGGGTAATTAACGGATTAATGGTGATTAAGAAGGTTTAATGTGTAATTTTGACCGAGTCATGATCGGACGGACCGAAGATGGTTCGGAAGCACCGAAGAGTTCGTAAGGTCCGAAGTGGGTTCGGTGGATCCGATCATGAGGTGTCAAGAGCCTATGGACACGTGGGAGTTCGGACGGTCCGAAGTGAGTTCGGTGGATCCGATCGTGAGGTGTCAAGAGCTGATGGACACGTGGGAGTTCGGACGTTCCGAAGTGTTGTTCGGAGGATCCGAACATGGCCTATAAATAGTGCTCGGATTTCCTCATTTTGACTTGCCAATTTCTTGAGTTTTCTCTCATTTTGGAGAGTTTGGAAGGTTTCTAGGGTTAGTTGTTGGTCGAGCGATAGCCAAGAGCTGCCAGGAGTAGTAGCGTAGCGGCGCCTGAGTTTCAAGGCAATCGACATCAAAGGGCTGTCGACGGACGAAGGTAAACCCTAAACCTTTGGTAGTACTAGGGAGTACTGGTTTTGCTAGTCGAGCATGGTAGTATTGATTGAGTATGCTTTTGATGCGTAGGCTTGTGCTAGACCTGATTAGCGGTGTTGCGTAAGGCTAGGCTTGCTGTGATAGAGGTACGAAAGTACTATCCGAGATATCCTGGTTGAGTATACATTCTTATATGTGTTGCATGATTATGTGGTGCATTGATATATGTCATATGACGCATGCTATTATGTCACGTTTATTACTGCACGTTGCATTTCATGTTGAGCCGTATTCTCCTTTGAGATAGCCTTTACTGTTGAGCTGTATCTCTTTCGAGATAAGCTATATCTTGGGGCAGCTCAGCCCTGTCTTGTGGACGCATGGACACCGAGAGTACACAGTGGCCGACGGGTCGGGAGGGCTTCGGTGGTCCGGGACATTTTAGGTCCACGTCTGTCTTGTAGTGGATGCAGTGACCCAGAGGTGTACCGCGCGGCACTATCCACTTGGCGCCTCTAGACTGAGCATTGTTGAGATCCTTTTGTGACTCCTGTTTCTTGACTACCCCGGTATCATGATCATAGCATGTGCATTTCATATAGGTCTGTATACTCATACTTTTGTACTGGGCGTTCTTATCGCTCACGTCCTCGGTTTTGTTTATTCTTGGACACCCCATTCCCACGGGGCAGGCCTCAGGTTGGACAGCTCAGGAGGAGCAGGAGGAGGACGTTGAGTAGCTGGTTGGTTTAGTTTTCAGTGTTTTCCATTTGATTCGATATGGTTGTATTGGATATTTTAGTTGAGTTATTCTAGACTTCGATTGGGTTGTATAATCGCTATTTTTGTTGACTATTTCCGCTGTTATCTCTGATTATATTTGATTAGGTTAATTGCATGCTTAGTTCTTGATTAGTAGGTGATTCTGGAACGGGTCACTACATTTATGGTATCAGAGCATGCATATGATTTTGGGATATAGATTCTGTTTTGGGATTTCCGTTGACCATTTTACCATTTTCCCTATTCTATGTTGTAGCAATGGCTGACCACTTTGGTGACGGGAGTAGTCAGGGGAGTGTAGGTCGATGGGGTGACCAGGACGATCGTAGACGTCATTCTTTCTGTTTCTACTCCGATGGGTTATTCGGTGTTAGCGAAGCGTCTAGCGATGGGTTGTCCTTTAGATTTTGAGGGTAACGATGTTGTTATTTCGTTTTGTTCATTCTCTTGCCTAGATTTCGAGGACGAAATCTTTTTAAGGGGGGGAGAATGTAGTAGCCCGAATTCCAATTGGGTAATTAACGGATTAATGGTGATTAAGAAGGTTTAATGTGTAATTTTGACCGAGTCATGATCGGACGGACCGAAGATGGTTCGGAAGCACCGAAGAGTTCGTAAGGTCCGAAGTGGGTTCGGTGGATCCGATCATGAGGTGTCAAGAGCCTATGGACACGTGGGAGTTCGGACGGTCCGAAGTGAGTTCGGTGGATCCGATCGTGAGGTGTCAAGAGCTGATGGACACGTGGGAGTTCGGACGTTCCGAAGTGTTGTTCGGAGGATCCGAACATGGCCTATAAATAGTGCTCGGATTTCCTCATTTTGACTTGCCAATTTCTTGAGTTTTCTCTCATTTTGGAGAGTTTGGAAGGTTTCTAGGGTTAGTTGTTGGTCGAGCGATAGCCAAGAGCTGCCAGGAGTAGTAGCGTAGCGGCGCCTGAGTTTCAAGGCAATCGACATCAAAGGGCTGTCGACGGACGAAGGTAAACCCTAAACCTTTGGTAGTACTAGGGAGTACTGGTTTTGCTAGTCGAGCATGGTAGTATTGATTGAGTATGCTTTTGATGCGTAGGCTTGTGCTAGACCTGATTAGCGGTGTTGCGTAAGGCTAGGCTTGCTGTGATAGAGGTACGAAAGTATTATCCGAGATATCCTGGTTGAGTATACATTCTTATATGTGTTGCATGATTATGTGGTGCATTGATATATGTCATATGACGCATGCTATTATGTCACGTTTATTACTGCACGTTGCATTTCATGTTGAGCCGTATTCTCCTTTGAGATAGCCTTTACTGTTGAGCTGTATCTCTTTCGAGATAAGCTATATCTTGGGGCCGCTCAGCCCTGTCTTGTGGACGCATGGACACCGAGAGTACACAGTGGCCGACGGGTCGGGAGGGCTTCGGTGGTCCGGGACATTTTAGGTCCACGTCTGTCTTGTAGTGGATGCAATGACCCAGAGGTGTACCGCGCGGCACTATCCACTTGGCGCCTCTAGACTGAGCATTGTTGAGATCCTTTTGTGACTCCTGTTTCTTGACTACCCCGGTATCATGATCATAGCATGTGCATTTCATATAGGTCTGTATACTCATACTTTTGTACTGGGCGTTCTTATCGCTCACGTCCTCGGTTTTGTTTATTCTTGGACACCCCATTCCCACGGGGCAGGCCTCAGGTTGGACAGCTCAGGAGGAGCAGGAGGAGGACGTTGAGTAGCTGGTTGGTTTAGTTTTCAGTGTTTTCCATTTGATTCGATATGGTTGTATTGGATATTTTAGTTGAGTTATTCTAGACTTCGATTGGGTTGTATAATCGCTATTTTTGTTGACTATTTCCGCTGTTATCTCTGATTATATTTGATTAGGTTAATTGCATGCTTAGTTCTTGATTAGTAAGTGATTCTGGAACGGGTCACTACATGTCCTCAGAGACTTTGCTAGAAGTTTCATTTAACAGAACAAACATTCTGTTTGTGCTAATGCGGCATTCTACTATTGTGCCTCTCTGAAAATGAGAAATGTTTCATGTACCATCCTTGAATATCACTGTCAATCCCTTCTCTTGAAGTTGCCCAACACTTAAGAGGTTATTCTTAAGATCAGATACATAGTATACATCACCAATGACATAGTTAATTCCTTTCAATTTCAATTTGATAACTCCTTCTCCAACAACTTTCATGTTGTTGTTGTTACCAAGCTTAACAGTATGGCAAAATGAGGTATCCAAGCTTGTAAACATACCTTGATTAGCACATATATGGTTTGAACAACCAGAGTCTATGAACCAAACATCACTTCTCTTGGCTTCATGTAAGTCCACATAAGCCATCAATAATTATTCATCTTCTTCTTTTATTTCTGCATAATGTGCCTCCTTGTTCAATTTTGGGCATTCATACTGGAAATTACCCAAGTTGTGACATTTATATAATTTGACAGCCGCTTTGTTAAATTGTGTCCTTCCTCTGCCTCTGGAAGGTACCCTTCCTCTGCCTCTTGACCCATACCAGTCCTCTACCTTCAGAACTTGATCCTCATCCTCATTGTTCAACCGTCGAAATTTTTGCTCATGTACCACCAATGAACTTTGTAATTCATCAATGGATATGTTGTCAATATCTTTGGCTTCCTCGATAGACACCACAACATAAGTAAACTTCTCAGTGAGGGTCCGTAGGATCTTCTCCACAATCTTTGAGTCGGGCATCTCTTCTCCATTGCTATGCATTTTGTTAGAGACAGTCATGACTCTTGCAAAATATTCTATGATTGTTTCATCTCTTTTCATAGCCAGGACTTCGAATTCTTTTCTGAGAGAGTTGAGAAGAGATTTCTTCACCTTGGGATTGCCTCCAAACTTGAGCTTCATGGAATCCCAAATAATATTGGATGTACGATGGTACAAGATTTGTTTGAAGACGGTACGATCCAAGGCCTGGAAGAGATAGTCTTTGACTTCGTGATCATTGATTCTAGCCTCCGCAAGTTGTTTCTGCTGGGATTCAGTTAATTGAGCTCCTGATTTAGGTTCGTTGAAACCTTTTTCCACCAAGATCCATAAATCCTTGGCTCTGAGCAAATTTTCCATCAGCTCACTCCTATGATCATAATGACCATCAAAATGAGGAATTGTCGTCAAAGTCTTGTCGTCGCTCATTCTCTCTGTGAACACTCAAAAACTTACTGCACAATAGATGAAAAAATCTTTTAAGCTCTGATACCAATTGTTAACTATTAAAGAATGATAAAGAACCCAACTTTGGTGAATGCAATGATAACGTTTATTTCAGCAGACCATGGCTTTATATAGCCTTACAACAGAAAATAGACAAATGCAATACTAAGTAAGATTAGCAAACAACCGAATGAGAGAATGGTGGAAACAAATCTATCCTAACAAACTACAGAAGAATAGCTCTTTTATTTGACTTAAAACACTTAACATATTAGAACACAAAATATAGATTTTAAAAAACATAAACATATATTCGATTTTTTTTATAGCAAAAGTTCGTCTCTCTCCTCTCTTCATTTTTTGTCCCCGAAAACCAATGCGTTCAAACTCTCGGCCATGCTACTTTGGTTAATCTTAGGGGTGGTTCGATAAAATGTACCAAATTTTTTTATTCATATCATGTATCACATTAAAAATTTTCGTATTGAAAAATTTGTGTTGACATCATATCGAGATTTCGTTATACCTACATTTTAGTACAGTATAAAAAATATACGAATATTTATGGTATAACGAGATGTCGATCCATATTAGTATTGATACCCCCATAAGAACCCGGGTCATGGATTACCCGAAAAACTAAATGGATAGCCCAAATTAGAGTCAATATGTAGATTACTTTCTTCATCAGCCGGGCATGTGGTCACCAAAGATATTTTCTACCCGGGCAGTCAGGAGCCCGGGCTCTCATACAAGCTCCTAGGAACTTACCTCGAGAAGTGTGCCACACTCGAGTGTATCAATATGGGCTACCTTTTGCTTGTCAATCATTTTTTGTCAGAACAACATGGGTTTGGCGTGTCAAAGAAGTCACTAGAAGAAGGGTATGAGCAGCCGCCTTACCATACTTAGCAGGTGGGTACTGAAACCAGGTAACCATGAGATTTCTTCCTATAAATAGCAGGTATCAATCTCATTTACAGATTCTGGAATTTTTAATTCTCAAGCACTCACGTATATTCACACATATACAAGTCATTGCACCTTTCTTCTTCAACTGCTGACTTAAACAATGGAGTGGATACTCCGAAAACTTCTCCGACGCCCATTCACGAGTTCATTTCATTGTTTTCAGGTCACAGTAGAAGCCCAAGATCACATAGATATAATTTCCTCACAAGATACATCCTTTCCTTACTCATTTTTCCTTAACCACTATACCACCATCCAGTGGATTTCCCCGATTCCATCCACCCGATTCACCCGGATCACATCATTGGCGTCGTCTGTGGGAAATTGAGTTTAAGTCGTTGATGTGGCTCCCACCAGAAGAACCAATCAAGATACTTCCTGGGCTCCTGGAGACGATGTGCTTGTCTCTGGACAAGATGGTCTTCCACCCACAGGACCTCCACTTGGTATCACTTTATCCCCAGAGGAATTGGGTCGGATTATATCCGATGCGGTGGAGAAAGCCGTATCCCGGAGAGATGTTTCTCATCAAGCTACACATGCAAGAGGAGAGCAGGAGAGAGACAAGGATGCAGGGGAAGAGGAAGCGAGGATGGAAGATAGAGAATAAAGTGATGGGCCCAAGTCCCCGACTGTGGTAGAAGAGTTGCAAGAGTTGAGGCAGAAGATGAGGGTGTTGGAGGGACAGACGGAGGGTAGAAGTCATTCTTTGGTAGTCATTATGGGATGTCCATTTTCTGAAGCTATTGTCCGGGAACCTCTTCCCGGGAACTTTTAGTCTGCCAAAGCTAAATATTATGATGGCAATGCAGACCCCGAGGAACATCTGGCCAGGTTCGAGAATATGGCCATGTTGCACTATTATGCTGACAGGATCAAGTGAAAAGAGTTTTTGACCACTCTGGTTGACTCGGCATAGAGGTGGTTTGAGGGATTGGCCTGTCAGAGTATCCATTCCTTTGAGGACTTTCAGAAGGTGTTTTTGCACCAATTTAGTAGCAGTAAGAAATACAAAAATACTGTATTTAGTCTTTTTGAAGTGAAACAGAGCCCGAAAGAGAGTCCGAGGGCTTATATTGGGAGATTTAACAGAGTGCCTTTGGATGTCCCCTATTGCGCCCCTGAGACCAAGACAACTACATTCACCCAGTGGTTGAGGGAGGGTGAATTTTTTCGGTCATTAACAAAGAAGACGCCAGGGGACTTTGAAGATTTGCTTGCCCGGGTAGAGAAGTATATAAATATGGAGGAGGCCCAGAAGCAGAAGAAATAGTCGGTAAGGAGAGAGAGAGGAGACCAGGTATCTAAGCCCGAGGAGAGGGGGCTGAGAAAGAGTAACCTGGAACATTTTTCTCATCATGTGCCCTTGAAGATTATCCGGGACTAGGAGCTCCAAGAGTGTAGCAGGGATTTGCCTCCATCTCAACAGTATACCAGTTCTGAGAAGAGGGGTTTTGTACCCTTCATAAAGTGTGTTTTCACAAGACGGAGGATTGCAAAACACTCAAGAGAGATTATGTTCCCCCCCTCTGTCCAGGGACATAATCAACCCAGCAAGAAACCGAGGTTCCCACCCTGGGCAACTCGACATCCCGGTCCCAGTGCCAGGGAAGATTCAAGAAATGCCCCGAGGGGAGGAGAGATGCAGAGCCCGAGAGGAAGAAGTCTTCGCCCCCTGTCTTGGGGGTAATTAAAATGATATCTTGAGGCTCCACCGACGGTGATTCTAATCGGGCTTGTAAGTCGAGGAGCAGAAGAGATTGTATGGAGGTGGAAGGGGTAAGGAGAAGTGAGGCAGTGATTAGCTTTGGCCCGGAATATTTGAAGCGTGTCAATCTTCCCCACAATGATGTCTTGGTAATTCAAGCCAGGGTAGTAAATTATGATATTATGAGGGTCTTCGTGGACTCGGGAAGTTTTGTAAATGTTATTTCAAGGAGACCCTCGTACCAATGAATTTGAAGGGATATCATTTGGAAGCAGTGGGCATTTTTTTGGCTTTGATGGCCATGCTGTCTATCCAGAAGGGGAGATTGTCATGCCCTTATCTTTAGGCACCGGGGAGCTGAAGAAGATGGTGACGACAACTTTTACTATGGTGCTGGTGCCAAAATCTACCGGGAAGTAGAGGATGTGTGTGGATTTCAGGGATCTCAATAAAGCTTGTTCCAAAGACCATTATCCGCTGCCCAGAATTGACCAGTTGGTGGATTCCACCTCTGGATATGAGATGCTCAGTTTCATGGATGCTTACTAGGGGTATCACATGTTGGATCGGGAAAATCCTCTAAAAACGTGATGAGCTGCAATAGCTCGTGTTCTAAGAATGTTTACACGGATGAACTAGATCGAGTTTGATATTAAATCAAGCGGAAACACTCAAAGTAATCCTTCGTTAAGAAACACTGATATATTTGTATATCTTGTGTAATTGAATACCAAACGGACTAGTTATTTTTTGCATTAATCAGTTTGTTTATGGTGAAAACTGAACCAACGGATGCTCTAACTAGTTAAATCAATTTTAAAACATTAGCTAAACAGTTAAGAACACAAGATATGTTTATGGATGTTCGGAGACTTCAACTGCTCCTACATCACCCCTTCTACTACCTCAGGTAGGATCCACTTGAAGATTTTGATTAATTACAGCAAGTGTAATAACCCACCCAACTTAGGACATGAAGAAATAAGGCTCTGACAAAAGCCTATCTATTATGTCAGCAATGCTCTTAGGGGCCCTGAGATCCGATACAGTGAAGTGGAGAAGATAGATCTCGCTCTCGTTATGACTGCCCAGAAACTGAGACCTTATTTCTGTCAAATCAAATTATTGTGCTAACCAATAGTCTTCTCGGGAAGATTATGACTCATTCAGAAGTTTCCGGGAGAATCATTAAATGGAAAGTTGAGCTGGGAAAGTATGATTTTGAGTATAAGCCACGGGTGGCAATCAAAGCACGGGCCTTGTCAGATTTTCTATCAGAGATGTTTCAGCCTGCTGAAGAGGAGGTCTGGAGGGTATTTGTGGATGGAGCGTCTAGCCTTTTGGGATGTGGTGTAGGAGTTGTGATAATAGCTCCCCCGAGAGAAAATATTAAACTAGTACTGAGAATTGACTCCCGAGTGACTAACAATGAGGCAGAGTATGAGGCTGTTCTCTCTGGTATCCGAGCTGCCCGGGAAATTGGAGCTTCTCGGATCATTTTGTATTCTGATTCACAACTAATTACTCAGCAGATAAAGGGAATTTATGAATCTAAGGATGACAGGATGCTTAAATATTTCAAGCTCATTCAAGCCCAGGCAAAAGTTGGTGTGGATTGGAGTATTGAGCAGATACCCCGAGACGAGAATGGGGAAGCAGATGCTTTGGCAAAGATGGCCGCCTCTTTATAAGAGGTCAGTACCTGAGAAGTATTGCATGTTTCCTAGGCTAATCCTCTCCACTGAAGAAGATACATTGCCAGCACCAGAGGACTCGTGGATGACACCCTGATAAAATTCATTTTAAACAATGAATTTCTTGAAGATAAAGCTCAATTTCCAACGATCAGGAGACAAACTCCCAGGTTTGTTCTCTTAAATAATATCTTGTACAAAAGATCATTTCAGGGACCTTTACTAAAGTGCTTACCTGTGGGAGAGGTGGATTATGTCCTCCGAGAGATTCATGAGGGGTGTTGCAGAGAGCATATCGGAGGAATAGACCTAGCCCGGAAAACAATGCTTTCCGGATTTTGATGGCCCACTTTTAGTCAAGACTCTGCCTGAGTGGTCCGGGCTTGTGAGGGTTGTCAACATCATTTAAATTTTCAATACATCCCGGCCACCCTCATGAAGCCTATCTGGGCATCATGCCTCTTTGATCAATGGGGCTGTTGATTAATTTTATAAATGGGTAGAAGCCGTGCCCCTGGCAAAGATTACTGAGCAGAAAGTTTTGAAATTTATGTGGAAGAATATTGTATGCCGATTTGGAGAGGAGACTAATCTCGGACAATGGGAGGCAGTTTCAGGAAAAGGAGATAACAGCTTGGTTCCAGGAAATGAAAATCACTCAATCTTTCACTTATGTTGCTTATCCTCAAGCCAGTGGCCAAATAGAGGTTGTTAATAAAATTATTGTGCAAGCCTTGAAAACAAGGCTACAGGGCAAAGGAAAAGACTGGGTGAATGAATTGCCTAGTGTTCTTTAGACATACAGAACTAGTCCATGAGCACCTATTCAAGAGACTCTTTTTAATCTGGTGTATGGTTCTGAAGTAGTTATTTCGGTCGAATCGGACAATATTCTACCCGCATAGAATCTTACCAGGATTATAGTGATCAAAGTTGAGCAATGGAATTGGATTTGGTAGAAGAAAAGAAAGAGCAGGCTCTAATTAGAATGTAAGCTTACCGATGCCGGTTTATGAAATCATATAACAAACGAGTCCAAATCCGTGACTTTCCAGTAGGAGATCTAGTCATGAATAAAGTTAATCCAGCTGGAGATGTTGGAAAATTGGAAGCTCGGTGGGAAGGGCCTTTTAAGATAACCCGGAAGGTTAGCTCGGGAGCTTTTTATTTAGAAGATGCTTAAGGAGGCTCTCTCAAAAGACCCTGGAATGTATTTCATTTAAAGAAGTATTTTGTTTGAAAGATGTAATTATTTGTTTGAAGATATAATGAAAGTTATGTTGTAGAAAAGTACATGAATGTGAATTATCTAAACCAGAGAGGTACAAAGCCCCAGTTAATTAATAAGCTCAGGGCTCTACACCCTGGCTCGGGGCACCACACCTTGACCATTCACAAGTCCCGGGACATGATCTCCGACCCAAGGCTCCGTACCTTGATTATTAATAAGCCCAAAGCTTTATAAACTGGCTCGGGACACCACACCTCGACCATTTCTAAGTCCCGGGACATGATCCTCGGCTCAAAGATCCGTACCTCTGCTATTAATAAGCCCAGGGCTCTACACCCTGGATCAGGGCACCACACCTCGACCATTCCCATGTCCCTGGACATAATCCCTGTCCCAAGGCTCCGTACCTTGGTTATTAATAAGCCCACGGTTCTACACCCTGGCTCGAAGCACCACACCTGGAACATTCCCAAGTCCCGGGACATGATCCTTGGCCCAAGGCTCCGTACCTTGGTTATTAATAGCCCAGCGCTCTACACTATGGCTTGGGGAACCACACCTCGGCCATTCAAAAGTCTCGGGACATGATTCCCGGCCCAAGGCTCCGTACCTTGGTTATTAATAAGCCCAAGGCTCTAAACCCTGGCTCGGGACACCACACCTCGACCATTCCCAAGTCCCGGGACATGATCTCCGGCCCAAAGTTCCATATCTTGGTTATAAATAAGCTCAGGGCTCTACACCCTGGCTCGGGGCACCACACCTCGACCATTCCCAAGTCCTAGGACATGATCCCCGACCCAAAGCTCTGTAACTTGGTTATTAATAAGCCCAGGACACTACACCCTATCTTGGGGCACCACACCTTGACCATTCTAAGGCTCGGGACATGATCCCTGGCCCAGGGATCCGCACTTTGGTTATTGAATAAATCCAGGGCTTTGTACCCTGAATTAGGGGTTTTATGCCTCGATCATTTACTAAGTGCAGGGATGTCTATTCAGCTCAGTACTCAACATTCCGACTGCTTATTTGAAGTTACCGGTTATCTTCCAACACTTAGAATTGTTTGATTTATTATTCACAAGCAGCGATTAAGATTATTTCTAAGACCAGGTATATGTGAAGCATTAATAAATAAACGGAAACACCGTATATTGAAGAAAATATACTCGTTCATTAAAAAAGAGCCCGAAGACAGTGATTACAAAAGGAAAATCAAAAGAAAAATACAAGCCTATTCTATATCTATGTGGCTTGACCCTGGCTGCTCTTCTTCTTGAGGCCCCTCCTTCTCCTTATCTGCATTCTTGGGAAGGGATGCTATGGCTCGTTCAAATTCTGGGAAGCCTTCCATATCCTCAGAAATATCCCAGACTCTTCAAATTTCTCCAGGCATTTGTTAAAGCCACTTTTGAAGAGAGGATAAGCCCGATCTTCTACAGCCACCTTTAAATCTTGAGACGAGAGGAAGGAGGCCTGCCACTCATCTTTCTGAAAGTTAGCCGCAGCCAGGGAAATCTCGTCTCTCTCCACCCGGGACTGCTGTAACTCTACCTGCTCGGATAGAGAATTACTCATCGATTCGAAGACAGATATTGTCCCTTGCATAGTCTCTTCACGAATAAGTCCTTCATTGATATCATCTCTAGCCTTCTCCAGATCTGCTTGAGTCGATTCCAAAGCAGCACGGAGGGCGGCCACTTCTTCCTCATGGGCAGATTTAGCCCGAGAATGCTCTCCTTGAAGTTGCTCATGAAGTTCTTGCAGAGCCCGGGCTTGATAATTCTTTGTGGTAGCTGCCGCTGCTACCTCTTCAAAAGCTGAGATCAGGATTTGAACACCGTGTACAAGAGGAGTTAGTTTAAAAAAATGGAAAGGAAAGAAGTCATGAACTTACAGTGAGGATCCCGTTTGATCCTTCGGGTAATTTTGGAGTAGGCCGGGAACCCCTCAAATGCGCCTCCTCGGCAGGACCTAACAGCTGCTTGAACAGCCTGAGCCCGGTTGGGGTAGATCCCTCTAAAAAGAGATTGCCTCGGGTAGGCATTTCAAACTAAAGAGTAGGCTGCTCGGTCTGGAGAGGCTCGCGAAGTGGCTTGTTGGGGCGCTGATGGCGAGGAGGAGTGGTTGATTGGTTTGGTTGGGAAGTGCCCTGGCCTCCTTCATGAATGCTCTCTAGCAGTATCAACTCTGGGCTTGTCACAGCCTTTAGTTTCCTCTACATAAGAGGGACATGATCTTCATCTTCTTCTTGGGAGCCAGTCACCTCCCGATCTTGTTGATTTTCTACCCGGACTGACTCCTTCAGCCGGGCCGCCTCCTCCTCGGCCTGTTTTTTCTCGACAGCTGCTCACCGAGCTGCGAGTTTTTTCTCTTGGGCCGCCTTCTTAGCCGCCCATTTCCTGGAAAAGGCCTCCTGCATCTCTGTTTTACCTGCACAAAAAGAGGAAAGATGGTCAGAATAATAAAACACGGAAAAGTAAAAAGGAAGTTCAGAAAAAAAAATTACCGGGTTGAGAGCCCGAGCCAATAGCTTCATCTATTATCCGGTCGATCGGGTCATCTACCTGGGCACTCAACCGGTAATTTATTAAATTCTCCTCAGAGATGAGAGTGGATGAGGAAAATTTTTGACCCTCCACCAATTCTTGGCTTCGGGTGTAAGGCTCTTCAAATTTGTAAGAACGAGGAAGAGAAGGTTCTGAAGGAAGAGAAGGGAGAAACCCGGTCAAGCAAGAGAGATGAGCCGGGAGTTTGTATATAAAAGTAGCGTCCTTTCCATCCCTTCTAAGAAGAAGAGATATCATCAAGGAAACGGGATTTTAGCCGGGTGGATAGGAGAAGGCGTTGTTTCCATCCCTTCTAGGAGAAGGTGATGAGAAGTAGCGTCCTTTCCATCCCTTCTAGGAGAAGGTGATGAGAAGATTGTGCATACAAAAAATGATATAGGCCGAGGCCATGATCCGCAAAAATTGGGGTGGAGTTTGTTGATAGATACACCAAAAAACTTGGCGACCTCGATGTAAAAATACGGGATAGGAAATCGGAGACCATTTCTGACTTGGTCCCGGAAGAAAGTGGTAAAGCCGGGAGGGGGGTTGTTGGCCCTATCAGAAGGTCCGGGTATTAAAATTTTGGAAGAAGAAGGGATGGAGTCAAGGGTCCTAAGTTCCTCATCTGCTCCTGAGCACAGAGTGCTGCTCATTGAAGCGAACTAGGGAACCCCCAGAATCTCAGATTGGGGTGGGGAGGAAACTCGGGCTTCGCCCTTGCCCTTGCTATTTTTCAAAGCTCGGGAAGTGTAAGGTCCGAGATTATAGAAATGATATTATTTTAAACCGAGATTATTGAATTAGAGAATTATGGAGTGTTGAATTATATTCCAAGATGTTTGAACTTATTTAGGATTGAAATTGAATCGAAAAGATTGAATAGGGGCCAAATTGCAAATAGTGGAAAGTTGAGGGACTAAAGTGCAAATATGGAAACTTTGGTTGGACACTTGTCTTGCCAAGCTTGAGAACGTGTAACCCTTCATCCTTGTCACAATTTTCAGCCATGAAAACCGAAATCTCCATGGTTGACACCTCCAAGCTTTCTTGTATCTTAAAAAAATTGATTTTGCAAGATCCGGCCATCCGATTTTTGATCCGAGCATAGTTTCGCGCTCCTCTCATCAAGAGCTACTGGAGGATGTAAGTTTCATTGAATTCCAGCATGTTTCGATATCTAGATGTTGGAGGAATTGTGATTTTATTATAGATATGTATTCTTGAGTAGCTAGAGATCATAACGCCGTAAACGGATTGGTTATCGGATGTCGTATGCAATTGTTGAAAAATTCAGCATGTTGGCCGAAATTATATAGTGCTGAATTATTGTGTTTTGGATTGGTATTGTTGTGGATTATGAGTTGTTGAAGTTAGTAGATTGTTGTCTGAGTTATCGAGATACCGAAATTGCGTAGTTATGTCGCCGAATTTGATATAGAATGAAGTTAATCAATTTCATGTCTTGAGTTGAGTTTGATATTGATAATGTGAAGTTCGAATTGTGCTTGTTCAGAATTGGTGAAGAGGATTCGGACTTGAGATCGTAGCTTCAAAACCCGAAGAAAAGGAAGGTATAAGTCAATGTGGTATTGGGAGATGGACTTGAGTCGGTTTAGACTTGGGTTTCCCTAAATCACATACTTTACTTTATTGCATGGATATATTGCATTGATTTGATTAATATACTTGTTCTCTTGATATTTAGACAACAGGTATTGGTCGAATTGTCTTGTGACACACTGTGCCGGATAGTGGTGGTATCGCCACGGCACATTGCACGATGTCACAAGATAGGATGCTAGCGATAGAGCTACAGTCCATGACGGTTAGGTCAGGACACTGGATGTATGGTTATATCGAGTAATGGAATCCATTACGGAATTCGATATAGGAACACCATATTTGGTTATATCGAGTAAAGGGGTTGGAATTCTTCTATTACGGAATTCGATATAGGAATACCGGGGCACTGGTTATATCGAGTAATAGAGATTATGGTTCCATCCTTTACGAAATTCGATATAGGAATACCACATCCGGAAACCGGGATCCCTAGACTAGGATTGAGTCTAGTCTTAAATGATGTAGCTACGAGTATTGTTTATGTTTCAGATTTTGATACATATTCATGTTACCTAATTACATGCTTTATATTTGTGTATATGATTGCATGTTTCATTGATTTATACTGGGGATTATATTCTCACCGGTATATCCGGCTGTTGTCTTGTCTGTATGTGTACTTGACAACAGGTGGGACAAGATCAGGGTCCAGGAGATGAGGAGAGATCGTGATTAGCGTGGAGGCTCCGGACTTGGATTGTAGATAGGGTTGGACACTTGACATTAGTTGTTTAAACCTTAGTTGAATGAATGGTTGTAGTACAGGACTTGTACTTTTATATACTGAGTTGTATCTTAGTTTGATTTCACTACGTTCCGCATTTAAAAAAAAAAGAAATTTAGACCCTGTTTTATAATTGATTAATTAGTCCCAATGATGATTAAGAACTTGATTAGCGTCCGGGTCCCCACAACAGGTGGTATCAGAGCGATAGATCCTTTAGACTGAGATAGAAGAGAATGAGCGGGGTAGATTGAGTTTTCTTACCTTGCATGTGTTTGCTAGCATGAGATTTATTATAATGTTGACTGATATTGTGTATGCTAGCATGACACTATGTGTTACTGCTTAAAAATACATGCTACCTGAGTATATGATTTGAATTGGTACTATGTATTATTGAGTATGAATCAGATCTGATTCATGATCAGCAGTAAGATGATCAGAGAAATATTGCAACAGATTTGTTGTATTTGGGTTACTAATGTTTTGGTAATCTGATATACCTCCGCGGAGAATTCCAGAAAGGGGTAGTACTTCGTCTGAACAGATAGATGCATCAGAAAACTCAGATGGAAGTAAAGTTGACAGAATTTCAGTTATTTCAGCCGCCGATTCTGAGTGGTACAGAGATGTCTGAAGATTGTCAGAATTGGGTTGATGACATTGAAATATTGTTTGATCTACTTGATTGTACAGATGAACAGAGAGTTAAATTGGTATTCCACCAGTTACGAGAGGCTGCCAGAAGTTGGTGGATTACAATCAAAAGAATATTAGAACAACGTGGTACTGTGATCACGTGGGATATATTCAGAACTGAATTTTATCGAAGATTTTTTCCCAGTTTCGTACCAAGAGGATAAGGAAGCCGAGTTTGAGAATTTCAGACAATGTCAATTGAATATTGAAGAATATATTGCTAAATTCTCTACTCTAGTGCGTTTTGTTCCTCATTTAGCTGGGAATGATGAAGCTGTAGTGAATCAGTTCATCAGAGGATTGAATTCAGAGGTAGTTGCATTGATGAATTTGCAACGACCTTACCATTTTGCTGACATCCTGAGTAGAGCGAAAAGGGCTGAGGCGAGTCTGATTAGACAATTGACAAAGTTGTGTGTGAAGCCACTTCAGGCACAGCAATCCCCTCTTCGATATGATCACGGCAGTACAAGTGGGAAGCAAGATTTGCTGAAAGCTCGGAAGAAGCCATTCAAGAAGTTAGGAAGTGGTTCCTCGAGTTCCTGTAGTTCTAGTCCGAGCTATACTGGAGTGTATTGCAGGAGTTGTGGAGGGAGACATTCCACCGAACCATGCCAGGGAGTAACTGGTAGATGCAATATTTGTGGACAGCCGGGACACTTTGCTAAAGTCTGTCCCCAGAAGCGTTCCCGAAGATCGTAGGGAACAGAGTTCACTTGAAAACACAGATCCAGAATTCACAACAGGTACTATTCTTTATGATTCTATTGCATATGTATTGATCTATATACAAATGCACTTGTTAAGATTATCTTTGACTGAGTTGCATGGAGATATGCTGTATCTGTTGGGTTTGTTTGTGCTGTAGTATGGATTTCATTACTGTGGGGGAAATATTGATATCAGAGATTTCTGTATATATTGTATACTACAGTAAGATGAGAATGAAATAGAGATAGATTATGAGGTACTTGTGTTTCCTGATTTGAACGCATTATTGATATGTATATGCTGAACAAGTACAGACATATTGTAGAATTTTTCCAGAAATGGTAAGAGTCAGATCAGAGATGACTGATCAGTGGAGATACCACGATAAGGATTCTAGATTTAGAATTCATTTGATATCTGTATTGTATATGACTCGATTAATACAGAAAGGAACAGATGGTATCCTTATGTATTCAGTAGATGTACTGAAATCGAGCCTAGCATTGGCAGATCTGCCAACGATGTATGAGTTGGCTGATATTTGCCTAGATAAGATTTTAGAGTTGCTAGATATCAGAAAGATAGATTTCAGAATTGAATCAAGATCAGGTATTGTTTATTTGATTAGAATTCAGTACAGAATGATACAGAAAGAATTGAAAGATCAGTGGAAGAGTACTGGCCAAGAGTTATATCTGATTTAGTGTTTCTCTTTGGTATGTTTCAGTATGTTCAGAGATATTCTGATAATTTCGTGCTTATTATATCCATGATATGGGATATATTTGCAGTATCTGATTGATTGAATCGAATATTTGAAGATTGTATCGAATATTCTGAGAACTGTGATTATTGTATACAGAACTTATTCAGATATGAATTCTACTTAAAATAGATTGTATTCAGAATATGCGATACTTGCAGTTAGTATACCGATTGATTCTGATACAGTTGAGATTGTGATCAGTGACTGATAAGATACTGATATCAGAAAGATCAGAAATTTCAGAAATTTCAGAATTGTCAGAAATGTATTTTGTCTGATTTGGCAGATTATTTTATTCGACTGTTGTTTTATATCTGCTGAATATTGTTATTGTTCTAAATCAGTATTTGAGACATCTTATATTGTTTTGGGAGCATATTTTATTTGCAGATGGGATATAACAGTTGATTAAAATGACATGAAGATGTTTACCAGAAATCATTGTATTATGAGTTCACTGAACTCACTAGATCTGTATAGGATATTGATATTTCGTCTCTGATGTAATATTACTGTGTTTTGAATCCGTATATGCTGCACATTATTGTGAACCAGTGAGAGTATATACAGTTCCAACTGAATCAGAGTTAAATTCGAGAGTTACAGCAGTTCAGAATGTGATTAGAATGTAACAGATATGTGATTGTGTATTTTGTATGAGACTGATTATCTTGTGAGGTCAGATGTGTCAGAATTGTACAGCAAAGCTTGATATAGATAGTCAGAGCCGAATACCAGGTAGGTATATTTTCTTTCATTTATGTTATTAACTGATTTGTTTGTATCAAATAGTTCGAATCTGAAATCACAGATAAGGTCAGAAATGTACCGTAGTGGATTCAGTTTTCAATTTGATGATTGAGAATGTATGGTATTCGAACAGATAGAGTTGATATAGACAGATTAGATCAGCTATGATAGAATTTGTATTGAAATGTTGACAGAAATTGTATTGATATGTCTGAATCGCTAACAGAAAAGACAGAAAGATAAAAATCAGAAGATTTATTACAGAAATTGTATAGTTCTGACGAGAAATGGGGAGTATAATTCGATGAATTTCATAATGAGATTACTTCAATACTTTCCAGATATGATATGATATGATTATGATTGACAGATTGTTCAATCTATATTTATTATTTTGTACCAGATAACGTACAAACATGACCAACTGACACAGATCGATGTCAGTAAAGTGGTCAGAAAGATCAGAATGCCACAGTAGATTATATCAGATTGTGATTTTTTATTGATTTGGTACTTGTAATAGAGTATATCATGAGCTTTCTCTTAGATTGTTTTACAGATTGACAGACAGTCAGAATGTACTAGCCAGATATTGGAAGATTTTGGTACAACTTTGTGCTGGATATTAGCACTATACAGCTTTAGTGCTGGATGTTAGCACTAGTTGTTATGAATTATTGTCACTGTACGAATTCCTGTATGACAATAATTATTAAGACAGTTCATATTGGACAGATTTAAGAAACCAACGTCGGATGATGACGATTGGTATTTGAAGCTAAAGACAGTATATGTCCTTGATTGAGATAAACAGATTTGATAATAGCTGATGGTCCTGATATGTGATGAGCTGTGGATTGGTTTATACGGACGTTGTATAGCCAGTAATACGAGATTGATTCTGTCAGAAGGATTGGAGAAGTATTATGACCTTGTACTTAGTGAATTCTTATTCCAGATTGGAATCAGAATCAGTAGAAGTAAGAGAATTCAGAATGAAGATTATCCTGTTGTTGAAAACACAGTAAAATTGTCAGTAGGTCAATGAGAATATCTGAAAGACAGAATCTGATATGAGATTGAAATTTCAGAATTGATTCATTGAGATAAGTTTTCTGATTTACCTCTTGTATACGTTTCGTGTTGATATCGGACTTGATTACCTGTGATTTCGAGGACGAAATCATATCTTAGAGGGGGAGAATTGTAAGGTCCGAGATTATAGAAATGATATTATTTTAAACCGAGATTATTGAATTAGAGAATTATGGAGTGTTGAATTATATTCCAAGATGTTTGAACTTATTTAGGATTGAAATTGAATCGAAAAGATTGAATAGGGGCCAAATTGCAAATAGTGGAAAGTTGAGGGACTAAAGTGCAAATATGGAAACTTTGGTTGGACACTTGTCTTGCCAAGCTTGAGAACGTGTAACCCTTCATCCTTGTCACAATTTTCAGCCATGAAAACCGAAATCTCCATGGTTGACACCTCCAAGCTTTCTTGTATCTTAAAAAAATTGATTTTGCAAGATCCGGCCATCCGATTTTTGATCCGAGCATAGTTTCGCGCTCCTCTCATCAAGAGCTACTGGAGGATGTAAGTTTCATTGAATTCCAGCATGTTTCGATATCTAGATGTTGGAGGAATTGTGATTTTATTATAGATATGTATTCTTGAGTAGCTAGAGATCATAACGCCGTAAACGGATTGGTTATCGGATGTCGTATGCAATTGTTGAAAAATTCAGCATGTTGGCCGAAATTATATAGTGCTGAATTATTGTGTTTTGGATTGGTATTGTTGTGGATTATGAGTTGTTGATGTTAGTAGATTGTTGTCTGAGTTATCGAGATACCGAAATTGCGTAGTTATGTCGCCGAATTTGATATAGAATGAAGTTAATCAATTTCATGTCTTGAGTTGAGTTTGATATTGATAATGTGAAGTTCGAATTGTGCTTGTTCAGAATTGGTGAAGAGGATTCGGACTTGAGATCGTAGCTTCAAAACCCGAAGAAAAGGAAGGTATAAGTCAATGTGGTATTGGGAGATGGACTTGAGTCGGTTTAGACTTGGGTTTCCCTAAATCACATACTTTACTTTATTGCATGGATATATTGCATTGATTTGATTAATATACTTGTTCTCTTGATATTTAGACAACAGGTATTGGTCGAATTGTCTTGTGACACACTGTGCCGGATAGTGGTGGTATCGCCACGGCACATTGCACGATGTCACAAGATAGGATGCTAGCGATAGAGCTACAGTCCATGACGGTTAGGTCAGGACATTGGATGTATGGTTATATCGAGTAATGGAATCCATTACGGAATTCGATATAGGAACACCATATTTGGTTATATCGAGTAAAGGGGTTGGAATTCTTCTATTACGGAATTCGATATAGGAATACCGGGGCACTGGTTATATCGAGTAATAGAGATTATGGTTCCATCCTTTACGAAATTCGATATAGGAATACCACATCCGGAAACCGGGATCCCTAGACTAGGATTGAGTCTAGTCTTAAATGATGTAGCTACGAGTATTGTTTATGTTTCAGATTTTGATACATATTCATGTTACCTAATTACATGCTTTATATTTGTGTATATGATTGCATGTTTCATTGATTTATACTGGGGATTATATTCTCACCGGTATATCCGGCTGTTGTCTTGTCTGTATGTGTACTTGACAACAGGTGGGACAAGATCAGGGTCCAGGAGATGAGGAGAGATCGTGATTAGCGTGGAGGCTCCGGACTTGGATTGTAGATAGGGTTGGACACTTGACATTAGTTGTTTAAACCTTAGTTGAATGAATGGTTGTAGTACAGGACTTGTACTTTTATATACTGAGTTGTATCTTAGTTTGATTTCACTACGTTCCGCATTTAAAAAAAAAAAGAAATTTAGACCCTGTTTTATAATTGATTAATTAGTCCCAATGATGATTAAGAACTTGATTAGCGTCCGGGTCCCCACAGGAAGGGTCGGCAGAAGAGGGTTTTTTTTAGACTGTTTGGTTTTGGGATTTTTTGAGGAGAGGGTGAAGAAATGCTGCAGGGGAGGAGAAGGGAGGGAATCAGAGTGCATCGCGGTGGACTCGTAGCTAGGCGAGCCTCGAGGTAGAAGACGTAGAATTTGACATTTCTTAGAAGAAGTAAAAAGAGGAACTTACGAGGGCAATAGAACAACAGAATTGCAAAGGAACGGTGGTTGGAGATCGTCGGAGTAGAAGAGTGCCGCACGTCGAAGGAGATTGAGAAAATCTTGAGAGAATTTGAAATTCAGAAGTGACAAATGAAGCGAGTGTTGTTCTATATAAGTGGAGGGAATAGATCTTAACCGTTAATCTAAAGATGAAATCGGACGATCATTAGGCATGTTGGAAATGGTGCAGGTAGATGAAAGGACATGCATAGATATCGAGGATTCAGGCTCATCATTATCTCGGAATACGAAACATTTTCGACAGTTGGAATTCTACGGCATATGTCATCATCCTGACTGCCTGAAGAATACTAAACGACAAAAATATTCAAAGTCCGAGAGACATGAGGCACCAGCATCTTATTCAAAGTCCGGGAGACATGAGGTCCCGACATCTTATTCAGAGCCCAAGAGACATGAGGCCCCGACATCTGATTCAAAGCCAGAGATACTGAAGCTCCCGGTATCTCATCCAATCTTTGAGATATTTGAAGCCCCCGATGCTTTTATGATTGGAATAGGTTATCTTACTATTTAAGCCCAAGAATGACTGATCTAGCCTGACTATTTAAAGGATGGGTGATAATACCCCCATAAGAGCCCGTGCCATAGATTATCAGGTAAACTAAATGGATAGCCCAAATTAGAGTCAATATGCAGATTACTTTCTTCATCAGCCGGGCATGGGATCACCCGTGATATTTTCTACTCGGGCAATCAGGAGCCCGGGATCTCATACACTCGAGTTTATTAGTATGGGCTACCTTATGCTTGGAAATCATTTTGTCAGAACAACAAGTGTTTGGCGTGTCAGAGAAGTCACTAGAAGCAGGGTATGGACAGCCGTATTACCATACTTAGCAGGTGGTTACTGAAAACAAGGTAATCATGAGATTTCCTCCTATAAATAGTAGGTATCAATCTCATTTACAGCTTCTGGAACTTTGAATTCTCAAGCACTCACGTATATTCACACATATGCAAGCTATGTCACTTTTCTTCTTCACCTGTTGACTTAAGAATCGGAGTGGATACATCAGACAGTCCTCCGACGCCCATTCACGAGTTCATTTCATTATTTGCAGGTTATGGTAGAAGCCCAAGATCACATAGATATACTTTCCTCACAAGGTATATCTTTTCATTACTCATTTTTCCTTAAACACTATATCACCATCCAGTAGATTGCCCCGATTCCATCTACCCTATTCGCCCGGATCACATCAAATATTATAATATTCATACCCGAAAAAACCATAGTATATGTGTAAGGCCCGAGAAATTTAACCTGTTAATCCGAAATGATTTGACTATGATTATTATAATCTAATTGGTGATAATCAATATGATTATAGACAGAACAGATTGGACTAGGAAAGACGAAAGAAAATCAAAAAAGGTAAAAAAAGAAGTCCCCACGCACATGCGCGACATGTATGGGCGCACATGCGCGAGAAGGATAGACCCATGCGCGCACATGCGCGACATGTATCGGTGCACATGCGCGAAAATTACAGAAGCATTGGCGCACATGCGCGAGATAAGGCGCACATATGCGCGACCCGTCCAGAACCTTGGGCGCATATGCGCGGCTGGAGGCGCGCATATGCGCGAGTAAAGGAATAGGCGAGACAGAAAGTCTCACGCATATACGCGAGAGACGTCGCGCATATGCGCGAGAAGATAAATGCGGAAGGTGCCGGGCAGAAAGCCAGGCGCATATGCACGAGGCATGCAACACTAAAAATCGACACTTGGTCTTGGAACATGAAACGTGTATATATATATATATATATATATATACAAGCATTCATCCGTAGGAAATCAGAAGAATTGAGAGGAAAGAGTTAAGCTTTGTTCGACGTAGGAAATTTGTGATTTACGAGAAATCCGTCCGTCAGACTTCGAATCCGACTTCAGTACTATGTTCCTATCAACGACAGCTACAACTGAACGTAAGTTTTGTTACGTTTAGACATGATTTGAATTTATGACATTGTCAGAATTGAATACGAATCAGATATAATGTTTCTGCTATAGTAGACATTGTATAATTGAAGTCAGATTAAAGAACAGTCTGTTTCTGTAATTGTTGTGATTTTCTGAAGTAATATGACTGAGATTGTATAGATTTGGTATCACGATCTGTTATTATTGAAGACTATGATTAGTACTGATATCAATTATGAGTTGTGGTATTATATCTGTGATGTTCAGATTGACGGGGTTATTCAGATTGTATTGTTATGCCGTCGAAACATCAGTTGATTTAGATTGATCAAATTCAGTAATGATCTCGATTGTTTCGTGATATCGTTGATATGAATTAGATTGTACCTTGTTCAGATATGGATCAGATTATATACTGATTTGAGTATTGATCATAACAGGTTTTGAATTGAGTTATATACTGATATTTTAATTATACGATTGTCATTGCCAGACTGGGTATGGACAGATCAGAGTACAAGACTTCATCTTCGTCAGACTTGGAAGACAAAGGTATAAATAAATGTTGATTCGGGATTGCACAACTCGAGTTAGGTTTGACTTGAGTTTCCCAAAATCACATACTTTATTTTATTGCATTGATATTTGCAGATTATCAGATTGATATGTTTAGTCTATTGAATTATAGCAGAGCTAGAGTTTAAGTCTAGGGCAGATCAGCCTAGCTAGGGCAGAACCGCCGAGTCTTTGTCAGAACCGCAAAGACTCTAGACTTACGGTGTATCGATGAGCTTAGATGTAGATCAACGTCTATTGTAGACATTCCATACAGCATACCAAAGTCTAAATTAGATTGGGATCCCTAGGTTAGAAATAAGATAAGATAAGATAACAAGTCATTGACATAAATACAGATTTGTATTGATTCATGTAGTCAGATTGGATACATGTTTTAATGATTGTTTATGCTTTTATATATGTTTTATATGATTGCATTAATACATTGTTTATACTGGGATATTTATATCTCACCGGAGTTATCCGGCTGTTGTCATGTTTGTATGTGTGCATGGCAACAGGTGGGACAGGTTCAGGGTCACAGAGGTGAAGAAAGATCGACATTAGAGTAGAGACTACGGACATGGACTAGAGATAAGGTTTAAACACTTAATAGTTAGTTGTTAAACCTGATATGTAAATGATTGTATGTTGTATCATATTTATACTTTTATACTGATATGTATAGGAGTTTGATTCCATTACGTTCCGCATTTTTTAAAAAAATTTAGACCATGTTTATTGTAATTAATTAAATTAGCCCCAATTACGATTAAGAAGATGATTAGCGTCCGGGTCCCCACAACAGGTGGTATCAGAGCGATAGATCCTTTAGACTGAGATAGAAGAAAATGAGCGGGGTAGATTGAATTTTCTTCCCTTGCATGTGATTGCTAGCATGAGATTTATTTTAATGTTGATTGACCTTGCGTATGCTAGCATGATACTATGCTTTACTGCTTTAAAATACATGTTATCTAATTATCTGATTTGAATTGGTAATATGTATTATTGAGTATGAATCAGATTTGATTCTTGATCAGCAGTAAGATGATCAGAGAAAGACTAGAACATATTTATAGTATTTGGGTTACTAATGTTTTGGTAACCAGATATACCTCCACGGAGAATTTCAGAAAGGGGTAGTACTTCGTCTGATCAGATAGATGTATCAGAAACCCAGGTGGAAACAAAGTTGAAAGAGTTTCATTTATTTCAACCGCCGATTCTGAGTGGTATCGAGACGTTGGAAGAATTGTTAGAACTGGTTTGGTGACATAGAAATACTGTTCGATTTACTTGATTGTACAGATGAACAGAGAGTTAAAATGGTGCCTCACCAGTTGCGAGAGACTTCCAGGAGCTAGTGGATTACAAGTAAAAGAATGTTAGAACAGAGAGGTATATTGATTTCGTGGGAAATATTCAGAACTGAATTTTACCGAAGATTTTTCCCAGTTTCGTACCAAGAGGATAAGAAAGCAGAGTTTGAGAATTTGAGACAAGGTCAACTGAATATTGAAGGATATGTTGCTAAATTCTCTACTCTACTGCGTTTTGCTCCTCATGTAGTTGGGAATGATGAAGCTGTAGCGGATTATTTCATCAGAGGATTGGATTCGGAGATAGTTGCATTGATGAATATACATCGACCTTACCATTTTGCTGATGCCTTAAGTAAAGCGAAGAGAACGGAGGCGAGTCTGATTAGACAACTAAAAAAGGTGTGTGCGATGCAAACCCAGACACAGCAATCCCCTCTCCGATTTGATCGCGGCAGCACGAGTGGAAAGCAAGATTTGCTGAAAGCTCGAAAGAAACAGTTTAAGAAGTTAGGAAGCGGACTGAGTGGTTCATCTAGCTCCAGTGGTTCTAGCCCGAGTTATACTGGAGTGTATTGCAGAACTTGCGGAGGAAGACATTCCACGGAGCAATGCCAGGGAGTTACTGGTAGTTGTCGTATCTGCCGACAGTCTGGACATTTTGCTAGAGTTTGTCCACAGAGAGATTCCTGAAAATTTCAGGGATCAGGACCATCTGGTGGTAGTGACCGAGGAACAGACCCAAGAGGCACTTGAGGATATAGTGGCAGGTACTGCTCTTTTATGACTATATTGCATATGTATTGATATATACTAATGCATTTCTTATGATTATCTTTGACTGAATTGCATTGATATATATGGTACCTGTTGGGTCTGTATTGCTGTAGTATTAATCTTTGTACCTTTTGGGAATGAAAGATTGATATCAGAGATTTCTGTTACATATTGTATACTACATTAAGATGAGAATGAGATCGAGTTAGATTATGAGGTACTTGTGTTTTCTGATTTGATTGCATTATTAATATTAATATGCTGAACATGTACTGAACTTTGGTAGATTCCTTCCAGAAAAATATAAGATTCAGACTAGATAGGGCTAATGAGTAGAAATTTCATGGTAAGGATTCTAGATTTAGAATTCCTTTGATATCTGTATATCTATGACTCGATTGTTACATAAAGGAGCAGATGGTATCCTTATGTATTCAGTAGATGTATTGAAATCGAGCCTAGTATTGGCAGATTTGCCAATGATGTACGAGTTGGCTGATAATTGTCCAGATGAGATTCCAGATTTGCCTAGAATTGGAAGATAGACTTCAGAATTGAATCGATATCGATACTATTTGTTTTATCAGAATTCAGTACATAATGTTATTAAATGTACAGAATGATACAGAATAAATTGAAAGAAGTGAAAGATCAGTAGAAGAGTATCGACCAGGAGTTACATCGGATTTAGTGTTTCTTTTTGGCATGTTTCAGTATGTTCAGAGATATTCTGTTGATTTCATGCTTGTTGTATCTATGATATTTTGATATACTTGCAGCATCTGATTGACTGCATTGAATATCTGAAGATTGCATTGAATACTTTGAGAACTGTGATTATTGTATACAGAAATTTTTCAGATACGAATCCTGCTTGAAACAGATTGTATTCAGAATATGCGATATCTGAAGTTAGTATACCGATTGATTTTGACACAGTTGAGATCATGATCAGTGACTGAGAATGATACCGATATCAGAAAGAGTAGAAATATCAGAAATTTCAGAAATATCAGAAATTTATTTTTGATCTGAGTTGATAGATTATTTTATACGATTGTTGTTTTGTATCTGCTTGAGTATTATTATTGTTCTAAAACAGTATGTGAGACAACTTATATTGTTTGGGGGCAGATTATATTTGCAGATGCTATATAGCAGTTGATCAGAACGACATGAAGACGTGATTGATTAGTCAGAATTGACAGTATTGCCAGAAATTGCCGTTTTATGAGTTTACTGAACTCACTAGATGAGTATAGGTTATTGATAATGTGAATCTGATTTGATAGTATTGTTATTTGAGTCAGGGTTTGATACAGATTATTCAAACCGAATCAGAACTGAATTCGAGAATTATGGCAGTTCAGAGAGTTAACCAGAATGTTCAGAATATAATATCGATAATCAGAGCAGAGCATCGATCAGAGTAACAGATATGTGATTTTTACTGTATGAAAATGATTCTTTTGTGATGTCAAATGTTTCAGGATTGTACAACATAATTTGATATCGATAATCAGAACCGAATACCAGATAGGACAGAAGCGCACAGTAATGAATTCAGTATTCATTCTGGTAACAGAAAGTGTATGATGATTCGAACAGACAGCTTTGATATACACAGAATAAATCAGTTGTGGCAGAGTTTGTATTGATATGTCTGAATCGCCAATAAATAAAGACAGAAAGATAGAAATCAGAAGATTTATTACAGAATTTGTATATCCTTGACTAGACATGGAAAGTATATTTCGATGAAATTCGTAATGAGATCACTGCAATACTTTCCAGATGGCGATATGATATGATTATGATTGACAGATTGTTCAATCTATATCTATTAGTTGTACAAGATGACGTACAAACATGCCCAAATGACACAGATCGATGTCAGAAAAGTGGTCAGATTAACTAGAATGCAGAAGTGGAGTATATCAGATTGTGATTTTGCTTGAGTTTGTATTTGTGGCAGAACATACCATAAACTCATTCCTATATTATCCACCGACTGACAGATAGCCAGAGTATATTATCCAGATATTGGAAGGTTTCCAGGGAGCTGCAGTGCTGGATGCTAGCACTAATTGATATGACAAAGAAAATGTAGCTAATTCAGGAAAGAATGAAGATATCTCAGACCAGACAGACTTAATATGCCAACGTCGGATGGTGACGATTGGTATTCGAAGCTGAAGATTTAATATATCCTTGAATGGGATAAACAGATTTGATAACAACTGATGGTAGTGATTGGTTATGAGCTGTGGTTTGATATATACGTATGTTGTATAGCCAGTATTGCGAGATTGATTTTGTCAGAGCTATTTTGAGAGATAGAATCGAATATAAGATTGAGATTTCAGAATAGATTCATTGAGATGAGTTTCTGATTTAAACTTTGTATACATTTCTTCTGATAGATCTGAATTGATTACTTGTGAGTTCGAGGACGAACTCAGATCTAAGAGGGGGAGAAATGTAAGGCCCAAGAAATTTAACCTGTTAATCCGAAATGATTTGACGATTAATATTATAATCTAATTGGTGATAATCAATATGATTATAGACGGAACAGATTGGACTGGGAAAGACGAAAGAAAATCAAAAGAGGTGCAAAAAGAAGTCCCCGCACACATGCGCGACATGTATGGGCGCACATGCGCGAGGAGGACAGACCCATGCGCGCACATGTATCGGCGCACATGCGTGAAAATTACAGAAGCATTGGCGCACATGCGCGAGATAAGGCGCACATATGCGCGACCTGTCCAGAACCTTGGGCGCATATGCGCGGCTGGAGGCGCGCATATGCGCAAGTAAGGGAATAGGCGAGACAGAACATCTCACGCATATGCACGAGAGACGTCGCGCATATGCGCGAGAAGATAAATGCGTAAGGTGCCGGGCAGAAAGCCAGGCGCATATGCGCGGCTTTGTGCGCGCATATGCGCGAGGCATGCAACACTAGAAATCGACACTTGGTCTTCGAACATGAAACGTGTAAAGAGTTAAGCTTTGTTCGACGTAGGAAATTTGTGATTTACGAGAAATCCGTCCGTCAAACTTCGAATCCGACTTCAGTACTGTGTTCCTATCAACGACAGCTACAACTGAACGTAAGTTTTGTTACGTTTAGACATGATTTGAATTTATGACATTGTCAGAATTGAATACGAATCAGATATAATGTTTCTGCTATAGTAGACATCGTATAATTGAAGTCAAATTAAAGAACAGACTGTTTCTGTAATTGTTGTGATTTTCTGAAGTAATATGACTGAGATTGTATAGATTTGGTATCACGATCTGTATTATTGAAGACTATGATTAGTACTGATATCAATTATGAGTTGTGGTATTATATCTGTGATGTTCAGATTGACAGGGTTATTCAGATTGTATTGTTATGCCGTCGAAACATCAGTTGATTTAGATTGATCAAATTCAGCAATGATCTCGATTGTATCGTGATATTTTTTATATGAATTAGATTGTACCTTGTTCAGATATAGATGAGATTATATACTGATTTGAGTATTGATCAGAACAAGTTTTGAATTGAGTTATATACTGATATTGTAATTATATGATTGTCATTGTCAGACTGGGTATGGACAGATCAGAGTACAAGACTTTATCTTCGTCAGACCGGGAAGACAAAGGTATAAATAAATGTTGATTCGGGATTGCACAACTCGAGTTAGGTTTGACTTGAGTTTTCCAAAATCACATACTTTATTTTATTGCATTGATATTTGCAGATTATCAGATTGATATGTTTAGTCTATTGAATTATAGCAAAGCCAGATTTTGAGTCTAGGGCAGATCAGCCTAGCTAGGGCAGAACCGCCGAGTCTTTGTCAGAACCGCGAAGACTCTAGACTTACGGTGTATCGATGAGCTTAGATGTAGATCGACGTCTATTGTAGACATTCGATACAGCATACCAAAGTTTAAATTAGAATGGGATCCCTAGGTTAGAAATAAGATAAGATAAGATAATAAGTCATTGACTTAAATACAGATTTGTATTGATTCATGTAGTCAGATTGAATACATGTTTTAATGATTGTTTATGCTTTTATATATGTTTTATATGATTGCATTAATACATTGTTTATACTGGGATATTTATATCTCACCGGAGTTATCCGGCTGTTGTCGTGTTGTATGTGTGCATGGCAACAGGTGGGACAGATTCAGGGTCACAGAGGTGAAGATGGATCGAGATTAGAGTGGAGACTACGGACTTGGACTAGAGATAGGGTTTAAACACTTAATAGTCAGTTGTTAAATCTGAGATGTAAATGATTGTATGTTGTATCAGATTTATACTTTTATACTGATACGTATAGAAGTTTGATTCCATTACGTTCCGTATTTTTTTAAAAAAATTTAGACCCTTTTTATTGTAATTAATTAAATTAGTCCCAATTACGATTAAGAAGATGATTAGCGTCTGGGTCCCCACAATATGGAACGAAAATAACGGCTAGAATGGATTTACTTTTTGGGATACAGTTAGTTTAAAAATTGGTCTCTTTAGCCTTCTTTTCTTATTTTATTTATAATTTTATTACTTAAAAATATTATATTTTTAAAATTTATAAATATTATTCTGATATTTCGAAATTTTTAAAATTCTATAACTTTATCATATCGATAATTTCTATATCGTTATCCTATTTTCATAAATTTTCGCTATACTCAAAGTATCGGTATTTTTGATATTTTTAAATATGATAACTTCGGTATATCGAAAATTTCGATATTTTTCCCACCCTCGGCTAATCTTATATTAATAATGTCATATTTCATTTGTATAGTTTAAACAAATTATTCTATGTTCGTTAATTATAGGGGCAAGCGTGTTTCAAAAAAATAAATTGTAAGTATATATTAGATTTTTGACTTAAATTCAACATATCTTGCTTATTTCTTTGGGATCACCAGATAATCTCTTATCCATTCCCAGAATAAATCTATATTATACTATTAAATATGAGCTTCATACAGTAATTATTTTTAAGTTCCTGATAGTTAGGGGTGGACGCGGGTCGGGTTTTCGGGTTCGGGTATCCGAAATTTCGGGTACCCGACAAGTCAGGTAGTAAATTTTACTACCCGACACCAACCCGATCATGTCGGGTATCCGAAATGATCGGGTATTTGGAAAAAAAAATTTATTTTTTTAATGTTTTTAAATTTTTTTTTTTTTTTCACATTTCACAAAAAATCACGTCATTATATCGAGTTATGGCTAGTCATTATATCAAATTATGACTAGTATATTAAAAAAACACATGTATTTTTCATATTTCACAAAAAATCATGTCATTATATCATTTTGTGATTAGTCATTTGTCATTATATCGGGTTATGACTAGCCACAAAAAAATACATGAATTTTTTAAATGAATAGACATATTGACCCATAAATTTTTTTTTTAAAAAAATTTCTGCTATCGGTAAAATACCCGAATACGAACCCGAAAATTATTTTCGGGTATCGGGTACCCGACGAACCTTATTTTTTTAAAAAATACCCGACCCAATCGGGTGATCGGGTCGGATCGTGTACCCGATACCCGAAAATAAACTCTCACACCTAATGATAGTAAAGGAGGTCAGCATGGTATACCATGCCAAAATTTCGGATACTTATATCGTACCGAAAATATTGGCATAAGAAAAATGATATTGTTAACGTACCGACTTTTCGGTAAAGTCGGTGTTAGGATCGGTTATTGACTAAGGAGTGTTTAGAAAGGGGGGTTGAATAAACACTTCTAGGAATTTAAATGTTCTTCGAAAAAGGTAGTTCAGCTCTGTTACAAACTGAACTAAATATCCCGTCGGTCAATATCAATCAGTTAAACTGAATAAGCAGTTGCGGAAAATAAACTGATTGAAAGATAGAATATCTAACTGAAAATGAAAAGTTGAAGTAAAGACAACACAATATGTTTCTGGATGTTCGGAGAATTGAATAACTCCTACGTCACCCCTTCTATCTCAAGGATAGGATATTCACTAAAAGACTTTGATCGAGTACAACACTTGTACAGATCCTCTTCAGTTAGGACTTATCTATTGCCTGAACTGAAACTCTTAGTATAATACAATGATCTCTGTAAGTAACTGAACTTAGCACTTATTGAATTATCAATATTACAGAGTGCTAGTTTGCTCAACGTGTAGCCTTGATTGCTACGAATAGATCTAATAAGTGTGAGCTGAGATTTTGACAGAGTAATGGCAAGTTTGAGATTAATCGATCGTATCTCTTGTCAACTGCTCTTTAGTCATATTTATAGACTTATCTTTCAACGCTAACTTTGAATTTACGTATCCGTTGATTGCCACCTCATCATTTCTTAGACAATGTTCTTGATTGCCGCTTCATCATTGATTGTAAGACGGCGTATTAATATCAATAGCCGAAATACGTTGTTCTATGCAGTGCGGCTTTCCATATTCAGTTGCTGTCTGATATGTCTATCTGTCTATTGAATGATCTTTCCCGAGGTATCTTCAGTTGAGAAGCTTTAATGTTTTCGGCTGAATGTTTTAACTGATCAGTTCTCAACTGATCAGTTTGTGTCAACTGATTTCAGTTGAATGTCCAGCTGCCGAATTTGCTTTCATGTATTAGTTGATTTAATCGATTGATTTATGTTTTGTCAAACTCCAGAATTTAGTTTCCAACAATTTCCCCCTTTATGGTGTTTGACAAAACCAAGAGATTTAACTCAGCTCTTTGTTGATAATAGATTACGCAACTGAATCATAGAATATCTGGGTTTCTTGTAGATAATATAGAAGTCTGAGAAAATGATATCAGTTGATAATAATAACCTGATTAATTCTTCATCTAATTCTTCAGCATCACAAAATAACTGGACAAATGATATCAGTTGCTTCAGCTGCTTTCCCCCTTTTTGTCGAATACATCCATCTTGTCAGATAGCTTGCGAACGTGAGAAGAAAGAACCGTGACAGAGGATGACATACTTTCAATAGCAGTAGTCATTGTGACTTGCAGTAGTTCAATTTTCCGAGACACAAGCGACTCCACACTGTTGACGCGTTGGTTAATTAATTCTTGAGTGGCAGTCAGACTGGACATGATACCTCTATTTTTCTGAATATCACCAACTGCAAAAGAGAGAGCGGTAACAACAGATTGGATATCCTTCAGTCTTTTCAAGGATTCCTGATTATCATCCAACTTCAGACTGTGCGAAAGTTGCGTATTTTGAATCTTGGAGATGGCAGTAATTATTTGACTCATACTGTCCTGCATATGTTGGACTTCTTCAAAAATGAGATCAAAATCTGCTGAAGATGGAGGATTGGTTTGTCGAGAAGTGCTTGGTTCACTTGTATTGAGTTCAGAAACGATCAAGGCTTGATCAGTTGAAATTGTTTCAGTAACATTTCGAACTGAAATATCAGCAGCAGGGATTTCTGCTTGATCCCGAGGTGGTGAGAAAGGATTTTGTTCAGTTGATGGTGACAAAACCTGAACTGATGTCTCTAGGGAATGATCGATTGAGTCATCTGGTATATCAGTTGGTATGACCTGATCAGCAGATTGATCTGGTGGAACAATTTCCACTGAAGGAATAGTGACCTCTGGATTGGTTTGATCAGCAGAGTGATCAACTTTATCATTAACTGGTTCACTAAGGTGGGATTCCTCTACCACGGCTTGAATTACTTCATCAATATGAGCGAAAGACAGCTCAGCTTCAGTATATAGTTGTTGTTCAACAGGCGGTGAAGGAAGCTTATCAGAAACTGGCTCTTCAGTTGGAACAAGAACTAAAGCTGATGATGGTTCTGTTTTGTTAGAGGGTGCTTCTTCAACTAGTTCCACATCGTCATCATCTGAATCTTCTTGGTAGACTACCAGTTCTTGATTCAATTCCCAAAATTTGATTCGAGATAGTAGCCCAATAAGGTCAGTGTCAAGCTGAGTAATTACAGCTTGATCAGCATATGCAGTAGGCCCAGTTGGCAAGTAGTTGTTTTTAAGCTTAGCAACAATTTGAGCCAACTTCTTCGCTCTCATCTGATCAAAGAAATAACTTTTCCTCTCCAAGGCTTGAGCAATAGAGGCAGCTTTGACGGTTCGAAGAACAAAGGCCTCCAGCTTGATGAATTTTCTCAGCTCGGACTTTTCCTTCAGTTGCTTGGCAAAAACCTCAGTACGATAGGCTACCCAAGCATCATAGGACTTATTCTTTGCAGCAGCAAAACTGTTCACTTTTGCCCATACAAGATCAATATGAGTCTGAATCGGGTTGGAGGGTCTGGGTTCTACAATCAATTTCCCTTTCCCTTTATCAGTACTCATGATATGAGGAATTTCCATTCCGGTTCGAGTTGATTCAATCTGTTCTACAAACTTTATTCCTTTGGGTCTGGCAGGTGCTACACCAATTGGTCGAGATATTTGAGTACCAGGAGCTTGGGTCCTAACTGATTCCTTTATGGTACTTACTGAATCAGCTTGTGGAATAATCTGCAGAGGAACTGCTTCTATAGGCTGCTGATCAGTTAAGGAAATCATTTCGGCAGTGGGAATGGATACCTCAGAAGTTGTTTTAACTCTTTGATTCTTGGCTTCTTCGCAATTTGAGGTGATGAAGTCTTTTCTGACTCTGATGTACTCAAAATCAATTTTCTTTTGGCAACCTTCAGTTGAGCCAACGTTTTGGCTTTCTTGACTGATTTGGGACCAGCTAACTGAGTCTCAATTTCATGTCTGATTCGCACAAACTGAGTAGGAGATATGTCCATTTTGGATTTGATTGGCATCGTGTTCTTTGCACTGAACACTTTAAATTTCGATGTCTTCTCAGAGTCCTCAGCCACTAAACCTTTTGCTTTCAGCAGATAGCTGATTTGAACGGCAAAACCCTTGGATTGTTTAGAAGACAGAAACATATTCTTCAAAACATTAAATATGAGATGCTTCCAGTTAAATTTGTGATTAGCCATAATAACAGTAATGGCCTGAAATTTCTCCAAAGTTAGGACAGCAAATGATCCAGCTTTTGCCAAAAGCCCTTTAGCAATTACATCAGCCAACAATTGAACTTCATGCTTGAGTTCCTTTTTAGGATCAGAAACTTTAATTTTCTGTCCATCAGCAGAGATAAGGGTTTGCATTTCCTCAATATCAGATGCTTTAACATCCGAAAATTGTGCCATACCTTCAGAAGGTAAGAGAAATAAATCACCAAGAGAATCTTCAGAGATGATCAGCAACTGACCATTGATAGTAGAATTGATATTGACCTCAGAATCAATCACGCCAGTAGAGTAGAAATCCTGAAGTTCTTTGGGATAGATATCCTGAGAAGATTGTCCCAAAAATGTTTTTAGACCAGCAGCTTCAAGTTTCTGAAATACTTTCTGGACTTCAGCATCGCCGAAAGATAAGATAGATCCAAAATTGATGGCCATAGCATTTAGCATGAAAGCGGGAATTTGAGTTGCCATTGATAACTGATAAATTTCCTGAAAGAAAATTCGAAGGGTGATGTAGTTCTTGCTCTAAAGAAAATTTGAAGTAGTTGAAGAGTAAAACTGAAATGAAGCGGGGAATTGTACTAATGTTTGTGACTGTTTTAATTTTCGGACACGTGTCAGTCCAGTAAAATTTTGAGTAAAAATATGTGTACGTGTGCTGTAATCGTGTGTGTAAAATAATGAGCGGTTAAAAATGAATCCACGTCATAAATCAAAATTCATCATTAGTTTAGCAGACAGTCACGTCATTTGATTTGGAATATAATTGGTTTAATTAGTTAACTTATATGAGAAGATTAGTAGAAAATTCGACTGGTAGGTCAGTTGATAAGACTGAGTTCTTTCAGTCGAGAGTTCACTAACAACTGTCTTCTCAGTTAACTTCTTGAACCATTATTCCCCCTTAATAAATGCATTAACGCAAAATGACGGCAATAGACAGTAATGATTAAAGATGAGTATGGTGCTCGGCATAGCAAACGTCACAGAGAGAAATGTCCTTTTGTTTCCCTCTTTTTGGCCTATAAATAAGAGTGAAGGGGTTAGCCAAAATTATCTCAGCAAGTAAGTTTCAAAGATAAGGAGAATGGCAGAAGCTGGAAGCTCAAGCGATTCTCAGTTTACACTGCAGGCCAGGAAGCAGTTCATAGAGGATGAAGTCTTCTACGCTAGCCTTCCTTACTGGGAAGAGATGCAGGAACTGGAGTTCCTGTATTACTCTGGGCGGGTCTCCTCTTTCAGGCGAAAGGCCCAACTTCGAGAGGTGCGAGAGGTCCTAGAGGTTCCTGCGGGGGTGGACCTTTTTAAAGAGGGTTATCTCTACAAGCTCTTTCTTCTGAAGGAGCTAGAGATCCTCCACCGCATTGCTGCCTCCCACAATTTCTGCAGAACCTCTTCCTCAGCACTAGCTGCATGGATGAGTTTGTGGATAAATGATGTGGAGGAAGAATATGAAATTGTAACCGGCTCCTCTTCTAAATAAAATATTTATTATGTTTTATTGTCTTTGTTCTTTTATTTCCTGCAATGATCTTGTAAGAGATATAACAACACAAACACTTGCTGACATCAGTTAAGAACTCATAAGAATAAGCAACTCACTTAAATATTCAATAAAACAGCAATAAAGGTTAACAACAAATTACGACCAATGATCATATAATCCTGTCAAATATTTATGAATGAATGAAATATTTATTTTATCGTTTTGCTTTTATTTCTTCATACAATTATCCTGTTATATGATCTAATGACATGCTAACAGTCATCAGTTTTGATAAGTAAACAAATGAACTGATGAAAAACTAATTTTTATAAATTGATAAACAACTAATAAAATTCAAACTGTTATTAACTGATATCTTAAATGTCCTCGGTAAATGTGAGAGATACTTTAATTGATTTGTGATTATTCAACTTCTTCAACACCTTTTTCTTATAAATGAGATGATAGTGGTGAAAATGTGATCAGTTCAAAATTATTTAAACATGTCAGATTCTGATGCATGCAGTAGCACTCACGTTCATGTGACTGATCAGTCTGCCCCTCGTTTAGCTGAAATTAAAAGAAAAATGGAGAAATATGTCTTTCAGAAGGTATTGACAACCTGGGAAAAGATTTATGAGTTGAAGATGGTGAGTGACAGTGGTGTCATTCCTACTCGTGCTCAGGAGGCAAGAGCACTGAAATACCTTGCTCGTTTTGAGGTTAGGCATGTTAATGATTTGGTTGAAGATAAATGTCTTTTAGAAGCAATGCTATGGAAGGAGTGGCATGTTGTTGATAAAATCTCAAAGTCAAGGGCATTTGCTGGAGTTCGAATTTATGAGTTGAATGATTGGGTTAGGGCATAGCTAGATACAGTTGGATCTATGATTTCTTCTGTAAATTGGGATCGTTGGTATTCTTAATGAAATATTATTCTTAATTTGTTGTGTTCTTAATTTTCTGTACTTAATTCTGTTAGTGAAGTTATATTACTAATAGTATCTTAAGATAAATCAATTAAACCAAGAATATTTCGGAAATAAGAAAACTTAGCCTCTGGTAACGGTTTTGTGAAGATGTCTGCTGCTTGTTGTTCCGTTGAGACGTATTCTAATATGATATTCTTCTTCAGTGCATGATCTCTGATGAAATGATGTCTTACATCTATATGCTTAGTCCTGGAGTGAAGAACTGGATTGTATGTAATAGCAATTGTACTCGTGTTGTCACAGAATATTGGTGATTCCTTTGCATCAACACCATAATCTTTCAGTTGTTGCTGAATCCAGAGCAGTTGGGCACAGCAGCTTCCAGCAGCAAGATATTCTGCTTCAGTTGTGGAAGTTGTTATGGATGTTTGCTTCTTACTGAACCAAGAGATCAGTCTGTCTCCTAGAAACTGACATGATCCACTTGTACTTTTTCGATCAAGCTTGCATCCTGCATAATCTGCATTTGAATAGCCAACTAAATTGAAAGATGAGTCTTTAGAGTACCATAATCCAACATTTTCCGTGCCTTTAAGATATCTCAAGATACGTTTGGCCGCAGAAAAATGTGATTGTTTAGGATTAGCTTGAAATCTTGCACATATACATACAACAAACATAATATCAGGGCGACTAGCAGTTAGGTACAATAAAGAACCTATTAATCCTCTGTATAGTGTCGTCTCAACTGATATTCCCCCTTGATCAGTGTCTAATTTAACTGATGAGCTCATTGGAGTGCTTGCTGCTGAACAAGATTCCATGCCAAATTTCTTTAGCGATTCCTTGGTATATTTGGTTTGACTGATAAATGTTCCTGAATCCAGTTGCTTCACTTGTAAACCAAGAAAGAATGTCAGCTCACCCATCATGCTCATCTCGAACTTATCCTGCATCAACTTGGAAAATTTCTTGCATAATTTGGGGTTAGTTGACCCAAAAATAATATCAACGTAAATTTGAACAAGTAAGATATGATCATTTTTCGAAAATTTAAACAAAGTCTTATCAACTGATCCAACAGAAAAATCATGATCAGTTAGGAATTTTGAGAGAGTTTCATACCAAGCTCGTGGAGCTTGTTTGAGACCATATAACGCTTTGTTCAAATAATAAACATGATCAGGGAAATTATGATTGATAAAACCTGGAGGTTGTTCAACGTAGACTTCTTCTTGCAATTGGCCATTTAGGAATGCACTTTTCACATCCATTTGATAGACTTTAAAGTTTTTGAAGGATGCATAGGCAAGAAATATTCTGATTGCCTCCAGTCTTGCAACTGGTGCATATGTTTCATCATAATCAATTCTTTCTTCTTGTCTATACCCTTGTGCCACTAGCCTTGCTTTGTTGCGCACAACTGAACCATCTTCGTTCAGTTTGTTTCTGTACACCCATTTTGTACCTATAACAGTTTTAGAAACTGGTCTTGGAACTAAGTTCTATACATTGTTATGAACAAACTGATTTAGCTCTTCTTGCATTGCATTAATCCAATTAGGATCAGCAAGAGCTTCGTCAGTTTTTGTTGGTTCAATTTGAGATACAAAAGCTGAATGAATAAATAGATTAAGCATTTGATTTCTTGTTCTTACTGGATCAGATGGGTTACCTATTACCAGTTCTCGAGGGTGTGATTTCTTCCATCTAAGTTCAGCATTTGTTGCTTCACAGTCAGCAAATTCTTCGTTAGGTAACTGAATGTTCTCAGTTTCAGTTGGAGCTGATTCAGTTGTTAATTGATGTCCATTAGTTTGCTCCACTAACTGATTGTCAAGATTTTCTTCCAATTCAGCTGGTTGATCCAATATCTCAGGTTCAGGTGTATGAAAGATATTCTGATTATTACGACTTTCGTCTTAGTCATCATCTTCCAGACTGATATCTGTAAATCGATCAGCTAGCTCAACTTGATCAGTTGGCTTATCGATTAGTGCAGTTTCATCAAAATCAACATGTGCAGATTCTTCAACATTTAAGGTTTTCTTATTAAATACTCTGTAAGCTATGCTAACTCATGAATATCCAAGGAATATTCCTTCTGCTGATTTGACATCGAATGCATTTAGATAATTTTTACCATTGTTATGAATAAAACATCTACAGCCAAATATTTTGAAGTAAGTGATTATGCTTTTTCTTCCATGCCAGATCTCATATGGTGTTTTCATGTGATTTTTATTAATCATTGATCTGTTCTGAGTGTAGCATGCAGTGTTTACTGCTTCAGCCCAAAATCTTTGAGAAATACCAGAATCAGCAAGCATTGTTCTAGCAGCTTCTTTAAGAGTCCGATTCCTTCTCTCAGCTACACCGTTTTGCTGAGGTGTTCTTGCTGCTGAGAGCTCATGCTTGATTCCAGTATTTTCTAAAAAGTTTGAAAGTGTTTGATTGATGAATTCAGTTCCTCGATCAGATCTGATTCGATCAATCCCAACTGATTTTTCATTTAAAAGTCTTTTGAAGAGTTTAATCAGTTGTGCAGCAGTATGGTCTTTGGATTTGAGAAATATAACCCAAGTAAATCTTGAAAAGTCATCTACGACCACCAAGGTGTATTTCATTCCCCCTAAGCTCATGACTGGTATTGGACCAAAGAGATCCATGTGCAATAATTCTAAGCATCGGGATGAAGATTTACAGCCTTTGTTTTTGAAAGAGGATCGAACTTGTTTTCCATACTGACATGCTGAACAAAGTTTTTCTTTTGAAAAATTTATTTTGGGCAAACCAGTTACAAGTTCATGCTTACTCAGATAGGCAAGAGATTTAAAATTTAAATGATTTCACCTTTTATGCCATAACCAGTTTTGAGATGATTTAGAGGCAATAAAGCATACTGGTTTATAAGGTTGATCATTCCAGCTGACTTTGTAAGTGTTTCCACACCTTTTGCCAATTAGAATAATTTCTTCAGTTGAGTTTTTGACGGAACAAGAGTGTTTGTCAAACTGAACTGAGAATCCATTATCGCATAACTGACTAATGCTTATCAGATTATACTTAAGATTCTCGACTAATAAAATATCATTAATGGTGAAGTTACCATGGATAAGCTTACCCTTACCCACAGTTTTACCTTTGGAATTATCCTCAAAACTGATGTTTGGACCAGTGTATTTGACCAGTTGAGATAATAAATTTGAATCTCATGTCATGTGTCGTGAACATCCACTGTCCAGATACCATATTGAACCAATGCTTGTACCTACTATCTGCTCATAGCTTGATTGATCTTCTATGTTATCAGCCATTAGACATGTTACTTCTTCCTCATCCTTACTTGAACTGCAAGAACTTTCTGGTTCTGACTCTTCGCTGTCAGTTTCTGCCCATTTGGCTTTGCTATCTTCAGCTAGGAGTACTTCATGTTTCTTTCTGTAAGGCTTCTTTTCGTCCTTAGATCTTCTCTTGTGCTCATACACTTTCTTCTTTCTTTCAGTTGAGATTTGATTGTCCTTTTTAGGCTTGGGACAGTTAGCAATAAAGTGACCAGATTTGCCACAGTTGAAACATACATTAGACTCTTCTCTGGAGTTGTTTCTTTGATAATTCTTCTGAAAATTTCCTTGACTTTTCCTCATGAATCTTCCAAATTTCTTAATGAATAGTGACATGGCATCGTTGCTCAGTTGATCAGCAGTTTTCTCAACTGAACCAGTTGATTCATTTCTAACAGCAGTCAAAGCAGTAGTTGCTGCTGGAGTAGATGGTTCTCCTTCTCGAGTTTGAAGTTCAAACTCATATGCTTTTAGATCAGCAAATAAATCATGAAGTTCAACTTTGTTAAGATCTTTGGATTCCCTCATTGCCATAGTTTTGACATCCCATTCTTTGGGAAGTCCTCTGATTACTTTCAACGCTACTTCTTTATTTGTATACACTTTTCCAAGTGCATTCAGTTCGTTGATGATACAGCTGGTTCTTTCATCATATTCATGCATTGTTTCTCCCATCTTCATTCTGATGTTGTCGAACTTCTGCACAGCAACTGAAAGTTTGTTTTCTTTGGTTTGTTCATTGCCTTCACAAAGTTGAATTAACTTCTCCCAAATTTCTTTGGCGGTTTTGCACATTTTGATCTTAGTGAACGTTACTTTGTCCAGTGTCTTATACAATATGTCTTTTGCAACGTTGTCTAGATTTGCCTTTCTCTTGTCCTCTGTAGTCCACTCATCTCTAGGCTTTTCAATTCGGTGAGGTGCCCCTTCAGTAATAGCAACAGCTGTGTTTGCTTTCAAAATTTTCATGGGTCCGTCAGTTATAACGTACCACATGTCATCGTCTTGTGCAGCTAGATGAGCCTGCATTCTGATTTTCCAATCATCGAAATCTTCTCTGGAGAACATAGGAATCTTATTGAATGAGGACATAGTGATTAGATTGAGTATAGATAGTCTTTGATAGGATATGCCTTGCTCTGATACCACTTGTTAGGATCGGTTATTGACTAAGGAGTGTTTAGAAGGGGGGGTTGAATAAACACTTCTAGGAATTTAAATGTTCTTCGAAAAAGGTAGTTCGGCTCTGTTACAAACTGAACTAAATATCCCGTCGGTCAATATCAATCAGTTAAACTGAATAAGCAGTTGCGGAAAATAAACTGATTGAAAGATAGAATATCTAACTGAAAATGAAAAGCTGAAGTAAAGACAACACAATATGTTTCTGGATGTTCGGAGAATTGAATAACTCCTACGTCACCCCTTCTATCTCAAGGATAGGATATTCACTAAAAGACTTTGATCGAGTACAACACTTGTACAGACCCTCTTCAGTTAGGACTTATCTATTGTCTGAACTGAAACTCTTAGTATAATACAATGATCTCTGTAAGTAACTGAACTTAGCACTTATTGAATTATCAATATTACAGAGTGCTAGTTTGCTCAACGTGTAGCCTTGATTGCTACGAATAGATCTAATAAGTGTGAGCTGAGATTTTGACAGAGTAATGGCAAGTTTGAGATTAATCGATCGTATCTCTTGTCAACTGCTCTTTAGTCATATTTATAGACTTATCTTTCAACGCTAACTTTGAATTTACGTATCCGTTGATTGCCACCTCATCATTTCTTAGACAATGTTCTTGATTGCCGCTTCATCATTGATTGTAAGACGGCGTATTAATCTCAATAGCCGAAATACGTTGTTCTATGCAGTGCGGCTTTCCATATTCAGTTGCTGTATGATATGTCTATCTGTCTATTGAATGATCTTTCCCGAGGTATCTTCAGTTGAGAAGCTTTAATGTTTTCGGCTGAATGTTTTAACTGATCAGTTCTCAACTGATCAGTTTGTGTCAAATGATTTCAGTTGAATGTCCAGCTGCCAAATTTGCTTTCATGTATTAGTTGATTTAATCGATTGATTTATGTTTTGTCAAACTCCAGAATTTAGTTTCCAACAGTCGGTATCTGAAATTTTGGTACGGTGTCGGTAAAATACGGTAATACCAAGAATAAATATATAAATTAATTCTCTTGTAATTCCAAGATCATTGATCACCAATACTAAACAAATCCTTCAAGACAGTCAAAGAGACCCGAAAAGATGTGTACAAAATAAATCCATCAAGATAATAAATACCAACCGCAACATATGTGGAGATCCAAGACATTAATGAACACCAATAAACTTCAACCGCAACATGTGTAACTTTGTCATCCGCTATCTTTGCAACAATGTTTGAGATCAAGTGATTTTTGAAGCATGTCAGCTTTTTAACAAGTTGAGGCCCAGCATCCAGTCATCTAGCTTAGGCAACAGAGATTTCTCAACAGTTGAAATTTTCAACTATGAGTCGAGTAGCTTCTATGAACTTTGATTTGGACTATTCCAACATGACGAGTCCAAATAGAAGATAAATTCTTTATTTTGATATGATATGGATATATAATATTTTATACCAAAAAAATACCTTATATTTTTTTAAAAGTTTACTTTATTATTCAAAAATATTATATGTTAGGATGTGGAAAGAGTTTAGAGGGGGGTGAATGAACTCTTTTAAATTTTCTCGTGTAAGAGTGTGGTTTCAACAGTTTTTAGGTGGTTGAAAACGTCTTCTCAAATAGTTGATAATGTGAACCACTATTAAGTGCGAAAAACGGTTTACAATCTTTGATGCAACTTAAAACACAATATCAGGCTACAACAATGAATAGAGACTAGACAGATAAATGATTGCGGAAAGTAAAGTGACACAGGTTTGTTATGGATGTTCGGAGATTAACAACTCCTACGTCACCCCTTCTTCCTCCTTAGGAAGGATTCCACTAAAAGACTTTGGCTTTACAAACTTCTTGCAACAGCCCAATCCAATCAGGACTTATCACACTGCCTGTTTTGAAACTCTTAGTGATCACTTTACACTTCTGGATATTTAAGAACACTTAGTTCACCAGTTATCAAAGCTGAATCAAATAACCAAAGGGTTAATGATATGAATAAATAGTTTTAATTTAGTAGCACGAAAATGATCCTTAGATGATCAGATAAATTTCTCATGTGTGCGTGCTGATTGAGCGATGGAGTATATGAACTTTTAAGAGCGCTTTGAGATCTTTTGAATAGCAAACGAGTTGTAATATTGCAGTTGAGAATCTCTAGCGTTTCTGCTTGCATACGTTTTCGTTAATATACACGATTTACTTAACGATCGGAAAGGACATAACAACGTTAACCTGATCCTCTGTACAGACGTGTTGTTGTCGATATGTTGAGTATTAAATGATCTTTGATAAGCGCATTTAATGTTCTATTTGCTCAGCATCGTTCTGAATCACTTTCCTTGAGGAGTTCTTTTTAAGGAAACTGTTTTGAGGAACAGAACTTTAGGTCTATGCTTGGTCTTCCTTTTTCTGGGAAAGATAATTAAATGCAGATCAATTTTGGAACTGATGTAAGAAATTGTTGACTTCAAAGCGATGTAATACTTGAATGTATTTAAGCCACTCAGAGAATGTCTTTGAGTAATAACTAGTTCTCTTTAATGATCGGTTCTGATAACGGTCTGAAGTGAGCGGTTGAAACTGCTTTGAGCTTTGATCAGTTAGCTGAGCGGTTGAACTGCTGCATATCTTGATATACGAACCGCAACTGAATACTTGTTTTTGTCATACACCAAAATTCTTGGGAATAATATTTTCTTAACTATTTCCCCTTTTTTGGTGATGACAAAACTTAATTGTATAGCTCATGAAACATTTAGATATAGACGAAGATATATAAGAGCAAGAAAAATTGTATTTCATTAAGTGAATGAAATTACAATTAACAGAGTAACTGGCTGTATATCGTAAATTTTCAAGAAAAGTTACTATGGACCTTTTACTTAGTTCCACTGCTTTTTGCCTCATCTCCTTTTTCTTTTAACTGGTGTAATTCCTTCATGACCGATATTTCAGCAGCTTGAATAGCCATTTGTCGCTCTCTTTCCCCTTTTTGACATCACCATGTACGAGGAAAGTCATGATTTCCGCAAGCTCCGAGAGGCCAAGGCACATGTTAATATGTTTAGCGTTGTGTTGAGCTTGCTTGATCGAGAAACCGGTTTCCATGGTTGAGATATCATTTCAGATAGCCAACTTGACTGATCGAAGGTCTTCTTGGAGATCAAGTTGTTTTTGAGTGATAGCCAAAATTTATAGATCCATAGTACTCAACTTAGTCAAAATTTGTTGTTGATGACCTGTTTCTAGATCTTCTTCTTCGTCAAGTTGACCTTCATCTGATAGTGATCTGTCTTTGAGAAGAATCAGTTTAGAGGAAGAGCGCTTCTCAGCAATGTTTGATTGTTCAGGCACATGAAGTTCAACAGTGATGTCCTCAATGATTTTATCAATATCATCAGTGAAAGTCGAGGTTTTAGTGCTGGTTACAATTGGTTGATCAGGTTTTGCTGATGAAGGAGTTGTTGGAGGAGATTGAGCAGGCAGTGAAGTTGTGATCAGCTCGGTTTCCTGTACTTCTTTTGGAGAGGTCAACAGTTGTTCTTGAAGAATTGTTGATTCACTTTTGGTGGGAGAGCTTGGTGGAGAAACTGTTGACCCTGAAAATTGACAACTTGATCAAAATCGAGTAAAAAATTTTCTGCCTCATCAGTAGAAACAATTTGAGCAGCTGAAAAATCAAGCTGAGACAGTTGGAGACTTAGATGGAATATCAGTGGCAATCAGATGGCTCTGTAATTCAATGCTTAATAAGTCTTCAGACATGGGTTTTTCAGAATGAGGTAAAGTGGTTTCTTCATCACCCGGTTGAGCTGTCATTGTAAGTACTGGTGAAGAGGGTTTTGAACCGGGAGACTTAGATGAAGAATTATTTTTGGAAGGGATGGTTTGAAACTGTTCTAAACTCAATTCTTCATTAATTTGCATCACAGAATCAAACTTGCCTTGTTCTGCAGTAGCTGGAAGATGGAGATCTTTACGCATCTGAGCGACTCTCATAGCAAGTCCCAAAGCGTCCATCTCAAGTTGAGATATTACTGGAGAGTCATCCATGGCAGTAGGGCTAACCGGATCAAAATTTTGCCTTTTCAGCTGAATAATGATTCGGAGAGTTCTTTCCTTCATTTGAAGTTCCAGAAATTCTCGTCGATGAAGGGCGGTTTGAATATCAGCCGTTTATGCCAATTCCAAAATGGACCGCTCAAGTTTAGCGGCTGCTTTTATTTTTCCAGATTTAAGTAGCGAATCAAAAGTTACATTCTACCGGTGCTGAACCCATGTATCAAACAACTTGATCTTTGTCTGAACAGCCTCATTTACACGCTCGCTTGCGAGTACAATGGCTGTATGAACTGCATTGTTTTGCGGTGGATTTTCAATCAAGACCTGTTTGCCCTTATCTGAGGATAGAATAATTGGAATTCCGGAATAAGATGACTGAATTTCTGGTTCTGCAATTTGAATTCCCTTCAGCTTAGTAATTGCGATTGCAGAAATTTCGGCAGGAACAAATGGTGCCGAAAGATGCTTGACCAGCTTGATCTTAGCTGGTTGTGTAGTTCTCTTTTTCTTAAAGACCTGAGCAACTGGAACGTTATCTGTGGACTCTTCATCAGAGATGTTCTTTAGAACCACCTTCCTTTTAGTTTCCTTTGCGGTCGAACCGATTTTTGATGATTTCTTTTGTTTCACAAACTCTTCCCCGGCTTCCGTCTTGATTGAGACCAACACTTCATCTATCGGCCGGTTCTTTTTGATAAATTTTTCAACCGATACCCAGGTGAAGAGCTTAGTTTTGCCAACTTCAATCATATCAACCGGTTGTACCCCGACATCAATCAACATATGGCATATTTGTACCGCAAAACCTTGCGATTGATTTTCTTTGTTGATCATGGCCACCAAAATTCTGAAGAGAACATCAGACCAGTTTACTCGCAATTCGGATGAGATAATGGCCATTACAAATAATTTCTCCAAGGTGATTTTATCATAGGCCCAAGCCTTGGCAAGAAGTCCTTTTGCCATAATGTCAGCCAATAAGCGGAATTCGATCTTCAAATCGCGCCTTTGGCATGTTGGGTGAGAGATATGAGACTCTGTGAGTGAGAAATTTTTTCGCCAAATATCAATATTCCCTACGGGTAGTGTAGAGAAGTCAGTGATGCCATAAGTGGGTTGGCTAAACAATTCAGCAAAAATCTTCTGTGTGAAGGTGAGGTTTTTGTTTTGAACAGAACAAATGATTTCTCCGTTCTTCATGTGGGCAGAGTCAAAGAACTCTTTTAGTAATGTATCGGAGTAACTGTAGCCGCAACCCAAATGCTCGAAGCCCATATTGTTCAAACGTTCGAAACATAGCTTTCATGGACTTATTGGGCATGGCAAAGACAGACCCAAAGTTTACAGCAATTGTGTTTTGAGCAATTGAAGTAGCCATCTCTTCAATTTGCAAAGAGGGTTGAGTTTTTGCACCTGCGGAATGAGCTCAGACAAGATATCACAATAAGAATGATGATGTAAGTGTATGTATGTATGTCCAGTTCAAAAATGTACCAGACAGTCCACGTAGAGGACTGTTAGTGGTGGGTTTTTCTTAAAATTTTGAAAAATATATGGACGGCGGTATGTGTATTTTCGAATTTCAAAGAGATAGCCGTCACATCAGACTGAAGCAGTCAAAAAATTGGAGGAATGTTTACGAAAATGACGTGGAGGTATTGTGTCCATAGAATTTGAATCGGATAAGTAATATGATTAGGAAAGAGCTGGTTAAAGAATATATTAATTATTCTTAACCACTGTTCTCCCTAAATAAATGCATAAATGACAATTTTGGAAAATGAATCGTCGGTTGCTTAACACAGAACGCTTCACATTCCCCGCTGCAGTCATGATTACATATACTGGCACTTGGTTCTTTATATTTTTCTTATGTTACCTGCAAAGTAAAACTGAGCATACACAAGAAATATCCTTATCACGATAAGTCAATCAAACCAAGCGTATTACGTAAATGAGAGAACTTAGCCTCGGGTAGTGGTTTTGTGAAAATATCAGCCGTCTGTTGATCTGTATGAACATATTCCAACCGTATTTCCTTTTTCAAGACATGTTCTCGGATGAAATGATGTCTGATATCAATGTCTTTGGTCCGAGAGTGCATGACAGGGTTGTATGTGATAGCTATTGCGCTCGTGTTATCGCAGAATATAGGAGATTCAGTGGTTTGAATTCCATAATCTTTTAATTGCTGCTATATCCATAGCATTTGAGAGCAACAATTTCCAGCCGCTAAGTATTCAGCTTCAGCAGTTGATGTAGCAATTGACGTTTGTTTCTTGCTGGCCCATGATATTAGTCGATCACCTAAAAATTGACATGAACCGCTAGTGCTTTTTCGATCAATTTTGCATCCAGCATAATCTGCGTCTGAGTTGTAATATCCAAGCTTGGTGAACGGTACGATTTAAGATTACTTGTGTTTATTGACTCCTTGGTTAAGTTAAGTATAGTTTTGATATTAAGAATTTGCGATCTATGATTTATAGTATTGTTGATTATGGATGATGTGTAATTATTGTAGCGTCGTTACGATTAAGTTATGATAAATTTTATGTTGATCCAATTGGTATGAGGCCAATTGGAGTGGTTAGATAAGACATAGATGTGAAACTTTCATGTTGAGAGTGTTGCCAAAATATGAGGAGAAGCGATGTTGCGATTCGATTTTTAGTTGCAAAGATTATTGTTGGCTTCAGAGGACACTACACCCACGCCAGGAAAGCTACCGCACCTGCGGTGATAGGACACCCGCGCTAGAAAAGACACCGCACCCGCGGTGGTTGGACAAAAACGATACCGCACCCGCAGTCGAAGAGGCAGCGCACCCGTGGTCGTCGTTTTCGGATTTTTGGATGTGGTACAGTATGCGTAGCGCACCCGCGGTCCAAGGGCTAGCGCACCCGCGGTCGATGAACAGTGAAGCCATGTTTTGGAGTTTAAGTGATTAAATACAAGAGTTTGCCTCATTTTGCCTCATTTTCTTCTTACTTCTCGGTTCTTCAGCTCAAGGGAGAGCTAGGGTTCTCATTCCTTTCTTTTATTCCTTTGATTCAAGCTTCTTGTGGGGTTATTGAAGTGAGAGCAAGATCATTTTGGGTTTAAGGAGCTAAGGTAAACTTGTGGTTTTAGTTATTTGGATTATGGTGTTGGGGGGATTATGGAATGTTTGATTGTGTTGGTTTTATGGGTTTTATGGTATGGTTGTTGGATTATTAAGTTGTTGATGGTTCAATTCATGGTTTATTGTTGTAGGATTTCTATCAAGAGATTAGAATCAAGCTTTCCATTGGTTGTAAGTGGAATTCATTCCTTGTGCTCACATGAAAGTATACGTATTGTATTCAATGGTTTTACTATGCTATTGATAAACATAAAAATTGTACATTAATTAAATGTTTTATAATATAAATATATAGTTTTGTTTTATTAAATGTTTAAATATTATATGCTTTATAATAAATTGTATAAAATATAAGTTGTTTTGTAATTATAAGTTTTTACTATTTTTACAGGTTCGATAAAAGAAGAATAACCTTGGAGTTTCAAATGGGATTAAGATGATTCTTGGACCTGTAGAAAGTTGATGATAATATCTACAATATTGATGACAAGCATGAGATAAAAATCCTCTCACAATTGGGATCAAATTAAGCAACAAATAAATTTACCAAAGGAGTGGCAGTTTTACCATGTTCTAGTATTTTGACCATATTTCTCAAATTACTTGGTCAAATGGTTTGAAAAAAATACCACAACTAGACAACTCAATTATCCACATGTTTCTTTTTATGTGAAGAAGCAAATTCGGAGAAGAAGATTTTCAAAAGTGATGTGTAATATAATATAATATCTTGGAACACCAATGAAGACTTATGTGTAAAAAAATAATATTTTATTTTTCTTCTTGGGTCATATCATATCAGGAGACGGTATATCATATCTGGAGGCGGTATTTATGTGGATCCGAGTAAAGTTGAAGTTGTTGTCAGTTGACCGAGACCGACTTCCGTGCCTGAGATACGCAGTTTCTGAAAGCGGACCGGTTACGGTGGCCGGAAGCGCAACGGAAGTCAAAAATTTTTAGATTCAAGCAAGAATTTCGGCCACCCCTTGCTTTTGTGCAATATTTACAAACAACACCAGACATAGGATGTTTAAGAGATTTACCTATCAATCTTTAAAAGATTGATTGTGGCTCCAACTTTGTTGTCAAACAACAAAGCTCTTCAAGGCATGAAGATCTACAAGCTCCTCCTCCAAGTCCTTGAATCTTTCCTTCAAATTAGGCCCACCACCAACTAGGTAGATCCCCTCATATTTTGCACTAGAAAAATATAAGGATTTTTCTTTGAGAAGTGAGTTTTATTCTCCAACAATTGAAGAACAAAAATAAGAAGAAAAATTTGAGAGAATATCTTGTGTAGTTTCGGCCAAGTGAGAGGTGAGGAATGAGGGAGTGAAGTCTAGTCTTGGGTGTGAGAAAAGTTGGGAGAAAAGTTGCATGCCATGCAATATTTTAATCAAAAGTAATCCACACCCTTTCACCTCCCAAGCATGCAAACCCTAGCATGTATATAATATAGTTTTTAATCAAATTAAAAACTTTGGACTAAATTTAATTATCTCAAACATATTTGAGACTAATTAAACATTACTTGAATTTACCCAAGTCCCACTAGTTAAATAATTATTTTAATTGAGCTCTACAAGACTCAATATTATTTAATTAATTCAACACTTGAATTAATTTAATTATTTGGACTCTACTAGGTCCACTAGTGTCTAATTAATTCAACACTTGAATTAATTTAATTTAGTCCATAATAATGTTTATGAAAATCACAATTTTCAAATACATTATTCACTTGGCCAAATTTTAATCTTAGGAACACTTCCATAAATTAAAATTTATATTTCTCTCATAGAAGTCATACTTCTATTTTTCTTTACACTTATAAACTCATTTATAAGTCGTTCAACACATTGAACTATTTTCTCCTTTATAGAAGTCATACTTCTAATTTTCTTTACGCTTATAAACTCCTTTATAAGCCGTTCAACACATTGAACTATTTTTACTTCTCAACGGGTTCTAGAAAGCTAGCACTTGTGTGGTCCTCAATGGTTCATTGATACGACTAGCCGTGGGTTCACATCTCCATGTGATTCGGACTAAACATGTCCTTATACGAGCATACCCCAATCGCTCCATTCTTACTTATCAACACCTTGATAACAAGAACGTCAGAACTCAAGTCTGATAATACCCAACCAATCATGTTAAACGCCTAGCAGCATCGCTTACATGATTCCCTAGGTATCAAATGATAGTGCCTACAAGAACCATTCAATTATGGTTAGCGTACAGTACGGTCCCTTCAACTCATATATCCCGATCGATTCGACAACCATTGGTTTATCGAGAGTTGTCCATGAATCGATACTATGTGTTGGAACTTTTCAAGTTCGCAATCTTTGCTTAATTTTGATGCTAACAAAACTTGTTATTTTGTTTCTAATAATCTACCTTAGTGTGCAGTAAGCTGGAACTGAAATAATCAGTTACGAGCCAAAACTAAAGCTGTCGAGGAATGCTAACTGAAGACGTCCAACTGATCGCGTAAACTGAAAACAGTAGAACTGAAGTGCCAACTGAAAGACTAGTTCAACTGAATGTCCAGCTGATGAGCAGTTCAGCAGAAGACCTTCAGAAGCCCGGCCAGCTGATGAAGTGTTCAACTGATGAAGAGCCCAGCTGACCAGTTCAACTGAAAGAGTGAAATCAGTTCAACTGATTTCACCAGCCCAACAGAAGACCAGTTCAACTGACCAGTTGAAAGCATCAGTCAGAGTCAATCAGTTGCAGATCAAGACAAGCTTAATAATGGAATCCAGCTAAGCACAAAGGTACAAAAGCTATTGTACTACCACAGTACAATAAGAGACGTTGCATCAGAGCTTAAAGCCAAAAGTTCCGGAAAGATGTCGAGGAACAAATTCAAAATGCAACGGACACATTATTGAGTCTTACTGTACGGTCAGCCAAACGCCTATAAATAGAAGCTGAAGTTCAGTGAAGACTAACACTGAGAAAAACGAGAACAGAGAACAAGGGCACGCTTATTACATATCAGCTTGTTAGAAGCAATCAGCCCAGAGGGAACACTTCATTGTATTATCAGCTTAGATTAGAAGCCTTTTTCCCTCAGTGTGTGAGAACACTTTCGGGTAGTGTTCATTGATCAGTTCTCACACACACACACACACACTCACTCATCATCTCAGATTCCGTCTTGCACACAGACGTAAAACATGTGTATGTAGTCTTTCTCACATAGACGTTAAAGAAGTGTTGACTGGAAGGTGATGCCTTCAGTTTAGAACTAGGAGTTCAGTTAGGCAGTGGGTAAGTCCTAAGCTGGGTGGGTTTGTACAAAGGTTTGTATAAATCAAAGTCTTCTAGTGTATCCTACCCGAGGAGGTAGAAGGGGTGACGTAGGAGCAGTTGAAGTCTCCGAACATCCATAAACATATCTTGTGTTTTGTTTTCAGTCTAACTGTTTAACTGTGTTGTTCTTAATTGTTTCATCAGTCCAGCTGATATCAGTTCAGTTCTGTCCATAACCGAACTGATATAAGCTCTAACTGACTTCTTTTCTTCAGTTAACCAGTTTCACAAGATATATAAAATTGATCAGTTTGTTTTCTTAACGAAGGATTATTTTGAGTGTCTTCCGCTTAGTTGTTTAACCAAACTCGATCTAATGCATCGGTGTATTTATTCTTAGAACACGAGCTATTGCAGCTCATTGGTAGATTAGTCAGAAGGGTCAACGACTGATGCACAGCTTCGTAACTGATGTTCAGTCGGGGCCCCCATAACCGATCCTGACACTATGTGTCATGTAGTAGTTGCATCAATGGTCTAATCTATGAAACCCCTTTCATAATTACAACCATACTCTGATCAGAGATTTCAACCTACATACACATGATAACACATAGGATATCCATACCCGAAGGTAAGCGGTGAATCCCCGACTACAATGCATCGACTCCTATGTGTTTCGACAGAACACCCAACCTTGCCACCTGATGACCCCATGAGAGTCGGTAAACAAGTCAAAGTGTAATTCTAGCACATAGAGTCTCAATGTTGTCCCGGGTCATAAGGACTAATTCTGTACAACCATAAACCAGGACTTTTCCACTCGATAAGTGAGAACCACTTGGAAAGTCCTTTTATGGAGGGTTGTTCAGTGCACTCTACAAGGAGCACCTATCTGCATGTTCGGACATCACAATGTCCCCTACCAATGAAACATGGTACTCACATCGCAGATACTAGTCTCTAACTCGAGCGACCTATATCCTTCTTAGTGGCGGCTGAATCGACTAGGAACCGTTTAGAATATACAGTATTACAAATATGAGTTTCATGATACTCATCATATGAGCATCTCATATTCTTTCTACTATTTGTATATTCAAGGGCTTTATATATGCAACTAGCATGGGTATACAGATAAAGATTTGCCAAAATAATAATTTCAAATATTATTAAAATAAAGATTGCTTATACATAGAGTTTCATTGTGAACACTCGGCCTACACTTGGCTCGACGGGCACCTACTCTAACAATCTCCCACTTGCACTAGAGCCAACTACCCATATGCTTAAAACCCATTGATTCGCGATGCTTGTCGAATAATGGTCCAGGTAAAGGCCTAATTAGTGGATCAATAACATAATCTGCGGAGCCGACTTTGTCAATAGAAACTTCTCTTCTTTCCACAATCTCTCCGAGGATGTGGTACTTTCTCAATACTAGTTTGGATTTCTGATGAGACATTGGCTCCTTTGCTTGAGCTAAAGCTCCCGTGTTGTCACACAACACCGGGACAGGAGCAACTCCATTAGGAATGACGCCCAACTCTTGGACGAAATTCCTTATCCAAACAGCCTCCCTTGCTGCATCCGATGCAGCAATGTATTCGGCCTCTGTGCTGGAATCCGCAGTATTGTCTTGCTTGGAACTCTTCCAAGAGACAGCAGCACCATTGAGCATGAATACAAAACCAGAGGTTGACTTCGAGTCATCGATATCCCTTTGGAAGCTAGAGTCGGTATAGCCTTCCAATTTTAGTTCTCCACCCCATAGACCAAGAACAATTTATTGGCCCTTCTCAACTACTTGAGGATGTCTTTCACAGCTTTCCAGTGTGGAAGACCAGGGTTCGATTGATATCTACTCACTACACTTAGTGCGAAAGCCACGTCAAGACGTTTAGATATCATCCCATACATGATACTACCAATTGCCGAAGCATACGGAATGCGTGTCATCGCCACTATCTCTGCATCAGTCTTGGGAGACAGACTTGGATAGGGACACGCCATGACACATTGGTAGATGTCCTCCCTTGGACTCATCCATCGAGAACGACTTCACGATGGTATCAATGTATGTGGACTGGGTGAGACCAAGCAATCTTCTCGATCTATCTCAATAGATCTGTATTCCCAATACAAAAGATGCTTCACCCAAGTCCTTCATCGAGAACTTACTCGCTAACCATATCTTAGTTGATTGCAACATTCCTACATCATTCCCAATGAGTAGAATGTCATCAACACAAAGCACCAGGAATGTCACAACACTCCCACTGACCTTCTGATACATACACGGTTCCTCAAGATTCCTAGTAAAACCAAACTCTTTGATCGTACTATCGAATCTGAGGTTCCAACTCCTAGATGCCTTCTTTAGACCATAAATAGATCTCTGAAGTTTGCATACCATATGCTCACTTCCGACAGATGTAAACCCTTCAGGTTGAGACATGTAAATCACTTTCTTAAAATCTTCATTAAGAAAGACTGTCTTAACATCCATCTGCCATATCTCATAGTCAAACCATGCAGCTATGGCTAGCAAAATCCTTATGGACTTGAACATTGCGACTGGGGAAAAGGTTTCCTCAAAGTTAACTCCTTGTCTTTGAGTATATCCTTTTGCCACCAATCGCGCCTTGAAGGTCAATACCTTCCCATCCGCCCCAAGTCCCTGTGGGAACAGTTCCCTCAGGTGGATCCACAAGATCCTACACTTGGTTCGAATGCATGGAATTCAACTCAGATTCCATTGCTTCAAGCCACTTGGATGAATCGGCATCAGATAATGCTTCCTTGAAGGTCCTTGGATCATATCCATGGTTGGGCTCATCATGGCCCTCTTCAAGAAGCTGACCATACCTCATAGGTGGTCTCGAGACTTTCTCGTATCTGCTAGGAGCTTGTATCTCCTCTCTTGGCTCATCGGGTGTGTGTTCTATAATTGCGGGTTTTTCTCGAACCTCTTCGAGTTCTATCATCTCCCCTTTTCTATCCAATAGAAATTCCGTTTCCAAAAAGGTAGCATTCCTAGAAACAAACACTTTGTTTCTTGGGGATGATAGAAATGATATCCAACTGAATTCCTTGGATATCCCACAAAGAAACATCAAATAGATTGATAATCCAATTTATCTCCCACTACCTGCTTCACATAAGCAGGGCTCCCCATATTCTAAGATAAGAATATTTGGGAGGCTTACCCATCCATATCTCATATGGTGTCTGCCTTTGAATGGACATTTAGTGGAATATCTTTCAATTTTAAGTTATAGAGATCATTTTCAAGTTCAACAGTACCAATCAAACATTAATTCATGTAAATGTTGCAAACACCTTTGCAAAATAAACAAGAATATCCATTTTTATCACCATAGAAATGGAAACAATGTTTTTAACAAAATTAGGTACAAACAAAACATCTCTTAAAATTAACTTAAAATCATTGTTCAACAATAAGTAAACATCTTCAATAGCCTTGGCAGCAACTCTTGCTCCATTGCCCATCCTCAAGAAGGTCACACCTTCCTTAAGCTTCCTACTTCTTCCCATCACCTGTAACCCATTACAGAGATGTGAGTCATAACCGGTATCTAATACCCAAGAAGTAGAGTTAATTGAAATGTTTACTTCAATTTAGAACATACCGTTTCCAGAACTTTTCTGGGCAAGATATTCTTTGCAATTACGCCTCCAATGTCCAGGCTTCTTGCAGTGATGACATACATCATCAGTCTTGTCAGCCTTAACTGGTCTGGCTGCCTCAACGGGATTCGGAGATTGCCTCAACAAGGGCACGTTCTTCTTGGGACGTTGGAAAGAACTCTTCTTTCCCTTCCCATGTGGATCAATATTCGTACCAGATGAAGAACCCACATAAAAAACCAACTTCTCTTTCTTGATGGTGGATTCAAACGTAACAAGCATGTTTACCAACTCCTCAAGGGTCGGCTCTAGCTTGTTCATGTTGAAGTTCACCACAAAAGGATCAAATGAGCTAGGCAGCGATAGGAGCAACACGTCGGTGGTCAACTCCGAAGGCAAGATCAGATCCGTGCCAACGAGCTTGTCCACGAGCCCAATCACCTTTAGGCCATGCTCATGGACCGAGGCCCCATCTCGCATGCGCAAAGTGATCAGCTCCTTGACGGTAGCATGCCTAAGAGGACGTGTTTGCTCACCAAAGAGCTCCTTGAGGTGCAAATGAATGTCAGCAGCACTCTTTGCACCCTCAAAACGCCTCTGCAGCTCATCATTCATAGAAGTCAGCATATAACACCTGGCTATCAAGTCATGGTCACACCATTCCGTGTAAGCCTGCAATTCCTCAGGATTGCAGTCAGTCGGAGCCTCAACAGGGGGCGACTCAGTCAGTGTATATGCCACCCTTTCCGAATTCAAGACGATTTTTAGGTTTCTTAGCCAAGTGAGGTAATTAGGTCCAGTTAATATGTTTTTGTCGAGTATTACGGATATTGGATTGCGAATCGATGACATTGTCAATTTGTACTGAAAAGTAAAAACAGATAAATGTTGATGACTATTTTAAAATATTTAATAAGATATAAAGTTTGGACTTTTACTTTATAAATTATCGCTCCCACTGTTTTGACATTTTTCACTACCCTCTAGTGAAAACGGGAAACACTTTCCTCAGTAGGTACGTAAGGTCCAATTAGCGAATTGTGATCCCGAATAATATCGGCCAATCACAATTCCTAAAAGGTAGTTTCCAATTGCATCGCCATGCAACCCTCTACGTATACTTTTGTCTCACGTTTGATTAGGACCCAATAATATGACGTCGTTCATCTTTACGTGTCAAGCCTAACCCATCGATATTGAACCTTAATGGACGGTCGCCATGAGTTCCCTCAATAATATGAGCCGAAATCATGGGAGTTCCACGTAGTTCACATCACCATGTCAATGGATGTCACAGCTTTCCGGCACCCAGGGCCCCCTCAATAATATGAGCCGAGCCCCGAGTACGGGTAGCATTCATCATGCATCCATTGTCGATGGAAGACAAGGAAATTATAAACAGATTTATAATTCCCCTTTTCGGACTTGATATTAATTTTGAATCTTATTCAAAATGAGGGTTTTTAATTTTGAAAGGTCTCATCATTAATTTTATTTTAAAAGCTCGCCATGTTTGATCGTATGTTTGCCGGATTCATGCAACTTTGTTATTATAATAATAATAACGCACATACTCATTATTTATAACATATCATGCATATATTATAAATAGAAAACAATACAAGGATGATAAATCGCTCCAAGTTCTAATGGCCCGTGTGAGCTAAACACGGGCCTAGGTCCAATCCTAGGGTAAATGCACGGGATGCAATGCAACTATTACATTTGCTTCCAATATTACATATCTTCGATCTTCATAATCACCAAGGCCACCATCTTCCAATCTTGATCTTCCACTATTCTAATATTTACAATTAAATATCCATGGCACATAGGGATACATCTCATGGGGGTGGGAACGGGCCATAAACCAAGCCCACTTTAAATTGATAATTATTACAATCATACAACACAAATATCCTAGCATACACCTAGCAAATTGGGCTTGGGCTTTTGATCATCCTTCATGCACAATATCATATATCATACACCATCAATTAATTATCCAATATTATATATCTTGATCCAATCACTAACCGCCACAATTATAAATTAAATTAACAAAGTATACAAACACCTTTGTCTACTTTCAAATTAATTTATTTATAATCGAATTTCTTGTAAATCACAATTTACTATAAATAATTAAAGTCCAACTTCAATTATTTATTTTATGAGAAAATATATGCAACAATTGTAAATTTAAACTTAAGGGCCCAAAACTCATTTTTCACCAAAAATATTTTGGCCCATTTAAATTTCACAAAATATGTTGACCATCTAATGGCCCAACAACTCAAGGCCCATGACACTAAGATTGTCCAAAACACTTTTGGAAACCCTAGTCGTCATCGCCGTCGCCGGATTCCGGCAACAACAAAAATTTTTTTTTTTATTTAAAAACAGAATGTTTCGGGCAGCCCGAAGGCTGCCCCATATGCTGCCCGAAATTCTCGGGCAGCCCGAGATTCGCTGCTCGAAATTTTTTTTTTTTTTTTTGTTGTTTCAAAATTTCGGTCTTGATGTTTTATTTGCAAAAATATTTCTCAAGCGGTTAGAAATCGATCTCAACATAATATTACGTAAATATTACACAAAAACCGTAACCTTAGCTCGGATACCACTTGAAAGCGGACCGGTTACGGTGGCCGGAAGCGCAACGGAAGTCAAAAATTTTTAGATTCAAGCAAGAATTTCGGCCACCCCTTGCTTTTGTGCAATATTTACAAACAACACCATACATAGGATGTTTAAGAGATTTACGTATCAATCTTTAAAAGATTGATTGTGGCTCCAACTTTGTTGTCAAACAACAAAGCTCTTCAAAGCATGAAGATCTACAAGCTCCTCCTCCAAGTCCTTGAATCTTTCCTTCAAATTAGGCCCACCACCAACTAGGTAGATCCCCTCATATTTTGCACTAGAAAAATATAAGGATTTTTCTTTGAGAAGTGAGTTTTATTTTCCAACAATTGAAGAACAAAAATAAGAAGAAAAATTTGAGAGAATATCTTGTGTAGTTTCGGCCAAGTGAGAGGTGAGGAATGAGGGAGTGAAGTCTAGTCTTGGGTGTGGGAAAAGTTGGGAGAAAAGTTGCATGCCATGCAATATTTTAATCAAAAGTAATCCACACCCTTTCACCTCCCAAGCATGCAAACTCTAGCATGTATATAATATAGTTTTTAATCAAATTAAAAACTTTGGACTAAATTTAATTATCTCAAACATATTTGAGACTAATTAAACATTACTTGAATTTACCCAAGTCCCACTAGTTAAATAATTATTTTAATTGAGCTCTACAAGACTCAATATTATTTAATTAATTCAACACTTGGATTAATTTAATTATTTGGACTCTACTAGGTCCACTAGTGTCTAATTAATTCAACACTTGAATTAATTTAATTTAGTCCATAATAATGTTTATGAAAATCACAATTTTCAAATACATTATTCACTTGGCCAAATTTTAATCTTAGGAACACTTCCATAAATTAAAATTTATATTTCTCTCATAGAAGTCATACTTCTATTTTTCTTTACACTTATAAACTCATTTATAAGTCGTTCAACACATTGAACTATTTTCTCCTTTATAGAAGTCATACTTCTAATTTTCTTTACGCTTATAAACTCCTTTATAAGCCGTAGAAACACATTGAACTATTTTTACTTCTCAACGGGTTCTAGAAAGCTAGTACTTGTGTGGCCCTCAATAGTTCATTGATACGACTAGCCGTGGGTTCACATCTCCATGTGATTCGGACTAAACATGTCCTTATACGAGCATACCCCAATCGCTCCATTCTTACTTATCAACACCTTGATAACAAGAACGTCAGAATTCAAGTCTGATAGTACCCAACCAATCATGTTAAACGCCTAGCAGCATCGCTTACATGATTCCCTAGGTATCAAATGATAGTGCCTGCAAGAACCATTCAATTATGGTTAGCGTACAGTACTAGCCCTTCAACTCATATATCCCGATCGATTCGACAACCATTGGTTTATCGAGAGTTGTCCATGAATCGATACTATGTGTCATGTAGTAGTTGCATCAATGGTGTAATCTATGAAACCCCTTTCATAATTACAACCATACTCTGATCAGAGATTTCAACCTACATACACATGATAACACATAGGATATCCATACCCGAAGGTAAGCGGTGAATCCCCGACTACAATGCATCGACTCCTATGTGTTTCGACAGAACACCCAACCTTGCCACCTGATGACCCCATGAGAGTCGGTAAACAAGTCAAAGTGTAATTCTAGCACATAGAGTCTCAATGTTGTCCCGGGTCATAAGGACTAATTCTGTACAACCATAAACCAGGACTTTTCACTCGATAAGTGAGAACCACTTGGAAAGTCCTTTTATGGAGGGTTGTTCAGTGCACTCTACAAGGAGCACCTATCTACATGTTCGGACATCACAATGTCCCCTACCAATGAAACATGGTACTCACATCGCAGATACTAGTCTCTAACTCGAGCGACCTATATCTTTCTTAGTGGCGGCTGAATCGACTAGGAACCGTTTAGAATATACAGTATTACAAATATGAGTTTCATGATACTCATCATATGAGCATCTCATATTCTTTCTACTATTAGTATGTTCAATGCTTTATCTATGCAACTAGCATGGGTATACAGATAAAGATTTGCCAAAATAATAATTTCAAATATTATTAAAATAAAGATTGCTTATACATAAAGTTTCATTGTGAACACTCGGCCAACACTTGGCTCGACGGGCACCTGCTCTAACAGTTTCATGGGTCTAGCAGGGTACTATAGACGATTCATCAAAGATTTCTCCAGCATTGCGAAACCGATTACCCAGTTGACACAGAAGAATGCACCATTTGTATGGTCTGAGGATTGTGAGTCTAGCTTCCTAGAGTTGAAGAAGAGGCTGACCAGTACACCTGTATTGATGATTCCTTCAGGTACGGGTGATTTCGTTGTATATTGTGACGCATCCCACAGAGGGTTAGGATGTGTTCTTATGCAGCGGGGTCATGTAATCGCATATGCCTCTAGACAGCTAAAGCCACATGAAACCCGATACCCAATTCATGATCTTGAATTGGCGGCTATCGTATTTGCATTAAAGATCTGGCGTCATTATCTGTATGGCGAGAAATTTGAAATCTACTCTGATCATAAAAGCCTAAAGTACTTGTTTTCTCAGTAAGAATTGAACATGAGACAGCGCAGATGGCTCGATTTTCTGAAAGACTTTGATTGCGAGATCAAATACCATCCAGGGAAGTCAAATGCAGCAGCGGATGCCTTGAGTCGAAAGGTATGTGCTCTATCCTTATCGACGATAGGTGTTTCGAATTTAGTTGAAGATTGTTGTTTGTCTGGATTAGCATTTGACACAGATAGTAGACCGTTACGACTTGTTTCGATTCAAATTGAGCCAGATTTGATTATGAGAATCAAGGAAGCTCAAAGAACAGATCATAATGTTCAGAAATCGATTCAGATGGCCAGATCAGGACATATGTCAGAATATCAGGTACGTAATCATGTTCTGTACGTGAATAACCGTCTTGTAGTACCAGATGTTTCAGAATTGAAACAACAGATCTTATCAGAAGCGCACTGTAGTCGGTTCAGCATTCATCCTGGTGGCAGAAATATGTACAATGACTTGAAGACACAGTTCTGGTGGAAACAGATGAAGTCAGATATTGCAAAGTTTGTGTCTAAATGCTTGAATTGCCAACAGGTGAAGGCCGAGAGAAAGAAGCCTGGAGGTCTACTTCAGAGTCTATCTATTCCCGAATGGAAATGGGATCACATTTCCATGGATTTCGTGACGAAGTTACCTGGATCATCTCGGGGCTATGATGCGATTTGGGTCATTATTGACAGATTAACCAAATCAGCGTGTTTTATTCCATACAGAATGACATACCGACACGATCAGATGGATGAGATATATATCAGAGAGGTAGTCAGATTACATGGTGTGCCGAAGTCTATCGTATCAGATCGTGATCCACGATTCACTTCACACTTCTGGCACAGTTTGCAGCAGGCTTTAGGTACGACATTGCACCTGAGTACTGCTTATCATCCCCAGACAGATGGACAGTCAGAGCGGACTATCCAGACTTTAGAGGACATGCTGAGAGCTGTAGTGTTAGAATTTGGCACTAGTTGGCAAGATTCACTCCCACTTTGTGAATTCTCATACAACAACAGCTATCAGACGAGTATCGAGATGGCACCGTTTGAAGCTTTGTATGGCAAGAAGTGCAGATCTATGTTGTACTGGGATGATATCTCTGAGGTACCAGAACTTGGGCCTGATATGGTACGTGAGATGATTGAAAAAGTAAAGATTATTCAGAAGAGAATGAAGACGGCACAGGATAGGCAAGCCAAATATGCCAATATCCGACGTAGACCGTTGGTAATTGAACAGGGAGACAGAGTATTCTTGAAGATTTCTCCTTTCAGAGGCGTTGTCAGATTTGGCAAACGCGGGAAATTGTCTCCTAGATACATCGGTCCATACGAGATTCTTGAAAAGATTGGCGATCGAGCCTATCGACTGGCTCTTCCTCCTTCTTTATCTGGGATACACGACGTTTTTCATGTATCGATGTTGTGTAGATATATGCCAGATATTTCTCATGTCATTCAGCTTGACGAAGCCGAGCTTGATCAGACTTTAAGTTATGTTGAGCAACCAATACAGATTCTTGATCGGAAAGAGAAGCAGCTCAGAACGAAGACTATTCCTCTTGTGAAAGTTCAGTGGAGTCGTCATGGCATCGAGGAAGCGACTTGGGAGACAGAAGCAGATATGAGACAGAAACATCCCGAGTTATTTCGATGACGTAAGTATTTATTCAGTTTTGATTACATTGCTTCCTTTACATACCTTAATTTATTGTTGCAAGTTCGAGGACGAACTTATGCCTAAGCGGGGGGGGGAATGTAATGCCCTAGATTATAGATTGATCAAATGAGATTATGAAGGGTGGCATGAAATGAAGACCGCACCCGCGCCTAGGCATAGACCGTACCTGCGGTTAATTAATTCTAAATTTTGAAGGTGAGGCCGGGGGGACACCGCACCCGCACTAAGAAGCATACCGCACCCGCGGTTGATGGACAGGAAGTTGGTCATTTTTACATTAGGGTCACCACACCCGCGCCAAGAAGTCACCGCACCCGCGGTGGAGAGGCAGTAATTTGGGTTGTTGCTACAGTAGGGTGAGCGCACCCGCGGTGCAAACTGAACCGCACCCGCGGTCGATGATTCTACAAAATGGATAGGGCTGCCGGGAGCTTACCGCACCCGCGGTCTGAGAAGCACCGCACCCGCGGTCATACGTGTTTACTGAAAAATAAGACACTTGCTTCAGCCATGCAATATAAGGTATATGTGTCTTCATTTCCTTCCGAACGCAACAGCAAGAATCGAGAGCATTTTCAGAAAGGTGCAAGGCTTCTCTCATTTTAGAATTTAGATTGTGTAACATCCAACCACCCAAACTTTAATCCAAGCATAGATTCATGCTCCTCTCAAAGGATGTAAGTTTTATTTAGTTTCAGCATGTTTTGAAAGTTACATGTTGGGGAAAAGTTTGATATGATTGTGGATATATGCTCTTATGATTATAAGCAACGGTTATTCGCAGTCGGATCGAAGAACGGACGTGTTATGTGATTGTTATAGAATTTCAGCATGTTTGGATTGAGATTATGAAGATTTTGAAAATATGATATATATATATATATATATATATATATATATATATATATATATATATATATATATATATATATGGTGTTGATTATTCATTGTTGAGAGTTGATATGGATTCTTGTTGAGATTTGAATTGACCGTTATCGAGAAATTACGTCGTTAGGCCGTCGAAATAAATTGAAAAATGAAATATTGATTCTTATGGGTATTGTGGTGTACTAGAGCTTGATAGAATGCACATTGGTGATTGCCATTTCAGATTTGTATTGACGATTTTGATATCGAGACTTCGACTACGACAGATTGTACGAAGAAAGGTATAATTCAATGTTTGTTTGGGGAGATACAACTCAAATGAGATTCAATTTGAGTTTCCCAACAAAATCACATACTAGAATAGTTGTTTATCTTTTGATATGATTGTGATTTGTTTATAGATTTATATTCAAATCTCTTGATATGATGATGCATTTATAGATGTATATTCATGCATTTAAGATAGGGGAGTCATTGGCAGATTTGCCAAACTTCTAGACGTTCGGTGTATTGACGCATAGGAGCAGACTTCCTCCAATTGTAGACATTCAATACAGACATGACCGAAGTCTAGGAAGAAGACGTATCGTCACCACGATTGGGAGGGTAGGTGGCAGACAAAGACGTCTTATTCACACCGAGATCCCTAGAATTAGAATTCAGTCGAGTCAAGACATGATTTGATTTGAATTGCATGCTTATATGGATTGGTTTCATAGACTATGGAGCCTATTTTTATTGCTTTCATTCATGATATATGATTGTGTATCGGCATGCATACATGTTTTATACTGAGATTTGTTCTCACCGGAGTTTCCGGCTGTTGTTATGTCTGTATGTGTGCATAATAACAGGTGGGGCAGGATCAGGGTCACGACAGAGATGAGAGATGGACATAGCGTGGTGATCACGGGCGTAGCAGATGAACTAGTAGTTGTACTTTTGACATGTACTGTATTTAAATACTGGTTTGTAGAATATTGATGAAACAAGACATGTATATTATGTTTGTGGTAATGAAATAAATATTGAACTATCTTTTGCTTGAGTTATATACATTTGATTCAATGTTAAAAGCAAAATTTTGACCCGTATTTTTGAACAATGATCCGATTAATCCCAAAAAGAACTGAGTTAGAGCCCGGGTCCCCACACATATGCTTCGAATCCATATGTCTATCTCAAAACTTTCCATTTTTGGTAAATTCTCAAAAAAATTGTATTCCCATATATTGACTTTATATGATCTTGATACTTGTCATTCTCTGTCTTGTATATGATATTATGAGCCTTACATTGTTTTGTTTCAGGAAATGGCTCTATCCAGTACTCTACAACCCCGCACTCGTGATCAGGCTGCCATACGTATGTGTCGTGTGATTGAGACCCTAGTCACAGAGAAGGAGGAGATATTTGGCCAGCTGGACAAGGCAATCCACCGTGGTGAACTACTAAGAGGAGATAACATGGACTTAAGAGATGACAAAGATCATAGTAAGTACCGAGAGAAAAGGTTGAGACACGATGTAGACCGATGCCGCAAGGAGTTGGAAGAAGAGAGGCAGCAAAAGGCCAGGGACAAGAAAAGGCTGGAAGAAGCCTGAGATTCTATGAATAACCTATCAGGTGTGAGCCACCGCCTAAGCATGCAAGCGAAGACTCTAAGGAGCCAGAACCAACAGAAAAAGATGGAGCGTTAACAGTACCAGCAGTATGCCAGCCAGCTGTTGAGCGAAGCTGATGCCGAGCTGCAAGGGCTCAAAAATCAGGTGGCACAACTCACAGAGGAAAGGCCACATCTCGTGCAATAGATAGAGCAGATGCTAGACGAACCCTCTGATGATGATGAACTGGAGGAGGCAACGACGATAGAAGATGTAGGAGATGGAGTAGTCGTAGAATAGAGAGTTCTTCCTTTTTGAAGAATTTCGTTAGCATTGTTGCTGCGCTTTTAATTCAGTAGGACTTTTGTTTCCTTTAGATCGGTAATGTTTTTCCTACTTTTGAGAAATCAATAAAAGTATTCTATTTGATTCATTGATTTCAATTTATATTAGCGCAACCTATTATATGAATTATGTCAATTTGTGCTGCAAATTCTTAGAACTTGTAAATTGTAGGAAATGGTCGGTAGACCCCCGAGACGAAACTGCAACCCGCGCTATGCTAATACCAACCGTGATAACAAGGAAGAGAATGGACCCCCGCCAGAGGTCAATCTGAACCGAGCCGATTTCATGGCCATAGCCACTATAGTGGCAACGACGCTACAAGGGTTGGTGAACTCGAACGCCATCTCCCACATCCGCCACCACCGCCGAATGGGATAAAATTTCATTACGAATCCATCCGTAAAAACAGGTGTCCAAAATTCAGAGGGGACGCCGATCCTGAAGTTGGCCAGAGTTGGCTAAAGTGTATAGAGACTCAGTTGCGACTGTTGGAAGTTCCTGAGGCACTTAAAGTTGATGTGATTATGCCTTTTCTGGAAGACAAAGCAGGCAAGTGGTGGGAAGCTGTCTCGCCGGCAATGACCGCAACTGTACCAGTCACATGACAAAACTTCCGAGACGCCTTTCAGAAATAGTACTGAAACATCAACTACTTAAAATACAGCTAGAATTTTTTTTATAAACTAATTTTCAAAAATACATTTAAATGCAAGCATACAATAACAACTGTCAATCACATGTTTTAAAATAAAAGTATTCAATTATTGATATAAAATACTGCAGTTAAAAATAAGAGAAATCGTCAAACCCTGGACGGTCGATTAAAATAAAACAAATGTGAAAACATGCAAAAATCCTGACAAAACATCGACATGTAAAAACGAAAGTGTATGAAAATATCCATGTTCAATTCTAACTCATAAACATAATGTGCAGAAAATATGGTCCTCAGGTTAGCGTGCGCACATCCAACTCCGCCTACTCAGTCTTCGGCGCCTCCAGTATCCTCAACAATTTGCTCACCTGAATCATTCACAACTAGTGAGTCTAAAGACTCAGTACACCTGAATCGTTATAACAAAAACATATACATAACATGCAACAGTGAAAAGTATTGTAATTAACATACATTTCATCATCTTAAAAACATGAACTTAAACATAGCGTGTCAAAACGCAACGTGTCCATAACGTAACTCATCATATCAACATATACATGTTCATTTTCTTTATTTGAATTCAGATCATTAGTTGTGACTTTCGTATCAACTCTAATCGATGGGTCCATCTACGTATAACTGTGGTACCCGACGGCGGGGACATCAACGACAATTTTATCATCCATTGAGTCTTGGCCTTACATGTTCATGTTCATATTAGTCACAACCAACTCTCATCCTTCAAAACATATCATCATATTCATCACTTATAAAAATCATGCATATACGTAAATTTCCTAAAAATCAAGCATGCAACGTATTTTTCATATTTCCATAAAAAGTCATGTTCGTAATATCATATACATTTAAAACATGTCAATTTGTGATCAGGACGCTGCCAAGATTGCTAGCTCGATCTGGGTGAAAAATGACCATTTTGTCCCTGGAAACCCTGATTGACAATTTTACCCATGAACCTCAAAATTTCGACCCGAAGCCAACCAAACTCCTTAAAACGCCTCCAAACATATTTATAATCATTTCCTAGGCGTAACCTAGAGGCCAATCAATAGCTTATATGATTCGTTTTAAAACTTGGACCGAGGTTATGTTTTAACCCGAATCAACCCGAAACTCAACCAAACTTTTCCCAACTTAAACCATGACTTGAAACTACATGACCAGACCTTAAACCCCTAATTTCAGACCACCTAAGACCCCTCAAAAATGACCCTACAGTTGCTGGAAAAATTCTTCACTTGCCCCCACCAAACCCTAGTGCACCTATCCTTCAAATAATCGACCCTAGCCCAACTCGACTGGACCAGCTAACACAATCATGGTAGGTCAAGCTCCAAGGAAAGCACGGGACCCGTTAGAGTTGCATGTGGGGCCAATCAAGAGAGGACAACTGAAAAGATTCAATGAAGCATTGCATAGTCTCATGAGCAATCAAGAAGAACTTGAAAGCAAGGAACAAAGTCCCGTGGGGTTCGGTATTCATTAAAGTAAGTTTGGGAGTCAGTGGGACGTGGTTCAATTGCTAAAACATGAATAGGATGACCCCGGACCAGAAGCACTCGCGCTAGGGTGGCCAAACATTACCGCCCCAGCATGCCATGTACGGCTCAAGGTGAAGTACAGAGAGCCTGGTGCTAGGGCGGCCAAACATTACCGCCCCAACGCCCCACACACTGTCCAAACTGCGATATTCTAGAACCCTCCCCGCTAGGGCGCCGAAGCTTTACCGACTCAGCACGCTGCCTGCGTGAAGAAACCTAATTTCCTAGTTTAGAGTCCAAATTATTTGGCAACTAGATTTTTTTAGTATCTTGTGTTATTTAAACATATTTGCACGAAAATTTTGACATTTTTTATTATTATTGATGTAAAATCCGAGATCTCGATTTTATCGTGATAGTGGTTGTAATTTTTAGATTGGATAATTCTACCGTGTACAATAAATTTTTCTCAAGAATTTAAATAATACTGTGTATATTAATTTTCAGATTTTGAGATATGCAGAATTTTACCGGATATAGATCTAAGATTTGATACACCTGGATAAAGATTTAAGCAAGAAGATAACCCAATCAAATCTTGAGGATTTTATCTTGGGATTTTCGAATATTGGAAGGATTATTAGGGATTTTCGAAAATCATTAGAAGTCTACGCGATAATTACAGACTGGGAAAAAAGTTCAACTACCAGGATTTTAGGAAAAATAATCAAAATCTTATTTGTGGAAAAATACCAACAATTTCGGATTTAAGTAAGCAAATTTATGGGATTTAAGAAATATAATTTTTATTATTTTAGGAAGTCAAAAATCTACCGAATATTGGGAATTAGACACAAAAGTCGAAATTTTACAGACTGGGCAAGGCATAATTTCGAAAATTACCTTGGGATATATATATATTTCGAAATTTAGGATAGAGAATAAATGTAGATTTGATCACGATTTTAGATAAAGATTTGATTCAGAATCAAACGCGATTTGGTACACGATCAGGATAGCAGCCAACCCCTATAAATAGGAGGGCTCAGTGTCTCGAAAATCACACCATTTTTACTCTCTTATTTTCGAGAATCCCCTCCCCTCTAGTTCTTAGGATTTTTCGAGCACAGCGAAGCGCTGCCGCAGTCCAGCCACCGCAGTTTTTTCGCGTTTTTCTTCAAGAAGTTCAAGGTAAGTGGGCTATTTTTAATGTTTAAAACTTTGGGTATGCATGTGGTACTAATTTTCGAAAACTTTTGAAAGAAAATATAGTCGAGTACAATCTTTCTTCTACTCCGTTCTTGTATTGTCATACGTTTTTAGCACTGTGAGGAGTCAACCGTATATGGGTGGGAATCCCGACTATGACGTACCCTTACGCGGTGGGGGACATAACCGCTATACGGCCTCGCCCCCTTAGAGGAGTAAAAATTAGGGACTGACGTCAGTAAACCATAGAAGGTAGATAAATCGCAGTGCTTGGTAAAGGTTATGCATGTGAACATTATTATGCAAGTATGTGTTTTTCTGAAAATTATGCATGTTGTTTATTGTGCTCGATATTCCCCCACTTGCTGAGTATTTCCCCAAATACTCACCCCTTACACATTCCCAGAAAAATCCGAAGAGAAATCAGAGGAACAAGTTGAGCATGAAGAGTCGGATCAATTTTGGGGATAGTGAAATTATTTAAACATCGAGAATTATGCTGCAAGGATTTAAGAATTTTAGTAGGTTTATTTTCATTGTAAACGCTTCCGCAATTTATTTAATTTATTCAGTTGTAAAGACAATGATTATTTTTGGCGAATTTATGAAATAAACTGGTTTCGGTTTATACTGTGCTACGAGGCTGGTCGTTTTTCGATTTTGTGATTGATGAGCGACGCCGGTGTCAAACCCGAGTTTCGGGGCGTGACATTTTAGTGGTATCAGAGCCGCCAGGTTCATAATCCGAGTGGGAAAAATCGAGTTTCAAAAAAAATTTCGAAACTTTTTCGGAAATTTTCGGCCAAACAGAGCCTTAGCGCGCCGCCGCTTTTTTCGCCGATTCCGGCCGTGTCCCGTAGTTGTTTTTCGATCGGCGACCTTTTCTGGAATCGTCTCGACGAAACGAACAAAAGCCCTCAATCAATTTCAGATATTTTATTCGGGGGAAGCCGTAATTTCAGATCTAAGAATTTGGGCATAAACCCTAAAATTCCGAAAATAATTTCATCAAATTACCCTACCAATCCTACTCCGATTTTAAATTAATTTTACCCAAACGATACGCAATCCATGGGTAATGTTTAGCTTCAATCAATTTCGGAATCTGATCAACCGATCGTAAACACCCAAATTCGAGTTTAGTTAGCGAGTTGCGCGATTTCTCCGGCGAAATTAGGTAACTTCCCGACCGATTTTGGCCGTGCCATCACCGGTTCCGTGACCCTTACCCTGTCGCCGACATGTGCCTTTACTCCGACCGTACTCCGGCGAGTCAACCCGGCGAGTCAACTCGGCCGAGCCAACGAGTCAACCCGCCAGCATGTTTTCTTCGATTTTTTTCATAGGAAACTCCGAATTCGGTTCTGTCAACTGTTCTGGAACCCTCTCGACGTAATCTTTCAATCCATATGTTAATCTCTAGACTTTCCATTTTTGAAAAATATCTCGAAAAATCTCGTTCAACGCGTTTCTCGTAGTGCTTATCGGATTTTTATGGAATTTTACTAAGGAAACAATTAGTATTGACCGATATTGTTGAGATTGTATTTATCTGAGATAAGTTGATTTAAGTTTCTGATGTAAGGTGAAATATTTGATTTGGGATAATAAATTATTTATGGGAAGAAAAAAAAACTAGTATGTGAAAATCTGGGATAAGAGTTATAATAAGTTTTGGATATTCCAAGATGGAAGTTGATTTTGGGCAATAATTAAATGTGTAAACGTTAATTTGGGTTTTTAAGAATGTTAAGCGTTAACTTTAAATATGTATAATTTTAGGTTATCTTGTTTAATTGAATTGGGAAACAATATCTTAAGGTTTAAGTAATTTATATTATTTTGGGATAACTCGTAGATTACGATCTTATATGAATAAAAAAGTTATGAGATTATTGCTGGATATTGAGGAAGGTACAACATAATAAGTTTTGAAATTTTTTCGGTACTAAGAAAGATTCAAGGAGAAAGACATTCAATAAAAGTAGTTTGTGTTAGAGCTCTCTAAGCTCGTGGTTTTGAGGAAAGTAAGGTTTAGTGCAAGTAAGATTTAACAAAGGAATTAATTGATGATTAATTTCAAGGTTGGATAGGATTTTATTTTCTGACGATTGAGTTATAATTTTTGGGATTTAAATCAATAGGGTATAGATTGATATTGAGTTAAGTTCTAAGATTTTATATGGGTTTTAAGTTTTGAGATAATAATTGTGATAATTTCAAGATAAAATAAAATCATCATTTATTCGCATATATTCCGTGCCGACTTGATTCCAAGTACTTTGGTAGATTTCAATGTCATCGTATGGATGGTTTAGTAATCTAAGAGCAGTGCAATAGCAGATTGCCGGAGTAAGAATTTCAAAATCCAAACCGTGAACCAAGAAAAAAAAATCAGGTATCATGGCAATGCCAAGGGACAGAAATACATTTTTCTGCTTCTGAGACTTGGAAAGCCATAAAAAAAAATCAGGCAAAGAAGTTACCTAGAAATAGTGAACGAAGTGCAGGAAGAAATTGAGCTCAAGCTGGAAGATACCCTAATGATGCGAGAATTCCAGAACGTTTTTCTGGAAGAATTCTCAAGATATTCTCAGACCACGAGGTTGATTTCAAATCAATGTGGTTCTCAGTGCTGCACCAATTTCAATAGCACCATACCGAATGATGCCAGCCGAACTCAAGGAATTAAAAGAACAACTCCAAGAATTGCTAGATAAAAGGCAAATTCGACCGAATGAGTCCCCCTGGGGAGCTCCAGTACTCTTCGTAAAGAAGAAAGACGGTAGTTTGAGATTGTGCATCGACTACAGAGAATTGAACAAGATCACAATCAAGAACAGGTACCCTCTACCTCGGATAGACGACCTGTTTGATCAGCTTAAAGGAGCCGCCATATTTTTTAAATTAGATCTGAGGACTGGATACCACCAACTGAAGGTCAAAGCTGAAGATATCTCCAAAACAGCTTTTCGGACAAGATATGGGCATTATGAGTTCACAGTGATGCCTTTTGGGTTGACCAACGCGCCTGCAGCCTTCATGGACTTAATGAACAGAGTCTTCAAACCATTCCTGGATCAGTTCATAGTGGTATTTATTGACGACATTCTCGTCTATTCTCCCAGTGAAAAAGATCACGAAGAGCATCTCCGCATCGCACTACAGACTCTAAGGGAGAAAGAACTCTACGCCAAGTTGAAGAAATGTGAGTTCTGGCTAAAAAGTGTATCCTTTTTAGGGCACGTGATCTCAGAAGCAGGAGTATCAGTGGATCCCAAGAAAGTCGAGGCAATTACAGAGTGGCCAAGACCTAAGAACGCCACAGACATCAGGAGCTTTCTTGGACTGGCTGGCTATTACAGAAAGTTCGTTGAAGGTTTCTCTTCAATCGCCATACCACTGACTAGACTCACGCAAAAGAATTCCAAGTTCATCTGGGACGAAGGTTGCGAGAAGAGTTTCCAGACATTAAAAGAAAAGCTCGCAGCCACGCCAGTACTAGTCTTACCCACTGAAGACAAGGAATTCACCATCTACAGTGACGCTTCTAAGGAAGGTTTGGGATGCGTACTAATGCAAGAGGGAAGAGTGATCGCCTACGCATCAAGGCAGTTGAAACCGCACGAACAGAACTACCCTACTCATGATCTGGAGCTAGCAGCGGTTGTCTTCGCCTTAAAAATCTGGAGGCACTATCTCTATGGTGCTAAGTGTGAAATTTTCACGGATCACCAAAGCCTCAAGTACTTGTTCACGCAAAAAGAACTAAACATGAGGCAAAGTCGATGGATCGAACTACTGAAGGATTACGAATTGACTATAAGTTACCATCCAGGTAAAGCGAACAAAGTGGCCGATGCTCTGAGTCGGAAAAATGGAGGCAAGATCACCCTAGCTTCACTCTCCGCTCGGCCATGTCTGCAAGAGACCGTCAAGTTAAATCAGGACCGAGATCCCGAACTAAAGAAATTTAAAGAACAAGTCGAAAGCGGGAAGTCTCAAGATCCACAATTGGATGACAAGGGAGTCCTATGGATGAAAGGACGACTGTGGGTACCAGACAGCGATAACCGTCGCCAAGAAATATTGTCAGAAGCGCACAAGTCCAAATTTTCAGTCCATCCAGGAAGTACAAAAATGTACAGAGACCTTAAGGGTAATTTTTGGTGGAATGGAATGAAAAGAGATGTGGCAGAATTTGTATCAAAATGCCAAGTGTGTCAACAGGTCAAAGCAGAGCACCAGCGACCTGGAGAATTATTGAAACCTTTGGAGATACCCGAGTGGAAATGGGAGCACATCTCCATGGACTTTGTGGTAGGATTACCAAAGTCGAGGCAAGGTCAAGACGGAATATGGGTAATTGTAGATAGACTTACAAATCTGCACACTTCCTACCCGTCCGTGTGAACTACAATCTGGACAAGTTAGCTACACTGTATAGGGACAATATTGTACGACTGCACGGAGTACCAGTGAGCATCCTGTCTAACAAAGACCCAAAGTTTGTCTCACGTTTTTGGAAAAGCTTCCAAGGGGCCATGGGAACGAAAGTTACTCTTAGCACGGCCTATCACCCTCAAACCGATGGCCAAACCGAGAGAACAATTCAAACCCTAGAAGACATGATGCGAGCATGCGCCCTATAATTCAGTAGCAATTGGAGTAATCATCTACCATTGATCGAGTTTGCTTATAATAACCGCTATCACAGCAGTATTGGGATGGCTCCATATGAAGCTCTGTATGGAAGAAAATGTCGGTCACCCTTATATTGGGATGAAGTGGGAGAAAAGACAGTGGTAGGACCCGATCTCGTACAGATGACAGTAGACAAGGTTACAGTGGTCCGAGAGAAACTCAAGGCAGCTCAAGACAGACAAAAGAGCTGGGCGGATCTGAAAAGAAGACCAGTGGAATTCAACGTTGGCGATAAGGCCTACGTAAAGGTCTCGCCTATGAAAGGAGTTGTCCGATTCAGTAAAGCTGGGAAGCTGAACCCCCGCTATGTGGGACCCTTTGAAATTTTGGAAAGAGTGGGCACACTAGGATACAGATTGGCGATGCCGCCAAACATGTCCAGAATTCATAACGTCTTCCACGTGTCCCAACTACGGAAATACATCCCGGATCCGAGCCACGTGTTGGAATTAGAGCCACTCATGATCGAAAGTAACTTGGGAGAAGAGCTAAAGTACGAAGAAGTCCCCATCAGAATCGTGGACTCCAAGGACCAAGTACTAAGGCGACGAGTCATTCCATACGTCAAGGTGCAATGGTCTAACCACACTGAAAGAGAAGCCACGTGGGAGTTAGAAGAAAGGATGAGGAACCAATACCCGTACCTCTTCCTAGACCAAGCCAACCAAAGTTTCGAGGAAGAAACTTCTCATAAAGAGGGAGGGATGTAAAATCCGAGATCTCGATTTTATCGTGATAGTGGTTGTAATTTTTAGATTGGATAATTCTACCGTGTACAATAAATTTTTCTCAAGAATTTAAATAATACTGTGTATATTAATTTTCAGATTTTGAGATATGCAGAATTTTACCGGATATAGATCTAAGATTTGATACACCTGGATAAAGATTTAAGCAAGAAGATAACCCAATCAAATCTTGAGGATTTTATCATGGGATTTTCGAATATTGGAAGGATTATTAGGGATTTTCGAAAATCATTAGAAGTCTACGCGATAATTACAGACTGGGAAAAAAGTTCAACTACCAGGATTTTAGGAAAAATAATCAAAATCTTATTTGTGGAAAAATACCAACAATTTCGGATTTAAGTAAGCAAATTTATGGGATTTAAGAAATATAATTTTTATTATTTTAGGAAGTCAAAAATCTACCGAATATTGGGAATTAGACACAAAAGTCGAAATTTTACAGACTGGGCAAGGCATAATTTCGAAAATTACCTTGGGATATATATATTTCGAAATTTAGGATAGAGAATAAATGTAGATTTGATCACGATTTTAGATAAAGATTTGATTCAGAATCAAACGCGATTTGGTACACGATCAGGATAGCAGCCAACCCCTATAAATAGGAGGGCTCAGTGTCTCGAAAATCACACCATTTTTACTCTCTTATTTTCGAGAATCCCCTCCCCTCTAGTTCTTAGGATTTTTCGAGCACAGCGAAGCGCTGCCGCAGTCCAGCCACCGCAGTTTTTTCGCGTTTTTCTTCAAGAAGTTCAAGGTAAGTGGGCTATTTTTAATGTTTAAAACTTTGGGTATGCATGTGGTACTAATTTTCGAAAACTTTTGAAAGAAAATATAGTCGAGTACAATCTTTCTTCTACTCCGTTCTTGTATTGTCATACGTTTTTAGCACTGTGAGGAGTCAACCGTATATGGGTGGGAATCCCGACTATGACGTACCCTTACGCGGTGGGGGACATAACCGCTATACGGCCTCGCCCCCTTAGAGGAGTAAAAATTAGGGACTGACGTCAGTAAACCATAGAAGGTAGATAAATCGCAGTGCTTGGTAAAGGTTATGCATGTGAACATTATTATGCAAGTATGTGTTTTTCTGAAAATTATGCATGTTGTTTATTGTGCTCGATATTCCCCCACTTGCTGAGTATTTCCCCAAATACTCACCCCTTACACATTCCCAGAAAAATCCGAAGAGAAATCAGAGGAACAAGTTGAGCATGAAGAGTCGGATCAATTTTGGGGATAGTGAAATTATTTAAACATCGAGAATTATGCTGCAAGGATTTAAGAATTTTAGTAGGTTTATTTTCATTGTAAACGCTTCCGCAATTTATTTAATTTATTCAGTTGTAAAGACAATGATTATTTTTGGCGAATTTATGAAATAAACTGGTTTCGGTTTATACTGTGCTACGAGGCTGGTCGTTTTTCGATTTTGTGATTGATGAGCGACGCCGGTGTCAAACCCGAGTTTCGGGGCGTGACAATTGATTGAATAGAATTTGATTGTTCTTAAGTTTTCTCTCCAACAACAAAATAAAGCTTGTTGTTTGGTATCCAAAACTCAAACTTATCAAAGTTTGTGATGTGGCTTCTGTCGATCGTTCCTCACACAGATTGTCAGAATTGTTCTTTGAAGGTTTGCCTAGTTTTGGTTGTTTTTCCTTCTGATTTTTTATTAATAAACCACGTAGTTTAGGGGTGAAAATCACGAGTTGCTTGAATCAAAATATCGGGACACAACAATGATCCTTGTTCGCTATTGAATTGAGAGCATGATTCTAATTTAATCGTGTTTGCCTTTATTCATACGAGGATTCATATCATTTGGTACCAGAGCTTTGGCTCATTGAATTCAAATAAGTATCTCGTTTTTAAATTTTTAGATCAGCAATTATCCTTTATTTGTTTGTTAGATCTGCGTCATTCAACTGTTCTTCGTCTTTTCTTGAATCTGTGATTCTCAAAAATTTGCGTTTTTTTTTGTGGGATTTTCGAGTGCACAAATCCATCTTGTGCAAGAGGAAAAAAAAAGAGTACCAAAATTTCAAAAATTGTCTATTATTTTGTTTTGGTATTTTGTTCTATTTTCTTTAGTGGGTCATATTCAATAGTCTCTCACTGTAAAAAAAATTCAAATTTCTCGTTTACGCAGTCCAAGTGAGTCTGTTACAATTGTTCACGAGTTGAACTTGATTGTTCGATAGGCAGAGGGTTTGGTAGAGGAAGAAGAGAATTTGTACGGGGTAGGTATGATGATAGGGAAGATGGAAATATGGGTAGTATTAAGATGAAAATTCAATAGGTCCATGAGAAATTCGACCCAAAAGCATACTTAGAATGTGAAAAGAGAGTAGAGTTTGTGTTTGAATGTCACCACTAGTCTGAACAAAAAATAGTTAGGTTGGAAGTTGTTGAATTTCTAGAATACGCTCTCATTTGGTGGGGTCAACTAGTGACTACTAGGAGGAGATATAATGAGAGACTAGTTGAAACTTGGGATGAGATGAAAACGGTCATGAGAAAGAGGTTTGTACCCAACCACTACTATAGGGAGATGTTTAAGAATTTGCAAAACTTGAAACAAGGTACGAGGAGTGTTGATGACTACTATAAGGAGTTAGAAGTAGTCATGATTAGGACAAATATAGAGGAGGATAGTGAGGCGACGATGGAACTTTTTCTTTGTGGTTTGAACAGGCATATTAAAGATCAAGTGGAGCTTAGGCACTACTTAGATCTAGATGAGATGGTGCAAATGACCATTAAGGTTGAGCAACAAATTAAGAGGAGAGGAGTTGGCCGCACCACCCAAGTGGGGAGTGCATCAACGTCTTGGCAGTCCAACATTACACGTGAAGGAGGCACGGTGGTAGTCAAGCCCAAAGCATAAGTTAAGCAAGAGACACCTAAACAAGGAGTGAAAGGTAAATCTGAAACTTCTATTAATCGTTCTAGATATATCAAGTGCTTTAGGTGTCAAGGAGTTGTCCATATCGCTAGCCAATGTTCTAAGAAGAGGGTAATGATAATGAATGCTTATGGGGATTATGAATCTCAAAGTGATGGGGACGACGACGACGACGATGATGATGATAAGATGCATGAGTTGGAGGATCCTGTTGAGGGTTATAAGGCGGTTGTAAGTGAAGTATTGATGACAAGGCATATCATGAGTGCCCAAGGCGAGGAGGAGGAGACCAATCAGAGGAATAACTTGTTCCATACTAGGTGCTTTGTAAACTAAAAGGTTTGAAATGTTATTATATCTGGAGGGAGTTGTACCAATGTAGCTAGTTGTTAGATGTAATGCCCGAAATTTAATTACTGTAATCAGATGTTGATAAATTGGTAGACTTGAGGTTATAGGAGCTCACGTGGAAGAGTCGGGCGTAAGTGCAAGAAAAACAAGATTTTGTACAGAACTCGTGGCGCCCGAGTGGTAGAAAGAGACCGCCCGAGCGCCAATGCACCATGAAAATGATACTCGAACAGAAAGTTCGGCGCCCGAGCGGTAGAATATTACCGCCCGAGCGTCAATGTGTTATAAGCCAAGCATCCGGGCAGAGAGTGCCGCGCCCGAGCGGTACTTTCTTACCGCCCGAGCGCCGCTTGAATTGTTCGAGAATGAGACACGTTTCTTTCAGCATGCAACGTGGGATGTATATATATTTACATATATATATATACGTATGATTCTTCAGAGAGAAACAAAAGGAAAGGAAAAGAATCGAGAGAAGGGTTCTGAAAAATAGTGAAAAATCCTTACGCCTTTTGTGAGAAATCCGTCCGTCTGATTTTGAATCTGACTTCGGTACTGTGTTCCTATCGACGTAGGCTACAACTGGACATAAGTTTTGCTACGTTTTGATATGTTTTGAAATTATGGTATTGTCAGAATCTGATATGATTCATATATGATGTTCTTGTCATATTAGACATCGTATAATCGAAACCGGACTTAGGAAAAGATACCATATGAAATTGTTATGATTTTTAGAGTTGAGTTGATTGAGAATTGATATCAGAATTGTGTTATTATCGATTATGAGACGTGAGGATTAATATCTGATTGATATGATATTGCTGGGTATATTGAGATTATACCGTTATGCCGTCAATACTGAATTAGATTGAGTATTGTGCAGAACAGATTGAATTGGAGTAATGTATTGATATTATACTCCTCGATATTGTCATGTCAGATTGAGTATTGACAGGCTTTGAGTTCGAGACTTCGACAGAGTCAGGGTATCAGAAAGAAAAGGTATAAATTAATGTTGAGTTGGGATTGCACAACTCGAGGAAGGTTTGACTCGAGTTTCCCTAAATCACATACTTAGTTTATTACATTGATATTTGTAATTGATGAGATTGATGTTTGTAGTCTATTGATTCATAGTCACTGCATGTAATGACTGCTGATTCGCTAGTCATCGATTGATTTGATTAGATACTGAATGCATGTATTGATTACTGAGTTGTTGAGTCATAGGCTAATTTGCCTAGTCACCGACTGATTCGTCTGGTTATTGACTGATTCGTCTAATTATTGACTGATTCGTCTAAACTTAAGCTGATTCGCTTAATCACCGGCTGATTTATCTGGTTATTGACTGATTCGTCTAAACTTAAGCTGATTCGCTTAATTACAGGCTGATTCGTCTGATTATTGGCTGATTCGCCTAATTCTTGACTGATTCGTCAATTCTGCGGCTGATTCGCCCAGACACTGGATATATGAATTATATCGATGCCGTTTAGGGTTTGATTCATTCCTATCGACTGAGATTCGGTATAATTATTATTATTCAGACATCGGGATCCCTAGGTTAGAGTTGAGTCGAGTCTGAGACGACGCGTCGGTTGAGTCGAGTCTGATACGACATGTTGATTTACATTGTTTATATCATTCAGGATTATTGAATGCTTGATACTGATTTATGTTTCTGATTTGATACATGTTATGAGTATTTATTATATGCTTTTATATATGTTGTATATGATTGCATGTATACATTGTTTATACTGGGATTTATATCTCACCGGAGTTATCAGGCTGTTGTCTTGTTTTGTATGTGTGCATGACAACAGGTGGGGCTGGATCAGGGTCAAGAAGAGGATGAGAGAAGATTAGATAGCGTGGAGATCCGGGCTTCGAAGCAACATAGGATTCAGCACTGATATGTAGTTGAACCTATTGGAATTCTTGTAGATAACACAAGATTTGTATGTTTATGTTTAATATGTAATTTGAGTAAATTACATTACGTTTCCGCTTTGTATTTTTTAAAAAAAATTTAGTCCCTGTTTTATAATTGATTAATTAGTCCCAATAATGATTAAGAACTTGATTAGCGTCCGGGTCCCCACATTAGATGATGGAGAAGTTGAATTTGCCCACTTTAAAATATCCTCAACCATATAGGCTTCAATGGTTGAATGATTTTGTGGAAGTGAAGGTGAACAAACAAGTGCTGGTTTCTTTTTTGATTGGGAAGTATATTGATGAGGTCTTGTGTGATGTGGTGTCAATGCATGCTTGTCATATCTAGTTGGGGAGGCCATGACAATACGATAAGAAAGTGACACATGATGGTTTCAAGAATAGATACTCAATTGTCCTAAACAAATAATCGATTGTATTATTTCCCTTGTCCCCAAAACAAATATTGGAGGACCAATTAAAGAAAAGAAAAAGAGATGAGGCCGAAAAAGAGCGTTAAAAAAATGAGATGACCTTAGAAAAAGAAAATGATTTGGTAGAAAGAAAAGTGAACAAAAGAGTGAGATTACCATAAAAATAAAAATAGAAGAAATGATGAGAGGAAAGGAAAAGAGAAAGGAAAAGATGCCAAAGAAAAGAAAAAGAACAATAATTTAATGGCCCAAAAGAGTGAATTAGAGAGTTGTTTATTCTTGCATAAGCCATTTCATGTACCTTTGTACAAAGTGGTTTATTCTCATTGTGATGATATAGCCGATTCAATCCCGAACATTATTATTTCGCCTTTGCAGGATTTTGATGAAGTCGTGATGAGGATGCGAGCAAATGTTGATGGTAAAAAAATGCAATCGGGTGATCCATATGATGTTGAGAGCAATCATTGTGAGGTAAAATTAGTACTTGACACCGCAACGACTATGAGGTATGATCTTCTTCGTCATCTTAGTTCCTTGTGTTGTCGTTTTCGTGGTTTTGGAGAACGGGTCGAACATGTCATATTTAGGATGTATGACTGTGATTTATCCTTTTTGCCTAAGTATCATAGAATTGATGATGATAATATATTGCATAAATCAAATTCAACTGTTATTGATTTTGAGTTTTAAAAAATCGTCAAATTGATGAGACTTAATGGAAATGAATTGAATGCATTGGAATTAAACTCATGTGATGTGATAGATGATAACATGAATAGTACATTTAACGTGTTCTATTTGCATGACTTACACTTGATTGGTGATGGTTTTGAAACGTGCATGATAGAATATGATAATTTCTTCATTCATAATGAATACATGTTTAAAGAGAATCAATTTTCATTCCATATTCATTGCATGAGATAATTCTTATTCTTAAGCTTTACCGCCCCAGCACGCCGTCTGCGTGAAGAAACCTAATTTCTAGTTTAGAGTACAAATTATTTGGCAACTATATTTTTTGCGTATCTTGTGTTATTTAAACATATTAGTACGAAAATTTTGACACTTTTGATTATTATTGATTGAATATAATTTGATTGTTCTTGAGTTTTCTCTCAAACAACAAATTTTTGTATCCAAAAATCAAACTTATCAAAGTTTATGCTTTGTGAAGTTTGTCGATCGTTTCTTACACGGATTATCATAGACTTTTTCTTTGAAGGTTCGTCTAGTTTCGGTTGTTTTTCCTTGTGATTCTTTATTACTATACCATGTAGTTTAGGGGTGAAATCACGCATTGCTTGAATCAAAAGATCGGGACACAACAACGATCCTTGTTCGCTATTGAATTGATGGCGTGATTCTAATTTAATCGTGTTGGTCTTTCTTTGTACGAGGATTCATATCACCAACCCTGAGCCCAACCACTCCTAGCCCAACTCTGGACCCTCTTGGACCGACCTAACTATAGCCCTTATCCTCAAGCACGCGCACCCCTTTGTTCCCCATGAATACTCGATCTAGCCACCATTTTTCCCCAAATCGTCTCCTTGCTTTGGTCCATGCATTATCATGCTACCAGCCGATCATGGACCACTCCAGGGCCTTGTCATGAACCACACACGTCCCGAGGGAGCCCCTGGAATAAGCCATGCACGGCGACACCACCTCCTTTACCCAACCTAGCCGCTATGTGCTTCCTAGGACCCAAGCGATCGGCCGCTCCACTTAGACATGAACCGAAGCCCTCTCAAACGTATTAACCATGTAATTAGACATGTTTAGTCCCTTGAAACCTAGTTCTAGCAGCCCTTGCACGAAAGTCATGGAAAAAGATGAGTTATATATACAAAAAGATATGCATATTTCATGTATAAACTGTATAGAATGGATGCACACGATAACTCTATGAATTTCTCATGAAAAAACACACAAATCTGCATATAACAATATGAATGATGAGAAAAAGGAACTTATGGCGTGTCTTTGCGTTATTATGCTCGAAATCTTTGAGATATACGCGTAGAACTTGCACCGGAGAGACGGGGAAGAAACCATTTGAAGAAATTTGAGAAAACCCAAGGAAAAGAGCTATTGGAATTCGAAAGTGAGCTGCTGAATGTTGGGGGGGGGGGGGGGGGGGGGGCGGCCGAACGAGTGGAGGTAGGTTTAGAGTTTAATTGTGGTGTTTAAGTCATGATATAAGGTACTAATGGGCCCTTAAATAAAAATAAAGGGATTAAAAAGATTTTGGGCCCATTAAGTAATAAAATAACACTATGAAGTCTAATAAGACTCCCGAAAAATATTTCATTTAAGTACATTTTTGAAAATATTGCCCGAAATCTCAAAAAAAAAACCCCGACTTGCTAAATTTTGCGTACATGTTTAAAATATGACTCGTTGAATAAAAATACATTAACAAGGCCCATTTTGAAAATCACCTTTATTTACACCATATATTAAATAATTAAAAATAATTATTTAATGAAAATATTTTTCCTTAACTATCCCGGTCTCCGTTCCTCGTTCGAGCGCGAATTATTACTAAAATCCCTAATGCATGAAACTTTAATAAACCAAATAAAACACATATTCATACAAAAATCATGCATCAAAATAATTAAACACGAATTTTAGTAAAACCCTAGATTGGATGCAGTCAGGTTACGTAGTTCGAATTTTCTAGACCTTACAAGTACTATCCAGCTGAGGTCAGATTGCAGAAATTGAGTGAGTTGAAAATTTCATTCAGGCCCCAGATATGTCAGCGGTGGAGTATACATCTCAGTTTAATGCTCTTGGGTCGTATGCTCCGAAAGTTATGGCAGATGAAGTTTTGAAATTTCACCGCTTCAAGAAGGGATTGAAAAGCCGAATCCAATAAGCTTTAGCAATCTATCAGCCTGCCAGTTTTGCAGATCTTATGAGCGCAACTATCCGAGCTGAAATCGACATCCGCCAAAGTGAGGGAGAAAATAAGAATAAACATCCTCATATCAGCCAGTCTTCTCAAGGCAGACAAAAGTTCAGAAAGCCAATCAAGTAGGCGGACCTCCTTCAGGGCAGTCCTTTGCGGAAAAACTACCAAGGTCCCAAGACCATTTCAGGCACACCGGGGAGTGCCGAAGAGCCATGGGCGTGTGCTTCGGATGTGGGAAACCAGGGCACTAAATTTCAGAATGTCCTACCGCAACTAACCAAACAAATGTTGGGCCGAATGCGGGATCTAACCCCAAAAATCCAAAGAATAACAAGTCTAATTCCAGAGTCTTTGTCATGATTCAAGAAGAGGCCGACGACGTCAATGAAGTCATGTCACATACTATCTTAATTCAAAAATTTCCTGCTTATGAGTTGTTTGACTGGTGCTACACACTTTTTTATGTTTAAGAGGTTTGCTAAGAAATTAGGACTTAAGCCTGAGTCACTAACTGAGCCTTTTTGGATAGCCACACCTCCTAGCAAGGCCATTGAAACTTAGAAAATTCACAAGGACTGCGAAATTAGTATCGGTTTCAGTGCCGACTTGATACAATTAGTTATGGTCGACTTCGACATCATTCTAGGGATGGATTGGTTAGCAAGAAACAATGCAATAATGGATTGTTAAGGGAAAAGAGTTAAACTGCGAACTCCAAATCAGAAGGAGATCAAGTATCATGGTAAATCCAAGAAACGTAAGTCGCTCCTTTCCACTTCCCAAGCATGGAAGACCATGAAATCTGCAGAAAATATCTACCTAGCAATGGTTAGCGAAGTGCAAGGAGAAGTTGAACTAAAGCTAGAAGACATCCTGATAGTATGTGAGTTCCCGGATGTTTTCTAGAACAAATCCCAGAGTCAGTCCCGGACCGTGAGATTATAAAGAAAAATGAATGTTTTTCGCTAAAAAAAATCAGCAAAAGTACAAAAAATTGACCACGATTTCAAATTTTTGACAAAAATTTAGAGTCCAATGAAAAATCAATATATATATATATATATATATATATATATATATATATATATATATATATATATATATATATATATAAAAGTATGTATGTATGTATGTATGGGCTGCCTCCCCTTGGAGCCAACACTGACTTCAACCCATACTTTGTCGTATTTATGGCTGCTTCTCTACTCATCTTATTATTTGAACTTTTCTAAATTATATATTTAATATTTATATATACGTACATGTATGTATTTATGTATGTATTATATAGAAGATCTTGGGATTCAGTCCTTGGCATCAATTATAATGTAGTTCAGGGTTCATTCGACCTTACCCCTGCGAGCACTGCTTGCAAGGGTCGATCCAACGGTTCGGATTTTTCCGAGTCAAATTTTTTTTTTTTTACATGGAGGTGGGCCCGGATCACTCATGTGGAGTGATCCGGGCCGTTCATTGCCCGTGCAGGAAATGGTGAACAGAACCGTAGTTCAGTACTCAAGTCAGAAATTTTATTTTGAACTCTCTGAACCCACGTGTTTTATCATTTCAGGTCATGGTTTTTTTGAGGCAAAATACAAATCATTGAAATTTTATCATAAATTTATGAGTTTCATATATCAATAATTTTTTATTTGATATATTATTTGTCATATGTGATATATAAAAAAACAATAAATATATGTACAAGTTATTGAAATTATAGCACAAACGTACAAGTTTTAAGTATAACTGAATCAAATTATGCATATAATTATAATATTTAAGTATGAAATATTAACACTTTTTTGGAACAATAAAGTACATATTGTTGAAAATAATGCACAAATGTATGCATTTCAGGTACCAATTGACTTAAATTGAGTATCAATCAACTTAAATTGCGTATATGTAAAATTATACTTACATTCTTAAATTCAGAGAGTTGAAATGAAAAACATGTCAGATCATGATGTTAAAACTAAGTTTTTCTGATACAGAGGCTGGATCATAAGTTATCATTGGACTAAAGGATTGATTCCAATTAACCATATTATATATCCAATATGTACTCTTTAAATGTTCTTGCTTGTAGTTCGTAAATACACATTAAGATCTTTTCATAATTTACTAAAATAATTACTCCCACGTGAATTTTTTATTTTTAAATTTACTATGTTTAAAATTATTTTTCTGCTAAGAGTTGATGATCATATAAAAATTCAAAAATACAGATAAAAATTATGTATTCCATGTGATGTAATACGCTGAACCATATGTAAAATCACACGTGCCCTTCTTATATCAACATTCAGATTTACTACCCAAAATATTCATCTAATTATTTTAAATGGCACTTGTTAAAAAAATGTCAAATAAATTGTATCACATGAATAAATAATCACAAAAATTTTTATTAGACGATCTCACGTTTGATTGAATACAATGATTTGTAGGGGACTGGGGACACGAGGAGCAAGTTCAAATATTTAGTAAATAAACTGCGATTATTTAATGAGTTTAATAAACAGAGGGTTGATGAGTTTAATAAAATGGATGTTTCACTATATTTAACTTTAATAATATAACCAGATTGAACTTTAATTTTTAAGCCGGAATTTTCTTTAATACTTTAAGTTTTAAGCCAGAATTTTCTTTAATAATTGAACTTTAATTTTTAAGCTGGAATTTTTTTTAATAATTTTAGTATGGTACATTGATCTATTTTGGATTTTAGGTAGGGATGTAAATGAGCCGAACTGTTTGCGAGTTTTTCGGATCTCGGCTCGTTAAAAAGCTCGTTCGGGCTCATTCGTTAAGCTTATCGAGCCGAGCCCGAGCCTTATTTTGGGCTCGACAATTTTGTCGAGCCGAGCTTGAGATTAATGATGTTCGGCTCGTTAGCTCGTGAACATGTTCGATAATAGGTTCGTGAGCTAAAAATTGAGCTCGGCTCGTTATGCTGGCTCGTGAGCTCGAGCTCGAGTTCGGCTCGTTTAAGTGGTTCACGGGAGTTGCTGGTATAAAAAAAAGGGGATATGATCAGCGACGGTTTTTACTAAACCGTCGCTATATAGCGACGGTCTTAATTAAAACCGTCGCATAATAAATTAAGCGACGGTTTCTTAAAACCCGTCGCTATTATAGCGACGGTTTACATAAAACCGTGGCTATAATAGCGACTGTTATGAGTAAACCGTCGCCGATTAATATCAGCGACAGTTTTAGCAAACCGTCGCTCATAGCAACGGTTTTGGGGTTTAGGGTTTATGCTTTAGGGTTTAGGGTTTTAGCAAACTGTCTATAAATTGTCGCGTTTAGAGTCGTTTGTAACATTTGCACTTAGTCATCTTGAGTGTTTATTAAATGGATATATCCTTTGTCCTTACAATCGAAAAAAATGTCAGAACAAACCATATTTAGACGAAATTACAAACCATTTTTGTTTTCTAATAAAAAGTACAAAATTGTGGATGTCAATCGAAAAAAAAGTCTTGGATACTACGAACCATTTATGTTTCCTACGCAAGCCTCGCAAGTTGTGTATTTGACTTATCCAACAACGAAGAGAGCAGAATCAGATTGGATGCATGTGAGTACTCTACGTAGGCGAGCTTATGTCACTGATGTTGAGCCAAATTCTGAGCATAATCAAATTGATGCGAACGATGCATTTCAAAACAACGAAAGTGGACCTCATGACATCTCAACTCAATTTCTTTTATCGTCTCAAAATCTAGTCGATGTTAATGTTATGTACGACAACGAAATTGATTTGAAATGAAAGTGAAATAGAAGAGGTTCAATATTCGAGCGACGATGTTCGTGACATTTATTGAATTGTACTTTGGAAAAAATATATATTTCATTAATTATAAATGTTAATGTTTTACAATTATTGAATTTATTTTAGCGAGCACGACATGGCAGAGATCCAACGTCATGGGAGCTATACGTTCACACACATCGACATGCAGATGGATCTTTTGTTGACACGCGATTCGCCTGCTCCACGTAAGTTTATTAAATTTCGTTATTCTCATCAACGTTACATTAAGAAAATTCAATTTGATTCATTTTAAATCAACATCAGAGGAGGAGATGTAGCGCTACATGGCTGATTCATTTTGTATGAAACATTTGTATTATTATTTGGAGATTAATAATATGATTACATTTCTCAAATTTTGTTAATTTTTTTTCGATTATACAACACAATATATTTTTATTTCAGATTTAAATAATTATAACATTTTAAAAAAAACATTTAGCGGCGGTTTTTTGTTCAAACCGTCGCGACATTAGCGACAGGTTTTATAAAACCCGTCGCTAATGGCGACAGGTTTGACATACTGTCGCTATAATAGGGACGGTCTAAAATAACCGTCGCTTTTTGGCGACGATGTCTGTAACTAGCGCTATTTGCGACAGTTGTAGAAAAATGTCGCCGATCAGATCCGCGACGGTTATGCATAACCGTCGCTGTTGGCGATGGTTTAAGAAAAACGTCGTCGATCCAGATCGGCGACGTTTTTGTAAATACCCGTCGCTATTAGCGACGTTTGTGTCAATACCCGTCGCTATTAGCGACGCTTTTAATCAAAACCCGTCGCTATTAGCGAACCCGAGCCAGGCTCATTAAACAAGATAAACGAGCCATTAACGAGCTTCATAAATTCCGAACGAGCCGAGCCCGAGCTTCAAACCCGAGGCTCGTAACGAGCCCGAGCCCGAGCCGAGAAAATAATGAAACGAGCCGAGCCCGAGCCAGCTACTGCTCGGCTCGGCTCGGCTCGGCTCGGCTCATTTACATCCCTAATTTTAGGCCTATAATTTATCAATATTTGGTTTTCATTAAATAAATTTTTTTTTGGTTTTTTTTCCCCCAAAATTCAATAAAGCATTAAAACATTAATATTCTTTTACTTAACTCGTGTTGGGATAATTAACTAATATTACACACATTAAATTAAATCTAAACAAATATAAAAAGAAAAAATAAAGCGAAATGACACTCAATTATATTTCAATATATACGAGAGGAAAGAATTTTACAGTTCCTTTTAATTTTTGCTTGGTTAAATCCTAATGTGTAATATAAGATTTTTTCTAGCCATATATATGAGCCATGTAGAAGTGTATCCGTGCCAAATAAACAATATTTGATGGATTTAGTGGCTTGCATAAAAAAAAAAGGACATAAACAATTTAATTTACTAGATGAAAAGATAATTTATATTACTAAAACTCAAAACAAATGAATTTATGAGACTAAAATTATAAGTTTTTATAATTTAAAATAATTAGTGATGTTATATATTTACGCTCCAATTTTTTTAAATTATACTTCATTATGAATGTATTCTTGTATATTTATAGATTCTAAATTTTATGAGTCAGAATATTTTGAAGGGTTTTTCTCAACTCTTGAATCTATGGGCGCTTCGAGTAGGATACAATAAACCTATGTGCGTATACAACAATCCCAGTAGTTTAATTTTTGCATACAATCCCAATTGTTTTACTTTGTTTCTATATTGAAAATAATATATTTTAGATATCCCAGTATAATTTTAAATATATGTCCAAAGATGGAATTAACTTTCACAACAAATGAGACGACAAATTGCCGATTGTTGATGTCCTAATCATGATGATTATTGTGGATAAAGCTTATGTCAAATCATGTCTAAGTTATGTGCTAATAAACAATACCTATGTGCGTACGTTGTTTTACAACAATAATATTATGTCTATTAATCCGAAACCAACAAACTTTCACATGCCTCGTGGATTTAATTGTCCAATGATTTATAATATAATGATAATAAATTATAAGATAAGGTTAACTTCAATATTGTTACACATAAACTTCAATATTGTTACACACAATTTTTTGTGAAACGGTTTCATTAGTCAATTTTGTGATAGAGATTTTCTATTTGAATCAGCCATGAAAAATCATTATTTTTATACTAAAAGTTTTTTTGTTTTTAAATATATAAATTTTTAACTCGTCTTGTGAATAAAGATCAATAATACTGACTCATAAGAGATATAATCATATTATTATTGTAGGACACGAACAAAAGATTAGATGAGAAAATGACATGGAGTATTATAATGTATCTTGATATCCGATCAGGTAAATGGCTGAGGCTTGTGTACGAATATCATCGTCCGGACATCCCTATCCAATGAATCTACATCTGAATTTCTTCACTTACTTGTGTTGGTTTTCCCCCATTATTTTTATATAGTGCTAATAATCCTCACATTTATTTCAATGTTTTTCATCAAATATGATGTCACTCAAAAATATTAGAGAAAATTATAATTTTTCATTTTTATTTTTGTCTATTTTCGATTTTGATTTTCTATATTGTCAAATTTCAATTTTAGTCAGATGTCTTTGTTTTTGTCTTTTTAGGAAAATTATAGCCTATTTTCCGAATTGGCACTAATGCAGCGCTAATGTGACACTGATGTTTGTAATGTCATTTCAGCACTTCATATCAAAAAGATTAAAATTTCCAAAAATATGAGAATAAGACTGAAATTTGATAACATACACGATCAAAAATGCCATTTTCTCTATACGTTTCATATACTCGATTCCATTATTATTATTGTTGATGATATCTAAAATTTTACAAGGGATATTCTTGTTGATGAAAAAGCTAATATAATCCATTGATATTTGTTTAGCCAAAATGCTTAAATCCGAAAGATGAGTGCAGTAGAAAGTTATCGCAGTTATAGAACAATGAACGAAAGCAATATAGCGGATTTAGAATACCGAACAAAAAGAGTATGCTATTGAAAGTATAAATATAGAGCATGTAAAACAATAAGAAAATTGTAAACCAAGCCGATGCATGTAACAAATATAGTTTTGTTAAAGCAGATTTGTTCCCTCTTGTGGTGCTTTGAGGATCAAGAGGGAAAGATGTTTTCAAAGATACAAAGGATAACCTGGAGTAACCTAGTACGAAATTACTACATTGAGGAACTGAAGAAAGTACTTGAACTTTATCACAAGAACTGAGGAAGCAGAAGAAAACAAGAAGAAAGAATGAAGAAGTTTTTGAGGACTTTGGACAACCTCTATTTATAGGTGCACGAGATCTATGTAGACAATCAGAGGTTGGGCATCCAAAAGGCCAAAAATTGGCTAGCAGAAGCACCAAAATTTGTTGTCTAAAGCACCAACAGCCACCTAGATGAATAAAAAGTCTCATCCAGAAGGTTTGGCCAGGACATGTGGAAGGTCTCATCCGAAATGGAAAAAGATGTAAAATAATAATAAAAATTTCAAAATGTGTCTTAGCCTAGGTAGACGATTTTTGCTTTGATCGGTCAAACATTTGACGCACCCAAGTTGTGTTGAACAAGTTGAATTTTTTCCAGTGAAATCGGGACCTTGATTTGCACTCCCTTGCGAAGGCGTGCACGCAAAAGAGCCTCTGAACTAACAAATCTTACACCTTCATAAATTGTGACTCAATATAAACTCACACAAGCTAACATTATTTTTCTATGTGGAAGAAATCTATCATACTACATTTGTACCATCCAGTTAAAATATGTATTAATTCATAAACCCATATATTACATGTTCACTTTTCATTAACTTAAATTGGAAAAGCCCGATGACCATAACACATAATATCACTCCCACATAAGTGGAAATTGTAAGGTAAACAAATATCTTTGTGATAAAGTCCAATAGTTGAATATTTACCCTTTGAACCTTCCATTGTGAAAGCACAATAACTAGTTAACAATAGACGTGGTGTCTTTGAATTGCACAACCGTTTATATAAATTAAAATATATTTCACAGATGACTCTCTCTGATACAATTCCGTTTTCATGATTGTGTTCATTTTTGCCACGAACACATGCCTGGTTCTGCAAAAGGGTCTATAATTAAGCCTTGCAATTGTTTCGAAGCAACCATATTTCTCTCTCACATAGGTATTCTATATTACTTCTCAGCAGAATCATTAAAAGTCATATGTTTATCTTCAATATTTACTATTTCATAATAGGAATAAAGAGGGATAACCTCCACAATGATCCACCAAATCAATGTGATTAGTTTGTCTGTTGGAACATTTCATGTTTGTACTCTTGATTTTAATGTTAACAAAACATATTATTTTGTTTCTAACAAATTTATCTAGCGCGCAGAAATCTGAAACTGATCGGGTAAAAAACTGATCAATTCTCGAAGCCAAAACTGAAGCTGTCGAGACGCCAACTGAAAGCACAAATTGATTGCCAAAACTGAACTAGTCCAACTGATATATCAAAGAATAGTTCCACTAATTTTTCAGCTGATAGGTGGTTTAGCAGTAGACATTTAGAAGCCTGACCAGATGATGAAAATCTCAACTGATTAAGAACCCAGCTTAACAAAAGAACTGATGCAGTGAAATCAGTCTAAACTGATTTCACCAAATCAGTTTAGAGAACTAGTTCAGAGCATCAATTGTAACTGATATGTTTGCATGTCACGAGAAGAAAATTTAATGGAATCCAGCTAAGAACGAATATATAAAGCTACAAGCTGCCTCACAAATGAATGTACAATAATGGGTGTTGAAGCAAAGATAAAAAGAGAAAAGCTTCCAGAACAATTGTCAGAATGACAAGACATGTCTTAAAGAAGCACATGCAAATGCAACATGAATTATTATTGAGTCTTCATGTACGGTCAGCTGAGTGCCTGTAAATACCAAATCAAAGACCATTGAAGACAATAAGAAGCAGCAGAATCACAACTAGATACCAGGGTATGAAGAAAATTGAGGGCACGCTCGTTACGTAACAGCTTACTAGAAGCATTTAGCCTAGTTGTGTGAGAACTCCTTCGTGTTATATTGATTAGATCAGTTCCCACACACTCACACACAATGACTCACATATACAGAGAGTTGAGCTTATTGTTTAGCTGAGTGAGTCTTCACACAAAGACGTAAAATAATGTGCTGTAGTCTAGGCATAAAGAAGTTAATCATTATGCAGATTGTAAGGTGCTGCCTACAATCTTGAGTGTTAGGAGTTTTAGTTGGGTGATGTCCTTCTGGAGCGGGTTTGTACAAAGAATTGTATTAATCAAATTCTTATAGTGGATTCTACCCGAGGTGGTAGAAGGGATGAAGTAGGAGCAGTTGAAGTCTTCGAACATCCATAAACATATCTTGTGTTCCTAACTGTTTAACTATTGTTGTAAAAAAGATTTGATCAGTTTAGTTCTTTCCATAACTGAACCGATACAAACCCGAACTGATCCCCCTTATTTCAGTTATTCAGTTTAAACACAAGCTGAAAGCTTTAAACTATTCAGTTTTCTTAACGAAATATTATTTCGAGTATCTTTCGCTTGGTTTGAAAACCAAACTAGATTTCATTCATCGATGTATTCATTATTAAACACAAGCTATTGCAGCTTATGAAGAATATTGTGTTTGAAAAGAACCTTCAAATGTATCAAAACCGATCCTTCATTGTCCCATTGAACCTAGTTCTCGGGATCTTAGTTAGCATAAGTTGGTGTTTCCTTTGTACCAATTTATTCTACAGGCATCAATCTCATTTCCCTTGATGATTTCACAAATAGCTCTTTGTTTGACCCTTTGGTTAATGCTGTGATTAGGTTGTCCCGTTGAAAGTCAGCATAGGTTGAGTTTTCCTTCGGGCCAATTTATTCTACATGCTTCAGTCTCATTCCCCTTGATGATTTCACAAATAACTCTTTGTTTAACTATTTGGTTAACATATTTTCTATATTATCCTTTGGCTTTATAAAGTCAATTGAGATAATTCCAGTTGAGAGTATTTGTCAGGTCCAAAATGCGATAACGTAACCTAACTGCATACGAATTTAGGGAAAATGAAAAATGAATAATTAATTGGTTTCAGTTGCATGAATTAAATATAGTGTGAATGTTTACATGTTTAAAATGCACTTTCCTACACGAATGCATAAAACTATGTTTTAATACTTATTCGAGACGCGATCAAGGAACGGAGACCGAGGGCCATATGAGGAAAGTATTTTTATTAAATAATTATTTTTAATTGTTTAATATATGGTATATGTTGTGTGGTATTTTCAAAAATTAGGATTTTTGAGGTGATTTTATATGCCGAGACGTATTTTTAAACGGTATTCGATTTTCGACGAAAATATAAACTTTTTGAGAACTCGGCTAATATTTTCACAACTTTTCTAAACAAAATATGTTAAAAAACTAATTAATGGGCTTAATGAGCCTAATATACTAGGTAGGCCTAAGCCTACACTTTGAGTTTTAATTCAAATAAAAGGCCCTAAACCCTACCCCATAACTCTCTCACCTCCCCCCCTAATATAAACTAGGACTCTTCCTAGAAAAACACACGCACACACAAAAAGATTGGAGGAAGAAGCCACGTTTTCTTTAAGAAAATTCCGTAAGTCGCCTTATACGTTGACGTTCTTCACATCTCAACTAATTTTCGTGCGTAATAAACGCAAAAACATGCTTTAATCTTCTTTTTCTTATCTATCACACCATATTATATGTTTAATGCATGTTTGCATAAAAAATAGGTTACCCTTTCGTTTATTTTCGTTTTTATGTCATGGCTTGCCTAAAACTCATGATTTTATGTTCTAAAACTTGTGTTAATGATGCATAAAGTGGGTGTCATCATATGGCTATGGTAAGATACGCGTTTAAGAGAGTTTAAGGGCCTACACAAGCTGACACAAGGGCTGGACATCAAGGATAAGGTGTTGCTCGAAAATAGAACTCTTGTGGGACAAGGACTCTTCGGCCAGTACACTTTGACGACCACAGTGGTTAGATGCTATTTAGTGCTTCATGAGGAGACTTAATAAGGCTGCATGATGGTCTTAGTGTGGCTATACAAGGGTCAGTTCGAGGGCTAGGGGGATCGCGTGAGAGGAAGGGCCATGCGCATGGTCCAAGGAGGGTTAGCCAGGGGCCGGTCTAGTTGGATAAGGGCAAGAGCCGAAGCTTGCATGGCCATAGGAATTAGGGTTTCCTTCAAAAATAGGGCTGAAGTTCAGTAGGAGTTCTGGGATGGTTCATGGGTCTTCGTTGGCCTCGTTTGGGTTGAATATGGTTTATTTAGGATTTATTAAGCTTTGGTTCAAGTTTGGTTAAGTTTCGAGTCAATACAAGTCAAAACCAAGATGTACGTCTAAGTTTAAAAAAAACAAATTGAGGAAATTATCGAAAACCTAAATTTTAAGCCTAAAGAATATTCAAGGGAGTGTTTTAAGGTAATAGGGTAAGTTTGAAATGATTTGGGACTTCGTTTTGAGGTATTGGAATAAATATGAAAAGTTATGCTTCTTGTTAGGATCGGTTGATAGGTTGAGATGTATTTTGAAGGGGGGGTTGAATAAACACTCACGATTTTATAATTTTTTCGAATGAAGTGTCAGTTTTGTGACAAACTTAAACTAGGAATCTTGTCAGTCAATAACAATCAGGTTAACTGATAACAGTTGCGGAAATATACTGACTGAAAGATAGAATAAATAACTGAAGTAAGAAAACTCAAAGATTTATGGATGTTCGGAGATTTTAATTACTCCCACGTCACCCCTTCTATCACAATGATAGGATATGCACTAAAAGACTTTGATCGATACAAAACTTGTACAGACACACTTCAGTTTGAACTTAACACTGCCAAAGCTGAAACTCTTAGTTTACTAAATATCTCACAGTTCTTCGACTGAACTTAATTAGCACAACTGATCTAGTTAAAGATCAGATAAACAATAAAACAGTTTGTGCTTACATGCTCGAAAAGTAGGCTCAAATGCTACAAATAAATCTGATAAGTGTGAGCTTTTGGATTCTTGAGTAAGAGCGATAATTTCAACAGGGTAACAGCAAGCTTGAGAGAATGGATAGATCGATCTTTACTGAACTGATCTTCTCACCTATTTATAGGCTTCTCTTCAACGGTAACATTAAATATAATTTGAATCTTTATACCCGTTGATTGACACGTCAATATTCCTATGACATTCGTACAATGTAAGCTCTGAAATACGGCGTTCCACTACGAGTTGCAGTCTGCTTTGTATTGTTGTCAGTTGAATGTCCTTTTCGACAACTGATGATGTGTACAGCTGAATGATTAGCTGATAAGCAATAGCTGGTAGGCTGACAACTAAATATATCAACTGATCAGTTTCCAACTGATCAGTCAGTTGTCTTGGTAAGTTCAGTTCGGCTGGTTTCAGTTTCCTTTGATAAACCACGCATTAATCTTCAGTTAGGAAAACTTCATCAGTTAGTCCAATAAATTGAACACTTAGTTTGTCAAACAACCAAAATTAAGTTTCCAACAATTTCCCCCTTTTTGGTGTTTGACAAAACTTGTAATGTATGAACTGATCAACTGAACTCAAAAATATTCTTCGAACTTAATGTAGATAAAATAATTCTTCAAATGTACAGACTCGTAAAAAGAATGAAAATCGGGAACTAATCTATGTACAGATTCGTACAAAGAATAAAAGAATACATATTTCCTGCCTAGTCTTCAACAAATAACTGAATTCGGTTGATCTTCATTTCTTCTTCTTTCTTTTGTCTTCTTTAAACTCTTCTGTTTCTCTAATCTCCCCTTTTTTTTCAAGCACATCAACTTTCTTTGATAAGATTCGAACATCTGCTGTGATATCTGATACAACATTCATCACAATGTTCTGTAGCATATCAATCCTTTTAGTGACTGTACTCTCTAGAAAATCGAAGCCTCTGTCGACTAACGCTTGAGTTTGGAAATGAGATTCAGTCGACAGTCTATCTTTCTTGATTTCTTCCATCTAGAGAAAGAGAGAAGTCACACTCTGATTGATTTGATTTAGTTTGTTCGAGGTAAACTCATTGTTAGATTTAAGCTTCAAAGAGTGTGCAAGCTGAGTTGACTGTATTGCAGAAATATCATTCATCATAATGACGAGGTTGGACTGAATAGTCTGAAGTTATTCAAATAGGGCATCAGTGTCTGAAATCCCAGGAGACATGGCTCCAGAAGTTTCTGGAATCTGCTCCCTTTCCTGTTGATCAAAGACAAACATAGCACCGTCATTTGCTTCCGTTTCATGCTTCACTATTTCTGAAATATTTTTAGTTGTAAGTTCCTGTTGAGTCTGGGGAGGAGAAGAGACAGTTGGAAGAACAAAGGTAGTAGAAGGTTCTTCAGTTGATTCCAAAACTGGTTCTTCAGTTGGTTGATTAACTAGATCTTCGGATGGCACTTCTTTAGTTGAGACTGAGTGCAGCTGAGCCTTTTCAGTTTTTTCCAAAACTGCCTGTTCAGTCATAACAACTGACTGAACTGGCTCAGGCTTCTCAGCAGGTTTTTCAAAACTAACAGCTTGATCTGTTGGTTCTCCAGTATTAATGGGCTGATCTGCTGGTTCTTCAGTCAAGACAACATCTTCAACTGATCTTCATTTTTCCAGCTGAATATCAGAAGTGACTGATTTGATGACCTCATCAAGATTGGCCAATGATAATTCAGCTTCAGAATAAAGCGTTGGATCAGCAGTTGAAGAGGGAGGTGCTGAAGATGATGTAGGTTGAGCAACTGATGTGGAAGGTGTAGTTGCTTGTTGAGTAGATTTAGCAACTGTGTCTTTGGATGGCTCTTGATCTGACTGTTCAGCTGGCTCTTCTGATGATAAATCTTGGGAGGCTGCTGGAATGATCACTTCTTGTTCCATTTCCCAGTTTTTGATTTCCATCTGCAACTAGATAATATCCGAGTCCAATTGGTCATGTACAACTCTGTCATTGTATGCACTTGGACTAGTAGGATCATAGTTCAGTTTGTAGTTGAGCAACAATATGTTGTAGCCTCTTTTCTCTCAGTTGATTGACGAAATAATTCTTTCGCTCCAGAGCCTGAACAATTGTAGAAGCCTTGACCACCTTCATAACAATTGTAGAAGCCTGAACAATTTTAGAAGCTAGATCAATAAATTTCTTCAGTTTAGACTTCTTCTGAAGCTGGTTGGCAAAGACTTCAGTTCTAAACTTTACCCATTCATTGTAGGCCTTGAGCTTGTTTTATGAGAATTATTGATCTCTTGCAAAATGAGATGAATGTGCGTTTGGATTGCATTGGGTGGCTTGGGCTCTTCTTGCATTGTGCCCTTGCCTTTAGAGTTAGTCACGACATGATGAATGCTCAAACCTGATGTAGTCGCATCAATTTGTTCTCTGATCACTATCCCCTTTGGTCTGGCAATAGGTAGAGAGGTGTAGCCAAAGATAGTGATAAATGGAGCTTTATCTCGAGCAAGTTTCGTCTTGTCACCTGATTCGGTGACTTTATTCTTCGGTAGAATGGATACAGAGGTAACTGATCCTCAGTTGAGGGTTCATTTGGAATAGCTTTCAGAGGAATAGCCTTGATAGGCTGTTGAGCCCCAAACTGCATCAGTCTTTTAGTTGGGATGGTCCCAACTGCAGCAGCATGTTTTGCCTTCAAAGTTCTTGGCTTCTTGAAGGCCTTGGGAGATGGAGTATGCTCAGAATCAGTTTCATTGACAATCCACTTGCGCTTGATTGTCTTTTTCTGAAGGGTCTTCCTTTTCTGAACTGATTTGGGAGCCTCCTGTGTCCCAATCTCCTTCTTTATCTTCAAGAACTGCTCTGGAGATATGTCCAGTTTCTGCTTCGGTGGATGGACATTCTTAGCATTGAAGATTTTCAGTTTTGATGATTTTTCAAAATCATCAGTCACCAGCCCTTTTACTTTCAGCAAATAGCTGAGCTGCACTACATAGCCTTTCGATTTCTTGGACGATTGAAACATATTCTTCATAATGTTGAGAATTATGTTCTTCCAGTTCAGTTTTCGTCCAGCCATAATAGCAGTGATGGCCTTAAATTTTTCAAGAGTAAGTGCAGGAAAGGATCCAGCCTTTGCTAAAAGCCCTTCGGCTACTATATCTGCCAGCAGTTTCATTTCTGGCTTCAGCTCCTTCTTGGGATCGGAAACTTTGATTTTCCGACCATCAGCAGATAGAATGGTTAACATCTCCTCAACATCAGATGCCTTAACTTCAGATAGATTAACTAGCCAATCAGTAGGCAGTTGAAATATGTTGCAGAACAACTCCTCGTCAATGATCAGCAGCTGACCATTTACAGTAGATGCGATAGTGCCAGTTGTAATGACATAATCGATGGCATAGAGTTCCTGAATCTCTTTAGTGTAGATTTCTTGGGAAGATAATCCCAAAAATTGTTTCAATCCGGCTTCTTCCAGTTTGATGAAGATGTTCTTCACAGCTTCATATGATACAATCATAACTGATTCAAAATTGATTGCCATTGCATTCATGACATGAACTGGGATCTGATCCTCCATTTGATTGAATTTTTTTCTGCGAAACATAAAGCTTGAATTTGTTTTTACTCTGTAAATTTGAAGTAAGCGTAAGGAGAAGAACTGAATTGGAGCGGGTATAGTACTGATGTAAGTGATTCTTCAAATTTTTGGGCACATGTCAATCCAGGAAAATTTGAATTAAAAACGTGTGTACGTGTGGAAAAAACGTGCGTAGAGTATTAAAGGATTACGTGGGTCTACGTTCCAAAATACTATTCGTTGAAAGACAGCAATTAATGCTTCGACAAACAGTCACATCATTTAATATAAAATATTATTTGATTTATTAGTTAACTTATCGGAGAAGATCAGTTAGATTAGCAGCTGAGTGACCATTTGAAAACTTAGTCAGTTCAGTTGGAGACCAATTGACTATTGTCTTCTCAATTAACTTTTCAAATCGATATTCTCCCTCATTAAATGCATTAAATAAAAAGAAAGGGTAAGAAAAACTCAGTCTGTATAAGTCAAAAGACGTTTCAATTGACTTGAGTCTCTTCACCTTCTTCAATATTAAATGTGACATGTCTATAAGCAAGATAAAAAAAATGTTAGATAACAACAGTTCAATATGTCTAGTTCAAGCAATTCGGATGCTTGTAGCAGTACGCATAATTTGGTTACACCGAGTACACTTATTCATTTGGAGACTTTGATGAAATCCATTGAAGAATATGTCTGGATGAAGGTCATGTCTTCATGGTTCAAAGAGCAAAATCTTCAGAACATTCATCGTAATGGTTTGACTCCAACTGCCGCACAGAGAGCAACATCAAGAAAGTACAAGAAGCAGTTTGCCTTAGATCATATTACCAAGCTTGTTTCTGATGAAGTTCTGCAGCATGTGATGCTGTGGAAAGAGTTGCATCAGCTAGAGAAGATATCCAGTGCAGAATCCTTCAAAAGGATTTGAATCCATGAATTGAATAATGGGATTACTGAGTGACAAGATTCTGTAGACACTGAAACATCGTTTCCATTATTTTCTCAACGAAATCTTGTTTTGTATCATTTCTGTTGCCTCTTTACTTTCTGCAAAACTTAAATTTCATCAATTGATAAATAATTAACGAATTGAATACAATAACTGATAAATGACTAACTGACATCAGTTGACAAACTGTGAATTAACTGAATATCATAACTGATAAATGTCTAACTGGCATTAGTTGAAAAGCATTAAAATAATAAATGACAAACTGAATGAAAAACATTTTTCAAAGCATCAATAAAACTGATATAATTAAGATAAATCAATTAAACTAAGTATATTGTGAAAGTGAGAAAACTTAGTTTCTAGCAATAGTTTGGTGAAGATGTCAGCAGCTTGTTGTTCAGTTGACACATATTCCAGTCTGATAGCTTTTTTCAGAGCATGATCTCTGATGAAGTGATGCCTGACATCAATGTGCTTGGTCCTTGAGTGAAGAACTGTATTGTAAGTTATTGCAATCGTGCTTGTATTATCAGAAAATATGGGACATTCTTTAGCATCAACTCCATAATCTTTCAGTCGTTGCTGAATCCAGAGCAGTTGGGCACATCAGCTTCCAGCAGCAAGGTATTCTGCTTCAGTTGTGGAAGTAGCTATGGATGTTTGCTTCTTACTGAACCATGAGATCAGTCTGTCTCCTAGAAACTGACAAGATCCACTAGTGCTTTTATGATCTAGCTTACATCCTGCATAATCTGCACCTGAATATCCAACTAAATTGAAAGAAGAGTCTTTAGCGTACCATAATCCCACATTTTGAGTTTCTTTTAGATATTTTAAATTCTTTTGGCAATTGGAAAATGCGATTGCTTAGGATTTGCTTGAAATCTAGCACAGATGCAAACAACAAATACAATATCAGGACGACTAGCAGTTAGGTACAATAATGAACTTATTAAATCTCTGTAGAGTGTCCTCTCAAATGATATTCGCCCTTGATCATTGTCCAATTTGACTTTTGAACTCATGGGAGTGCTTGCAGCTGAGCATGTTTCCACGCCCAATTTCTTGAGCAATTCCTTCGTGTATTTGGTCTGACTGATAAAAATACCAGTGTCCAGTTGCTTCACTTGTAGACCAAGAAAGAATGTCAGTCCACCCATCATACTCATATCAAATTTTTCCTGCATTAACTTGGCAAATTCTCACATAATTTGGGGTTAGTTGAACAAAATATAATATCATCAACATATATTTGCACAACTAAAATGTGATCATTCTTAGAAAATTTGAACAAGGTCTTGTCAACTGATCCAAAAGTAAAATCATGATCAATTAAGAATTTTGAAAGTGTCTCATACCAAGCTCTTGGAGCTTGTTTAAGCCTATACAAAGCTTTGTTCAAATGATAGACATGATCAGGAAAAGAGTGATTGATAAAATCTGGTGGTTGTTCAACATAAACTTCTTCTTGCAACTGACCATTCAGAAATGCACTTTTTACATCCATTTGGTAGACTTTATAGTTCTTGAATGATGCATAGGCAAGGAACATTCTGATTGCTTCCAGTCTTGCAACTGGTGCATACGTTTCATCATAGTCAATTCCTTCTTCTTGTCTATATACTTGTGCTACAAGTCTTGCTTTGTTGCGTGAAACTGAACCATCTTCGTTCAGTTTATTTCTGAATACCCATTTTGTAAATATAATGGTTTTACAAACTGCTCTTGGAACTAAATTCCAGACATTGTTATGGGTAAACTGATTTAACTCCTCTTGCATTGCATTTATCCAGTTAGGATCAGCAAGAGTTTCGTCAGTTTTCTTTGGTTCCAGTTGTGAGACAAAGCAGAATGAATGAAGAAATTAATAATTTGATTTCTAGTTCTTACCAGGTCAGATGGATTACCTATCACCAATTCTAGAGGATGTGATATCTTCTATCTGAGTTCAGTATTTGTTGCTTCCATATCAGCAATGGCTTCTGTTGGCAACTGAATGTTTTCAGTTTCAGTTGGAGCTGTATCAGTTGGTAACTAAATTTCATCTGTTTGCTCCACCAACTGATTATCAGGAGCTGGCTCCTGTTCCACTGATTGATCTAGTATTTTTGGTTTAGGTGTTTGAAAGATATTTCTATTGATATGATCTTATTCTTCATTATCATCCTCCAAACTGATCTTAGTAAAATGATAAACTAACTCAACTGGATCAGTTTGCTTATCAGTTAGCACAGTTTCATACAAAACAACACGAATAGTTTCTTCAAAATTTAAAGAGCTTTTATTAAAAACTCTATATGCTTTGCTAACTGAAGAATATCCAAGAAATATTCTCTCTGCAGATTTAGCATAAAAAAGTCTTTTAAATGATTTTTCCAATATCAAGAATAAAACATCTGCATCCAAATATTTTGAAATAATAAACCACACTTTTTCTTCCATGCCAGATCTTATATGGTGTTTTCACATGATTCTTATTAATCATTGATTTGTTCTGAGTGTAACATGCAGTATTTACTGCTTCAGCCCAAAACCTTTGAGAAATACCAGAATCTGCAAGCATTGTTCTAGCAGCTTCTTTAGGGTCTGATTTCTTCTTTTTGCTACACCATTTTGCTGAGGTGTTCTAGCTGCTGAGAGCTCATGCTTGATTCCAATATTTTCTAAAAAAATTGAAATATTTTGATTGATGAATTCAGTCCCTCTATCAGACATTATTCGATCAATCCCAACTGATTTTTCATTTAATAATCTTTTGAATAGCTTAATCAGTTGTGCAGCAATTTGGTCTTTGGATTTGAGAAAAATACCCAAGTAAATCTTGAAAAATCATCCAAAACTACTAAGGTGTATTTCATTCCTCCTAAACTCATGACTGGTATTGGACCAAAAAGATCCATATGTAACAGTTAGGGGTTTGCAACGGTCGGTTTGGTTCAGTTTTTATAAACATTGGTTCGGTTTTTCCGCTTACGGTTTTTTGAATGCCTAATCCTCAACTAAACCATTTTAGTTCTGTCTGGTTTGGTTTTTTTGTATTACGGTTTAGTTATTACGGTCGGTTATTATGGTTTGTGTAATAAATTTAGATATAAATGAAGTTGTACGTTATAAATTTTTTTTAAAAATAATAAAAAACCACAATCAAATTTGTTTGATTATCTTACAAAACCAAAATAAAGTAATCAAAAACAGACCTAGATATAATTCGTGTTACCAATTTGTTAAGTATCTCACACAAATCAAAATAATAAAAATTATAGCTATGACAATTGTAAGCAATTTGGAATTTGAAAATGTTCATAGTGAATAATTCCAGCATTGGATTCATAAACTCCTGCAACAAAAATTCTCATGTGTATGGAAATTAAAATATCAACCCATTATAAAAAGAATAACTTCATATAAATTAGATCAACTTAACAAATCTGATTGCAAGTTACAACTATATATCAATAATGCAAGAATCTCTTCCATCATTGATAAAATATAGAAAATTAAAAAACAAGTATCATCAACTGATAAAGAATAAAATAATTATAACATAAAAAGATATGAGATACATAGATACTCACCTGATTCAAGTCGCTCAAGATAATCCAAGTCTTCTTCTACTTTAACGGGTGAAGATTCATTTCGAAGCCAATCTTGAACATACACAAGAGCTTGAACCAATTTAGGAGTCAAAGAACTTCTAAATGAATCATGAACACGTCCTCCGGTAATAAATGCACTTTCCGATGCCACAGTAGAAATCGGAATCGCTAACACATTACGAGCCATCTCAGCAGAGTAGGAAATCTAGGTTCGTTCATTTTCCACCAGCGTAAAATAGCAAATTGTTCATTTTCAACCTCATTTTCTTCACCAAAGTACCTATACAACTCTGTTTTAGCATCCATACTTCCACTATTTGCTATATGTCGCAATATTCTTGTTGTATCAGTGTTCCTTTATGAATGCTTCCAAAATTTATAGTCGATAAGTCCAATATGTTACAATGTGAATCAGATGAAACTCCATATGCTTTTGAAGTTATCTTTCGATACTCATCAAATAAACAAGCCATATATGTCTTAACTTCATCTATCATTTTCTCCCATTTTTCTTGCCCATACATCCTCAAAAGAACAAAAGCGACATAATCAAACTTGAATCGAGGATCAAGAACACAAGAAACAAAAATAATCTTATTCATCTTCTCTGGAGCACCCCAATATTTGTCAAATTTAGCTTCATTCTCCTTGCCATCAAACTCAAATTAATATCATCACCCTCTATCAACAATTTCAAAACACAATAAAGCTCACCAATTTCATGGAAATGAACATTTGAAGTTACTAATGAACCTTATACCCTCAGTGTAAGGTTATAAAATATTTCAAGAAACTTCTCCATCCGCCTTACATTAGCCCAATCATAACTTTTCGGGATCAAGATTGCCATAACTTACGAAAGCATTTTCAAATTTTTGAGCAGCTTTTAACATCAAATAAGTGGAATTCCACCTAGTGGCAACATCTAAACACAAGGACATTTTATTTGTTATTTTTTCAATTTCACAACAATATTTAAATCTTTTGATCCTTCCAGGAGATTGTCTGATGTATCTCACAGCTTGTCTAACACGTCTAACAGAATCACCAATTATTTTAAACCGTCTTGAACAATAAGATTGATCACATGAGCCATACACCTGACATAAAGGTGATGACCATCCATCAAATTTGTTCCCCACTTACTAAATTGCTTTGACAATTCTTTCACAGTTATATCATTTGAACTAGCATTATCAACTGTGATAGCGAACACTTTATCCAAGCCCCAATCAAGTAAACACTTAGTTATTGCAATTGCTATATCATCACTTTTATGGCTACTGACAGGGCAAAAATTTAGTATCCTCTTATGCAACTTCCAATCTTTATCGATGAAATGAGCAGTGAGGCACAAATAATTAATTCTTTGGATTGGAGTCCATGTATCTATAGTTAGGCTGGCTCTTTGATTTTTCTCTCTTAAAAAGTTCTGAAACTTTTGCTTTTCTTCATAAAAAAGTTCAAAACAGTCCCTCGTCACTGTTGTACGAGATGGAATTCGAAATTTAGGTTGTGCCACACTTACAAAGTACCTAAATCCCCCTTCTCAACAAAACTAAAAGGTAGCTCATCTACAATGATCATTTTAGCTAAATCTTTCCTACATAATTCTTGATCAAATCTCCAAATACTCATCGAAACATCACCCTTATGATCTTTTGAAGCTTGTTGAAAACCTATTTTAGCTTGGCTAGTTTCAACATTGTGGGGATTTTGTTTACATTTTCTCAAATGAGCGCTCAAAGTTGATGTGCCATTATAGCTTGTATTAGCAGCATAATTAGAACTACAATATTTACACCTTGGTTTTGGAGCCCCATCAGAGTCATCATACTTCTCAAAATGTTCCCACACAACAGATCTAGCTCTTACCACTTTCCTTTTTTCCTAGCATCACTAGTAATTGTAGATTCAGAAGGAGGTGCATTAGCACTTGAACCTTCACTATCATCAAGTTTACCACCTTCTTCGGCCATCTATTAAGATATTAATATAAAAATTTTATAAGGAAGATATAAGAAAGCTAGTATTTCAGCAAGTTAAATTATATTCACCATTAGAAATCTAGTATTTCAGCAAGTTCAATTAGAAAGCTAGTATACGATACTTCACCAAGTTCAATTATATTCACCATGTTAGAAATATTCACCAAGTTCAATTACTTTTAATCACCTATAAATATTGTTATTTAAAAAAAATGTTCTCATTTATCTTTTGAATATTGATGTTTGGTTAGATTTTACGATCCTAATTCCTAAACCACCATACAATTTTTTTTAAAAAAAAGCACCATACGTTCGAATCATTTACAATTCACATGCATAGATAAAAACACTGGTTTCCAAAGAAATTAGGTTCCTTCATCACAATTAATGACAAAGTCATAATATCGAACAACATGTATGCATACTTGAATCTCGTCCAAACACCCACTTTCCCCAACAGAGAAAACCCCATAAACCAGAAAATGAAAAAGGGAAAAACCCATAATTACTCAATCCACGGTAATAGAAATTAAGAAAATAATTTTATCATAAAAAAATACCATTAGCAATATAGATGAGAGCAGAGAACTACCAAAGCAACACAGGTTTCTTCTTCTCCAATCTAGACTTGTGTTGTTGTTGGTTGATTGAAAAGGGAAGGTGTAAAGCAAGGCACACCAATTCAACAAAGGCTCGATTGTTAGGCTGAAATTCTGAATCTCAAAACCTAAATAAATTAGTTTATTATTTATTCACTTATTTTTAAGTTTTATTTTTAAATTTTAAGTTAGGACCAAACTGGCATGCGGAACAAATTTTATCTTTTGAAAAATCTATTTTGGACAAACCAGTTACAAGATCATGGTTACTCAGATAGGCAATAGATTTAAAGTTTAAGTAGTTCAACCTCTTATGCCACAACCAGTTTTTAGAAGATTTGGAAGCAATGAAACAAACTGGTGCATAAGGTTGTTCAGTCCAACTGACTTTGTAAGTATTTCCACAACGATTTCCAGTTAGGATGACCTCATCAGTTGAGTCTCTAACTGAACAAGTGTGTATGTCAAACTGAACTGATAAATTATTGTCGCATAACTGATTGATTCTTATCAAGTTATACTTCAAATTCTCAACTAGAAAAACATCTTTAATTGTAAAGTTACCATGGATAAACTTACCCTTACCCACAGTTTTACCTTTGGAGTTGTCTCCAAAACTGATGTTTGGTCTAGTATATTTGATAAGTTGAGATAGAAAATTTGCATCTCCTGTCATATGTCGCTAACAATCACTTTCTAGATACCAAGTTGATTCTTTGCTTGTTCATGTTACCTGCAATCACATATTGTATATGATTTTGGTACCAATATTCATTTGGGTGCTAAACTGATTAGTTTTTTAGGAACCCAGACTTGAATCAGTCTAATTGACTTCCCAATTGTTGTGTTCCAAATGGTTATTCTCGAATTTTTGGCAATATGTGTGTGCTGTGAGGATGAAACAGTATGATTTGCATCATTTTTCAACTGACTATTCTTTTGACATCGTTTCTGAACTGACTTATAGTTGTAATAATTGTAATAGCCATTCCTTGAGTATTGATTTTTGTAACTGAATCATTTAGGTGACCAGTTTCTTGAATCAGTTGATCTTAGAGCTATATCCAATTCCATACTGTTTGCGTTTGTTCTTACTTTCAGTCAATTGAACAGCTGGTTTACTAGGTTCTGAGAATTCATTTACCATGGTTGATTTAGTAATGTACCTTCTTTGTTTTCATTCTACCTTGGCTTTGTATCACTTGCATAATTTTCATCATGACTGTTAAAGCATAAACCAGTTTTATCAGCAACTGATTTTTGTGAATTCTGCATTTCAGTCAATGCAACTGAAAACTTTTTCCAAGCTTGAATCAGTTCAGTATGTTTTGAAATTTCTGTTTTTAACTGACATATCAAAGCTTGATTTTCCATCATTTCATCTTTTTGCGGTGCAATATCCCTTTTTAGACTCAACAATTCAACCGATTCATCAGTTTCTTTCTTGTTGTTATTGGGATCAGTTTTCTCAGTTCTAACCTTCTCAAATGATCGAGCAAGTTTGTGATACTCATTTACCATGTCATGCAATGTGGTAATGAGTTCCTCACGAGTGAAATCAGTAGAGCCGAAGTCAAATACATGTTCACTTGCTGACTCCAGTTCAGCATGATCTTCCATTAAGCACTTGACTTTCTCTTCAAGTTCACTTGAACTGCTTGGGCTTTCTGGTTCAGAATCGTCACTGTCAGTTTCTGCCCACTTAGATTTGCTTTTTCAGCCAAAAGCACTTCATGTTTCTTTTTGAATGATTTCTTGTCATCCTTGGTCCTTCTTTTGTGCTCATAGGGCTTCTTTCCCTTTTCAGTTGTTCCTCGATTGTCCTCCTTTGGCTTAGGACAGTCTGCTATGAAATGACTAGATTTGCCACAGTTGTAGCAAACATAGGATTCTTCTTGAGACTGATTTTTCTGATATTGCTTCTGGAAGTTTCCTTTATTCCTCCTCATAAACCTTCCAAATTTCTTGACAAACAATGGCATAGCATCATTGCTCAGTTGATCAGCAGATTTGTCAACTGAACTAGTTGGTTCCAGTCTGACAGCAGTTAAAGCAGTTGTGGCAGCTGGTGTAGAAGGTTCTCCTTCTCTTGTAGTTCAAACTCGTAAGCCTTTAGATCAGCAAACAAGTCATGAAGTTCGACCTTGTTAAGATCCTTTGACTCTCTCATTGCCATGGTTTTGACATCCCATTCTTTGGGAAGACCTTTGAACACCTTCAGTGCCACTTTTTTATTCGAATACACTTTTTGAATTGCATTCAGCTCATTTATAATACCACTGATTGTGAGACATGGGGCCGAAGAGGGTGGGGGGTGATCGTCGGTGCCATGAGGTTGCACGGACAATATAGCGGCTCCTGACAGGCTTCTAGGCGGAGGGAACATGGATGAACCGATCTTACACAGAAAGGATATGGATTCGGAAACTGTTCAGTTATGGGACTGTGCAATTGAAGGGCTTAAAAGATTTGACAGGTACTACTCATATCAAGAAGTTGCATCTTCTTTTCGGTAGCCCATCACATAAGAACTCCACAGTTAAGCGTGCTTGACTTGGGGCAATTTTGGGATGGGTGACCCCCTGGGAAGTTTCCTAGGGTGCGTGTGAGTGAGGACATAAGCACGCTGGAAAGACTCGTCTCGATACAGTGAGGACAGTCGTCGAATCTGGGACGTTACAGTTGATATCAGAGCCGACCTCTCCGAGTATGGTGTGGTTTGGGGACGAACCAAGCGGAAGCTGGTGGGCATGTGAGACCCGGGGCCGAAGAGGGCAGGGGGTGATCGCCGATGCCATGAGGTTGCACGGACAGTGAGCGGCTACTGGCAAGCTTCTAGGCGGAGGGAACATGGATGAACCAATCTTACACTGGAAGGAGAGGGATTCGGAAACTGTTCAGGTATGGGACTGTGCAGTTGAAGGGGCTTAAAAGATTTGATAAGTACTACTCATATGAAGAAGTTGCATCTTCTTTTTGTTAGCCCATCACATAAGAACTCCACAGTTAAGCGTGCTTAACTTGGGGCAATTTTGGGATGGGTGACTCCCTGAGAAGTTTCCTAGGGTGCGTGTGAGTGAGGAAATAAGCACGCTGGAAAGACTCGTCTTGGTACAGTGAGGACAGTCATCGAATCTGCGACGTTACACTGATCCTTTCATCATATTCATGCATGGATTCTCCAGCCTTCATCTTGATGTTATCAAATTTCTGCACAGCAACTGATAGCTTGTTCTCTTTTGTTTGATCGTTTCCTTCATACAGCTGGATCAGTTTCTCCCATATCTCTCTGTCAGTTTTACACTTCTTCAATTTGCTGAAAGTGACTTTATCCAAATTTTTATTAAGATATCCTTAGCCACATTGTCTAGGTTGGCTTTCGTCTTGTCCTTTGTTGTCCATTCCTCTCTAGGCTTTTTTATGCGATGAGGCGCCCCATCAGTAATGGAAACTGCTGTATTTGCTTTTAAGATCTTCATTGGACCATCAGTAATGACATACCACATGTCGTCATCTTGTGCAGCTAAATGAGCCCGCATTCTGATTTTTCAATCGTCAAAATCTTCTCTGGAAAACATCGGTTTTTTTATTGAATGAAGACATGTTGATCAGTTTTGTGAATAAGAGTATTCTGAGACAAGATTCAACTCCTCTAATACCATATGTTAGGATCAGTTGATAGGTTGAGATGTGTTTAGAAGGAGGGGTTGAATAAACACTCACGATTTTATATTATTTGTGAATGAAGTGTCAGTTTTGTGACAAACTCAAACTAGGAATCTTGTCAGTCAATGACAATCAGTTTAACTTAACAGTTGCGGAAATAAACTGACTGAAAGATAGAATAACTAACTGAATTAAGAACACACGAAGATTTATGGATGTTCGGATATTTTAATTACTCCTACCTCACCCCTTCTATCACAAGGATAGGATATGCACTAAAATACTTTGATCGATACAAAACTTGTACACCCTCACTTCAGTTTGGACTTAACACTGCCAAAGTTGAAACTCTTAGTTTACTAAATATCTCACAGTTCTTCGATTGAACTTAGCACAATTGATCTAGTTAAAGATCAAATAAACAATAAAACAGTTTGTCCGCAAATAAATCTGATAAGTGTGAGCTTTTTGATTCTTGAGTAAGAGCGATAATTTCAGCAGGGTAACAACAAGCTTGAGAAAATAGATAGATCAATCTTTACCTAACTGTTCTTCTCACCTTTTTATAGGCTTCTCTTCAACGGTAACATTAAATATAATTTGAATTTTATACCCGTTGATTGCCACGTCAATATTCCTTTGACATTCGTACAATATAAGCTCTGAAATGCTGCGTTCCACTACGAGTTGCAGTATGCTTTGTACTGTTGTCGGTTGAATGTCCTTTTCGATAACTGATGATGTGTACAACTGAATGATCAGCTGATAAGCAATCGCTGGTAGGCTCACAACTATATATATCAACTGATCAGTCAGTTGTCTTGGTAAGTTCAGTTCGGCTGGTTTAACTTGCCTTCGATAAACCGCGGATTAATCTTCAGTTAGGAAAACTTGATCAGTTAGTCCAATAAATTTAACACATAGTTTGTCAAACAACCGAAATTAAGTTTCCAACACTCACAACTAATGGTTTGATCATGAAACTTTCATGTCTGATATAATGTTGAGCACAATACTCAAAACAATGTGATTCATATTCACTTCCATGATCAATTCTTAACACCTTAATTTTTTTGTTAAGTTGATTCTCAACTTTATTTTTGTATATGAAAATTTTGTCAATATCTTCATCCTTACACTTAAGAAGAAACACATACCAAAATCTTGTGTTATCATCAACAAAAATTATAAAATATTTATTTCTGCCATGTTTTTTCACTCTTTTTAAATCATATACAATAGTTGTGAGTGTTGGAAACTTAATTTCGGTTGTTTGACAAAATATGTGTTTAATTTATTGGACTAACTGATCAAGTTTTCCTAACTGAAGATTAATCCTCGGTTTATCGAAGGCAAGTGAAACCAGCCGAACTGAACTTACCAAGACAACTGACTGATTAACTGATATATTCATTTGTGAGCCTACCAACGATTTCTTATCAGCCGATCATTCAGCTGCACACGTCATCAATTGTCGAAAATGACATTCAACCGACAACAGTACAAAACATATTGCAACTCGTAGTGGAACGCCGCATTTCAGAGCTTACAGTGTACGAATGTCAGAGGAATATTGACGTGGCAATCAACGGATATAAAGATTCAAATTATATTTAATGTTACCGTTGAAGAGAAGCCTATAAAAAGGTGAGAAGAACAGTTAGGTAAAGATTGATCTATCCATTCTCTCAAGCTTATTGTTGTCCTGCTGAAATTATCGCTCTTACTCAAGAATCAAAAAGCTCACACTTATCAGATTTATTTGTAGCATTTGAGGCTACTTTTCAAGTATATAAGCACAAACTGTTTTATTGTTTATTTGATCCTTAACTAGATCAATTGTGCTAAGTTCAGTCGAAGAACTGTGAGATTTTTAGTAAATTGAGAGTTTCAACTTTGGCAGTGTTAAGTCCAAACTGAAGTGGGTGTGTACAAGTTTTGTATCGATCAAAGCCTTTTAATGCATATCCTATCCTTGTGATAGAAAGGGTGAGGTATGAGTAATTAAAATCTCCGAACATCCATAAATCTTCGTGTGTTCTTAATTCAGTTATTTATTCTATCTTTCAGTCAGTTTATTTCCGCAACTGTTATCAGTTAAACTGATTGTATTGACTGACAAGATTCCTAGTTTCAGTTTGTCACAAAACTGACACTTCATTCTCAAATATTATAAAATCGTGAGCGTTTATTCAACCTCCCCTTCTAAACACATCTCAACCTATCAACTGATCCTAACATGTGGTATCAGAGCAGTTGGATCTTGTCTCAGAATACTCTTATTCACAAAACTGATCAACATGTCTTCATTCAATAAAATATGTACCGATGTTTTCCAAAGAAGATTTTGACGATTGGAAAATCAGAATGCAGGCTCATTTAGCTGCACATGATAACGACATGTGGTATGTCATTACTGATGGTCCCATGAAGATCTTAAAAGCAAATACAGCAGTTTCCATTACTGATGGGGTGCCTCATCGCATAGAAAATCCCAGAGAGGAATGGACAACTAAGGACAAGTGAAAAGCCAACCTAGACAATGTGGCTAAGGATATCTTATATAAAAATTTGGATAAAGTCACTTTCAGCAAATTCAAGATGTGTAAAACTGGCAAAGAGATAAGGGAGAAACTGATTTAGCTGTATGAAGGAAACGATCAAGTGGTTCATTATTTCTTTCAATAGTTTCGAAAGATGGTCTTGTTAGTTTTTCCTGAACACAAGTTTCACATTTGTGTTATTTATCGATTTGGAATATAGGAATGCTTTTTAAGTTTATTAATCTACAAATATTATCATAATTAACATGTCTTAGTTTATCATGCCATGAATTGGGAGACTCGAGTAAGTAAACAAAAAAATTTATTTTATTAATCACGGGCTTAATAGCTATTATATGGATCTTGAACAGAAAATTGCTTACATATCATTTGAATACAAACATTCCATTCTTAGATAAAACATCTGTAGTGCCCAAACTCACTACACGCATAACCCATGCATTTATTTAATTATTAGAACATTTATTTAAGTTTAAATTGAGTTTTAACCATGCACGATTTATTTAAATGCTTTATTTAAAATTAATTATGTTTATGTGATGCACGTTAAAATGTTTTCTCGAGTTTCATTTTTCAGGCGATTACTTGATGCGGGACTGAGGAAAATAGACCGGTGACGATTTTGGCCATTTTTAAATGGGTTTTTTATATTAAGATAGGATGGGGTATTTTAAATAATTTAATTAGCTCTAGCTTTTTAAAAGCCTAAATTATTTATTTAATTGTTTTAGAATTTTAAAAAACCTTTAAAGTTTACTAATTGTGTGTCTTATTTTAATTACGGGACTTTACTTAGTAGTGAAAATTAGCATTTTATTAATATTCTAATTAGCACTTTAACTAACATTGTTAATTAAGTGATTAGCAAATCATTCCCATAATCTACTGTAAAACTCACTCTACACACACACTACATGATTTACACACACCAAGAGCCATAAAACACACACACATTCATATTTCCATTTCTTTTATTTTTTAAAGAGCAAAACCTAGGATTCTATGCTAGAGAGCTGCCGCCCCTCCCCTACAGCTTTCCAGCGAGTTTTCGTGTGTTTCAGTGCAATAAAAATCGAGCCAAGATCGTCCCAGATCAAGCCTCGCTCCGTTCCCGCTTCGGTATCGTTGTTCGGTAACGTTTAAAAATCTAAAGGCACGTATATTCTGTTATTTCTGATCGATCTCGTCATATTATGTGTCGTGTTATTTTTATGCGTAAAGTTTTATGTGTGACGTTCGTCGTTTGAGCGGAAATTGGTTTGGATCAGTTTTGAAATCGTTTTTAGATCTGAAAAGTCGTTTTTACTGTCTTTTAAAAATACTGCGACTTTTCGGTCGTGATTCTGAGAAAACTTTCAATACAAAAATTGTAGAACTTTTCGATACCTTCAATTTGACGTAAATTCGAATTATTTGGATAAAAATTGAGTGAGTTATGGTGTTTTCGTGGGACTGCTCAAGATGCGTTTTTCAGAAAATTATGTATTGATGCGTTCTTGAAGTCTTATGTTGCAGCCATCATTGGGGATCGACGGGAGATCGTTGCTATGTCTAGGTATGTTTAGCATGATGTTGGGATGGTGACGGTATATTCGTTTCGCGTTGATAGACACTTGGGAGATTGAATAGTCGTATAAATCGTGTTGTTGTCAAAAGTCATGTTCATGGGTTTATTGGGTTAATTGTGATATGTGGTTGTTTTGGGGAAAATCGTATAGGCTTGAGTCAATGATATAGCATCCTAGGATGGTCTTGTGGTGTCGGTTCATGGTCCGTATAATCGAGTCTAGAATGATAAACATTGTGTGTTCAGAATTTTCGTGAGTTTCAGAGTCGCGCAGCTACATGGACCCGGACACGGACCCTGGCACGGGGTCTGTGCCTCTGTTTTCTTCTTGGTGCCATTTTTGCGTGCCGACACGGACCAGGGCACGGGGTCCGTGCCTTTGTTTTCTTCTCGGTGTCAAGTTTGCGTACACACAAGGACCCCCACACGGAGCAGGGCACGGGGTCTGTGCCTTCCTTTTTCTCTAGGACATATTTCACCGCATGGACTCGGACCCGGAGCCGGACCTGGGCACGGGGTCCGTGTGTTTGTTATTTTGGGAAAAATTTTATAACATGCTTGAGGTTTGATGTCATGGTTTAGTACAATGATTTACAAGGTCGAGTCATGGGAATTTTAGAACGTCCTAAGGAATTGCATCAGCTCGTAAGTAAGCATGATATTTACATCTAAGTTATGCAAGTTAAGCATTTGAATTCATGATTAGTATGTGCAGTAACGGCCCCAGTCGAAGTCCAATGAATCCCCCAACGCCAAGTAAGTATGTTTGACGTGCAAGAAAATATTTTTAAGTTTTTGAGGTATGCTAAATGTCTTGTGACCAATGTATGCATGGGGTTGGAAATCGTTAAATCATGATGGGGACCAACCCACCCCGTTAAAGCATGAACGGGTTTAGATCAGGATTGGAAAGCGTTAAAGCATGAACGGGACCAATCCACCAGTTAAAGCATGAACAGGGATCTCATGTATGTGGTAGTGGGTTCGCCCCTGTCATCCTAGTACCGTGGTTTAGTCTGATCAGGCGATTATGTTATGGGTCACTTGCTTTGAAACATGCCTCTACGCAAAATAATGAATATCATGTATGTTTATGTATGTACAAGTATGCAAGCATGTTTATGAAAGTTTTTACGTTATGGCACGTCTGTGATATGTATGAATGTTCAAGTTTACTTCAAGTTTAAGTTTCAAGTATGTATGTCCTATTTTTAAGCTGCATGTGGTTTTATTATGTATTATTCGTTATTCCCAGTTTATACGTGTTGAGTCTTTAGAATCACTAGACTTGATCGATGCAGGTGAGGATGTTTATGAGGGGGCTGGAGGTGGGGACCAAGGAGCAGGTTTGGACTGAGCGGGAGGCTAAACCCGAGGACCGCCCACGTTTTGAAATTTTTTTTATGAAATGATCGAAAAATCTGATTTTATGTCTTGATTTTTGATGCTTTGAACAAGTATTTTCTTTAGAAAACTTTGTACCTGATCAATTTGAAAGGGTTTTTTACATTTAAGAAAAATTTTAATTTTTCCGCAAACTTTTAAGTAGTAAAAGTACGGTACGCTACAATTGGTATCAGAGCGGTGTTCTTGTAAAGGGTTGCACCTACTGCCATTTGCAAGAAGCTCACGAAGTCACACCTCAAGTTTGTAAGTTTTAAAGTTTTGGATTATGTTATGTAGTAAGCAATAAGTCATGATTCCAGCATGTCCATGTTTTAAGTTCAATTTACGTGCATCTTACATTATTGATATCATATTCAAGCATGTGGGGTTTACGTGTTGGGTTAATTATTGGAACAGTATGCCTCATAGACGTGCGATTAATCGAGAAGCAAGGGAAGAGGACAGAGACGACCGAAATGAGGAGAGGGCCAATCCTCTACCTCCACCTCCACCGAAATGAGGGGACGCCATACTGTGGTGGGAGAGTGCGTCCGTATCAGTAAACTTGCAGACACTATCATGGAATGGCTTCAAAGAGATATTTTACTCCAAGTACTTCACTAAAGAAGTACGATCCAGGTTAACCCGGGAATTCATGACGCTGCAACAGGGTGAAAATAGTGTTGCAGAATTTGTTAGGAAGTTTGAGAGGGGGTGTCACTTCTGACCCCTCATTGCGAATGATGTCCAGGAAAAGTTGAGACATTTCATGGATGGTTTGCGGCCGATCTTGCGCCGTAACGTCCGAGTTGCTGGTCCTACTACTTATGCAGTTGTCGTGTATAGAGATTTGGCGGCAGAACAGGATCAGCGGGATATCGATAACAACAGGCAGGGCAAGTGGCTTTATCAGGCCCCACAGCAGCCGCAACAGCATCAACAACGACCGCCATTTAAGAAGCCTTACCAAGGACAGCAAGGGAAGAGGCCTTATCAGGGACCACCGAAAGGCAAGGGCCCTGTTCCTGAGCAGAAGGCTCATAAGAGGCAAGAAGAGTACCCGGTGTGCCCGAAGTGCAATCGCCAACACCCAGGGCAGTGTTTGTATGGGTCAGGCAAGTGTTTCAAGTGTGAAGCTAGTGACCACATGCTAAAGGAGTGCCCACGGTGGAAACAGCCAACCAAGGGCAGAGTGTTCGCCATGCATGCACAGGAAGCGAACCCCGATACTACACTGTTAACCGGTAACTTGTTTAATTCAGTACAATATTAAATTCTTACCTTACATGTTGAAATTTTATTTGGGATTATTAGTGTGATAGTGATATTTTGTGCGACGTGTGATATTAATTTTCTGCTATGTTGAAGTTAATGTTAGAATAGTGGGGATATAAGTTTTGTGTTTTGCTAACGTCCCTCAGGAAATATTTTCATCAAGAGGTTATCCACGAAAGCCCTGATAGATTCAGAGGCCACTCATTCATTCATCTCGGAGACATTTGCTAGTGATTTGGACATCAAGTCCATCGGCCTTGATGTGAATTATTCAGTGACAGTCCTCTCAGGGGAAGAACTGGTAGCTACCAGCATGGTCAGAGACATTGATCTAGAACTGCAGGGCCACCTGGTGTATGCAGACCTGATAATATTGCAGATGCCAGAGTTTGACATTATCTTGGGTATGGACTGGTTGACAAAGAACAGAGTCCTGATTGATTTTCAGAAGAGATCAGTGTTGGTCAGACCGATAGGAACGGAGAAGTTTCTATTTGAGCCAGACAGGTGGAGAAGTTTTCTGCGCATGATCTCTTGCATGCAGGCGCGGAAACGTATTTCCAAGGGGTGTCGAGCTTTCTTGGCCAGCATCATTTCAACACCTGACATACCCGCTCCGTCACTATCAGATGTGCCAGTAGTCAGAGACTTCCCAGACGTCTTTCCTGACGACTTCACAGGTCTTCCACAAGAGAGAGAGGTTGAATTTGCGATTGATCTCATGCCAGGTACAGTGCCAATCTCTAAGGCACCATACCGATTAACTCCTGCTGAGATGTTAGAACTCAAGCAGCAGATTCAGGAGCTTCTCGACAAGGAATTCATCCGCCCCAGTTTCTCGCCGTGGGGCGCACCAATGCTATTTGTGAAAAAGAAAGATGGGGGCATGAGATTGTGCATCGATTACTGGAAGTTGAACAAGGTAACAATAAAGAACAAGTACCCACTTCCTAGGATCGAAGACTTGTTTGATCAGTTGCAGGGAGCCACGGTGTTCTCTAAGATAGATCTTCGATCAGGGTATCACCAGCTGAAGGTGAAAGATGCAGATGTGCACAAGACAACCTTCAGGACCAGATATGGGCATTACGAGTTCCTAGTGATGCCGTTCGGACTGACAAATGCTCCAGCAATTTTCATGGACTTGATGAACCGAGTCTTTCAGCCTTACCTTGATCAATTCGTCATAGTGTTCATTGACGACCTTCTTCTCTACCCGAAGAGCCATGAGGAGCATCATAGCCAGCATTTGAAGACAGTTTTGCAGACCTTGCAGAGTCGCAAGTTATTTGCGAAGTTCAATAAGTGTGAATTCTTGTTGGAAAAAGGTAGCGTTTTTGGGTCACATAATGTCTAGCAGTGGAATTGAGGTGGATCCAGCAAAGGTAGCAGCCGTTAAGGAATGGGTTGAACCGATGAATGCTTCTAAGATTCGCAGTTTCTGGGTTTAGCCAGTTACTACCGTAAGTTCATTCAGGGGTTTTCTTCGATAGCAGTGCCACTCACTTCACTGACCAAGAAGAATGCTAAGTTTGTGTGGAGTGACGAGTGTCATAAGAGCTTCGATACTTTGAAGCAAGCTCTTGTTTCAGCACCAGTGTTAGCCATGCCAACGGGGCAAGGTGATTTCTTGCTATACAACGATGCATCTAAACTCGGTTTAGGCGCAGTCTTGACGCAGCAGGGTCGGGTGATAGCTTATGCTTCCAGACAGTTAAAGGTGCATGAGAAGAATTACCTGACGCATGATTTAGAATTAGCCGCCTTTGTCTTTGCATTGATGTTTTGGAGACACTACCTGTAAGCCGAGAAGTGTTAGATATTCATGGATCACAGGAGTCTCAAGTATTTCTTCACACAGAAAGAGCTTAATATGAGGCAGAGACGATGGTTAGAGTTGGTGAAAGACTACGACTATGAGATTAGCTACCATCCGGGGAAAGCTAATGTAGTGGAAGATGCCTTGAGCCGGAAAGTTGCGGTCATAGCTCAGTTGTCATTGCAGAGACCTCTTCAGTCTGGGATTCAGAGGTTTGGTTTAGAAGTGTATCACAAGGGTAGAGCTCCGAGGCTGTCTAATATAACAGTCCAATCTTCCTTGCTTGATCGTATTCATACAGGTCAGCCTTCAGACGAGCAGCTGCAGAAATGGAGGCTGAAGGACGAGGCTAAGGGCAGGGTACTCTACACAGTGTCAGATGGTATTGTGAGATACGAGGCAGAATGTGGGTACCTAGCGTTGATTCGATCAAAGAGGATATTCTGATAGAGGCACATGCATCTCCGTATTCCATTCACCCAGGAGGCACCAAAATATACAAGGACATGAAAATTTTGTATTGGTGGCCAGGGATGAAGCGAGACATCCTCAGATTTGTGTCTGAATGCCTCACTTGTCAGCAGGTGAAGGCAGAACATCAAAGGCCAGCAGGAATGCTTAAGCCACTCCCCATCCCAGAGTGGAAATGGGAGAATATTACAATGGACTTAGTGGTTGGGTTGCCGAGGTCAGTCAGAGGATCGAATTCTATTTGGGTTATAGTGGACCAACTCACTAAGTCATCTCACTTCTTGCCATTGAAGACGACTTTCTCCATGACGCAGTACGCGGAGCTTTATATCAAGGAGATAGTTCGATTGCATGGAATCCCAGTTTCGATTGTGTCCGACAGGGACCCGAGGTTTACATCGTCCTTTTGGAAGAGCTTACATACAGCCATGGGGACGAAATTGCTTTTCAGTACAGCTTTTCACCCGCAGACAGATGGCCAGTCTGAGCGAGTGATTCAGATTTTGGAGGATTTATTGCGGGCTTGTATCATCGATTTCCAAGGAACTTGGGAATCAAATTTACCTCCAGTGGAGTTTACCTATAACAACAGTTTCCAAGCATCTATAGATATGGCTCCCTACGAGGCGTTGTATGGAAAAAGGTGCAGATCTCCGATTCATTGGGATGAAGTCGGTGAAAGAGCAGAACTTGGTCCGGAGATAGTTCAGCAGACTGCAGTTGTGGTGGTCAAGATTCGAGACAGAATGAAGACCGCCCAGAGTCGTCAAAAGAGCTATGCCGATAAGAGGAGGAGAGATCTCGAGTTTTCCGTAGGCGACCATGTTTTTGTCAAGATAGCACCTATGAAAGGTGTTACGAGATTCGTGAAGAGAGGCGAGCTGAGTCCGAGGTTTATTGGACCGTTTGAGATTCTTGACAGAGTTGGTACACTAGCCTATCGTGTTGCCCTCCCGTCGAATCTGTCCGGGGTACACAATGTGTTTCACGTCTCAATACTGAGGAAGTACCTAGCTAATCCTTCGCATATTCTGAGCTACGAGCCGTTGCAGTTGGCTCCAGACCTGTCTTATGAGGAAATACCTGTCCAAATCCTAGACAGACAGGAGCGTAGACTTCAAAACAAGGTGACCCAACTGGTCAAAGTTCGGTGGCTAAATCAATCAGTGGAGGAGGCCACTTGGGAAGCCGAAGCAGATATGAGAATTCGCTACCCAGAGTTGTTCGGTAAGATTTAATTTTGAGGACAAAATTTTTATAAGTGGGGGAGGAACTGTAGTGCCCCAACTCAGTACACGCATAACACATGCATTTATTTAATTATTAGAGCATGTATTTAAGTTTAAATTGAGTTTTAACCATGCACGATTTATTTAAATGCTTTATTTTAAATTAATTATGTTTATGTGATGCACGTTAAAATGTTTTCTCGAGTTTCATGTTTCAGGCGATTACTTAATGCGGGACTGAGGAAAATAGACCGGTGACGATTTTGGCCATTTTTAAATGAGGTATTTTATTTTAAGATAGGATGGGGTATTTTAAATAATTTAATTAGCTCTATCATTTTAAAAGCTTAAATTATTTATTTAGTTGTTTTAGAATTTTAAAACCTTTAAAGTTTACCAATTGTGTGTCTTATTTTAATCAGGGGACTTTACTTAGTAGTGACAATTAGCATTTTATTAATATTTTAATTAGCACTTTAATTAGCATTGTTAATTAAGTGATTAGCAAATCATTCCCATAATCTACTCTAAAACTCACTCTACACACACACTACACTATTTACACACTTTTACACACACCAAGAGCCGTAAAACACACACACATTCAGATTTCCATTTCTTTTATTTTTTAAAGAGCAAAACCTAGGGTTCTATGCTAGAGAGCAGCCGCCTTTCCCCTACAGCTTTCCACCGAGTTTTCGTGTGTTTCAGTGCAAGAAAAATCGAGCCACGATCGTCCCGGATCAAGCCTCGCTCCGTTCCCGCTTCGGTATCGTTGTTCGGTAACGTTTAAAAATCTAAAGGCACGTATATTCTGTTATTTCTGCATCGATCTCATCATATTATGTGTCGTGTTATTTTTATGCATAAAATTTTATGTGTGACGTTCGTCGTTTGAGCGGAAATCGGTTTGGATCAGTTTTGAAATAGTTTTTAGATCTGAAAACTCGTTTTTACTGTCTTTAAAAATACTGAGACTTTTTGGTCGTGATTCTGAGAAAACTTTCAATAAGAAAATTGTAGAACTTTTCAATACCTTCAAATTGACGTAAATTCGAATTATTTTGATAAAAATTGAGTGAGTTATGGTGTTTTTCGTGGGACTACTCAAGCTGCGTTTTCAGAAAATTATGTCTTGATGCGTTCTTGAAGCTTTATGTTGCAGGCTTCGTTGGGGATCGACGGGCGATCGTTGCTATGCCTAGGTATGTTTAGCATGATGTTGGGATGGTAATGGTATATTCGTTTCGCGTCGATAGACACTTGGGAGATTGAATGGTCGTATAAATCGTGTTGTTGTCAACAGTCGTGTTCACGGGTTTATTGGGTTAATTGTGATATGTGGTTGTTTTGGTGAAAATCGTATAGTCTTGAGTCAAGGATATAGCATCCTAGGATGGTCTCGTGGTGTCAGTTCATGGTCTGTATAATCGAGTCTAGAACGATAAACATTGCATGTTCAGAATTTTAGTGAGTTTCAGAGTCGCGCAGCTACATGGAACCGGACACGGACCCTGGCACGGGGTCCGTGCCTCTGTTTTCTTCTTGGTGCCATTTTTGCGTGCCGACACGGACCCCCACACGGACCAGGGCACGGGGTCCGTGCCTTTGTTTTCTTCTCAGCGTCAAGTTTGCGTACACACACGGACCCCCACACGGACCAGGGCACGGGGTCCGTGCCTTCCCTTTTCTGCACGACATATTTCACCGCATGGACATGGACCCGGAGCCGGACCTGGGCACGGGGTCCCTGTGTTTGTTATTTTGGGAAAAATTTTATAGCATGCTTGAGGTTTGATGTCATGGTTTAGTACAATGATTTACAAGGTGGAGTCATGGGAATTTTAGACATCCTAAGGAATTGAATGAGCTCGTAAGTAAGCATGATATTTATGTCTAAGTTATTCAAGTTAAGCATTTGAATTCATGATTAGTATGTGCAGCAACGGCCTCAATCGAAGTTCAACGAATCCCCCAACGCCAAGTAAGTATGTTTGACGTGCAAGAAAATATTTTTAAGTTTTTGAGGTATGCTAAATGTCTTGTGACCAATGTATGTATGGGATTGGAAAGCGTTAAATCATGAACGGGGACCAACCCACCACGTTAAAGCATGAACGGGTTTAGATCAGGATTGGAAATCGTTAAAGCATGAACGGGGACCAATCCACCCGTTAAAGCATGAACGGGGATCTCATGTATGTGGCAGTGGGTTCTCCCCTATCATCCCAGTAGTGTCGTTTAGTCTGATCAGGCGATTATGTTATGGGTCACTTTCTTTGAAACATGCCTCTACACAAAATAATGAAGATCATGTATTTTTATGTATGTACAAGTATGCAAGCATATTTATGAAAGTTTTTATGTTATGGCACGTCTATGATATGTATGAATGTTCAAGTTTACTTCAAGTTCAAGTATGTATGTCATATTTTTAAGCTGCATGTGGTTTTATTATGTATTATTCGTTATTCCCAGTTTATACGTGTTGAGTCATTAGACTCACTAGATTTGATCGATGCAGGTGAGGATGTTTATGAGGAGGCTGGAGGTGGGGACCAAGGAGCAGGTTGGGACTGAGCGGGAGGCTAAACCCGAGGACCGCCCACGTTTTGAAATTTTTTTTTATGAAATGATCAAAAACTCTGATTTTATGTCTTGATTTATGATGCTTTGAACATGTATTTTCTTTAGAAAACTTTGTACCTGATCAATTTGAAAGGGTATTTTACATTTAAGAATATTTTTAATTTTTCCGCAAACTTTTAAGTAGTAAAAGTACGGTACGTTACAACATCCTTATCTGAATCGAAGATAATACATAAACCATGCTTGTTTAAAACAAAATGGACGCTAAATTCTTTCAAGCTGCCTCTAGTGCACAACACATTTTTGAGAGTCAACTCTTTCCCAGACGTCATTTTAAAGTTCACTTTCCCTTGTCCCTTGATATCCAAGGTATCAGAGTTCCCTATAAACATTTTTTCACTATTCTCCAATTCTTCCAGAGTCGAAAACATGTCATTATCGTAAAAAACATGTCAGGTGGCTCCAGTATCGATCCACCACTCCCTGGGATTTGAGAAAACCATAGTAACTCAGAAATGATAGCATAGAGGTTCATGTTTGAATTATCCTTGTATATTTTCTCCATGAGATTGACCTCAAGGTTCTTTTTTGGCTTTTTGAATTGAGAAGCCTTGCAGCCCGGGCGGTCCAATTTGTAGCACTTCCTAGAAATATTTTTCTTGAACACATCTTTCTTTGGTTCCAACTTGGAACCTCCACCATCAAATTTATTTGCATTCGAGCTTTGTCCATTTTCGACAATATTAGCCTTAGTCGGCATAACAGGATTGAGAAGAATTCGTTCGGATACTTTTTTTTTATTTAATACGAAGCATAACAACCAGTTCCTCCACATTCACATCCTTTCATTTGTAGTTCAGATAATTATTGAAATCTAAAACGTCCATTAATCGTTTTTCTTAAAAAGTACAATATTTTTTTAAAAAAAAAAACCTAACTATTGCATCGGCCGAACACTCATACATATATATAAAGTATTTTTACACCATTTTAAAAATAAAACAAACAACTAATTTTTGAAAATCAAAGGAAGTATCTCAAAGCATAAAACCATCAAATGTTTTACCAAACCTAAAATCGATTATTTGAAAAGTATAGCCTATATTATCACATCTCAAAAGCATAAATAAGTAGTCTTAAAATATTTAGCATAAATCATAAACGTAAATGCGGAAAGCTAGAAGCGCTGGTACTCGGGTTATGTGCACCTTCAATCTAGCAAGGTCAACCATCAAGACCTCCATTATCATTATTTTCATAATCACCTGCATCGATCAAACCTAGTGAGTCTAAAGACTCAAGACAACATATTCTTGATAACAAATAATACGTGTAAAATCACATGCAACAATGAAAATACTTTTACTTAAAATAATATTTTCATGATCATGACATAAACATTTTCATAATATCATAAACATATCCATAGTTCATTCATCATTTTATCATAAACATTTCCTTTGTCTTCATAAGCATATATGTTTTTCTTTTATTGAATTTGGATCGTTAATTGTGACTTTCGTATCATCATAAGGTCGATGGATCCATCTATCATGTAACCATAGTACTGGGCGGCGGGGATATCAGCGACATTCTCACCTGTCAACTGATCCTTGGCCTATCATAATCATATGGAAATATGATCGTCGGGTTCCCTCGGGGGCTTTCTCCCATAGACGGGCTCCCTCTGGGGCCTTCTCCCACTAATGGGCTCCCTCTAGAACATTCTCCAGTAAATGAGCTCCCTCTGGGCTTTTTCACTCACGATATCCCCAATCATATCATCATAACACGAAAATAGTCACAATTACTTCACCTCCTACAACGTTCATATTATCATAACTTTAAAAAAATCATGCATAAAATATCATTTTTTTTAAACCAAGCATGCATATATCTTTTAATTGTCCATAATAAATAACAAAAATTCATGAACTTTCAAAATAATCATTTTAACATATAAAACAACATTCAGAGCACTGCTATGATGTTTCCTAATTTTCAGGTGTAAAATTATTGTTTTACCCCTAGACGTAAAATTTCACGTTTTTTAATTTTTATTAATTCCATTGACTCTAACATGTTCCAAATAATAATTTAAGCTTAAATTAATTTTCCCATTATTTTATTTAGCTTAAATAGTTGTTTTTTAATTAGTCTTTAATTATTCGTATTTGAGACGTTTTAATCCCGAATAATTTTAAACTTAAATATAAAAGTCCTAAATTTAAAACTTATAATTTTTATATTATTTAGCCCACGTAAACAATGATTTGACCCCTGTGAACCATGTTTCGATTTTATTTTCAAAAAGAAAACCCTAAGTTCATCGACTAAGCCCCTTTAAGCCATCTTGTTATTTTCTCGAGCCAAGATCAAGTCATCATGAGCCAACCTCGAGCCAACCCTACTCTAGACCCTACTGGACCCTTGTAACCCAAGGACCCTGACCCTAGCCCCAAAACGAACCACCCAACCAGAACATGAAGTGGCCGAAAACTCCCGACTCGACAAGGACTCATCCATCGCGCCTAGGACCTAGCCAACCGAATCAGCATCTTGACCAGCACATTGTGCACCGTCCTAGGACCCAAACCCCTTGACCTAGCCGCCCTCTGGCCGAGCCCCTGAGCCCTTGCATGCTGCTACACCAACAGCGCGCAGCATGACTCTTCTTGGGTGGGAGTCCTAGCTTCCTAGGACTCCTCCCCAGCCCTTTAACCCGTGCCCTAGCATGGCTAGGACCCTCTCTCTGACTCATACTAGACCCTAGCCCAGCACTGTCCCAACCAAAACCCAAGCCAAGCAACAAGTCTCAAAACCGAGCCGCTAAAATGACACATGACACCCGATGGTTCCAGCTTTTACTTTTCAAGTTGTTCAGCATATTGGTTGTGATCTTAGGACCCTAACTCATGTAAAAACACCCTTGATCGTATTCCTAACATGGCATTCCTCTTAAACATATACAAACATGATTATGGATCAAGTTCATTCCTTCACAGTTCACATATGATATAAAAACTTAAATTTGTTTCATGATGCAACTTGTTTTCATGAACAAACATTTTCGAACAATTACTATGGTGTGATAGATGATTAAAAAGGATAACATGATTTGCCTTTGCAAACGCACAATTATTCGTTGACGATTGAAGAACGACGACGAGGAGGGCCTTGGCTTGAAATCCAAAGCAATTATCGATGCTTTTCCTTCAATATGATATGTGCCGTGTGATATGTTTCAAGGGAGAGTTTGAAAGTGTATGGGAAGGGGGGGCCGTGAGTTATAAGAGTGGGGAAAAGGGTTTTTTTTTTATGTTACATAGTTTAATTAAAACAATAATCAAGCATTGGCCATTAAGAAGGTTAATTAAGCCCATTAGTGCTTAATAACAATATAAAAATTATTTTGAGTAGAAAAATTTGTGAGTTTATTAGCCGAGTTGCCACCACGTTCGTATTTTGTTGAAAATCCAACACGGGTAAAATTTACGTCCTGGCGTATAACCTCAAAACTCCCATATTTTCAAACATAAGAAAAAACGTCAATCATATTTTAAATAATTAAAAACAATTATTTAGAAAAAAACATTTTCCATTTTTCCGCCATCGGTCTCTGTTCCTCGATCACAAATCGAATAACCCTTAAAATACATTTTAATTCATGTAAGTAGAAAAGCTATTAAAACATCATATAAACATATCACATAATTAATTTAGCAATTAACATTAGTTAATTAGTCTTTTTTCATATTTCCTAGATTTGCATGCAGTTGGATTACGTCGTTTTAATTTTGGACCTTACAATTCCTCCCCCGCTTAAATAAATTTTGTCCTCGAAATTAGAACTTACCGAATAGCTCTGGATAGCGACTCCTCAAGTCCCTCTCGGTTTTTGAAGTAGCTTCTTCTTCCGAGTGATTCAGCTACTTGTCCTTGACCATTGGAATGACTTTGTTTCGGAGTCTTCTTTCCGACCTTTCCAAGATTTGGATAGGTATTTCTTCATAAGTCATATTTGGAGTTAGTTGTAGAGATTCATAATTTAGCACATGTGATGGGTTCGACATGTACTTTAGCAGTATCGAAATATGGAACACAATGTGAACTCCAGAAAGCATCGGTGGCAATGCCAGTATATAAGCTAGTGTCCCAATCCTCTCCAAAATCTCAACCGTACCTATAAATCTTGGACTAAGCTTGCCTGTAGTGACCCGTTCCAGAATCACCTACTAATCAGAACTTAAGCATGCAAAATTAACATTTAAAACTGAATCAGGTAAACAGCGGAAAAACAGTAATACAACCCAATCGAATCTGTAAGTACAAAATACTTAAACAACCAGATCGAACTAAATACCAAGAACAAATACCAACAACTACAGGTCAACCTCTGCCAGCCCCCTGTCCACTCCCTCCTGGACCGTCCAACCTGAGACCTGCCCCATCGAATAGGGTGTCCAAAACAGAGATAAACCGAGGACGTGAGCATAAAACGCTCAGCACCGAAAGCATGAGTATACAAGACTATGACATGCATGTATGCAAAATGTACTGGATACCAGGATCTGGGTATATCGAAATACTGCTCAGGTAAATGACGTCAAGGTATGTAGCACTCTGCGCCGTCGCACCAGGAGGTGGCTCCCATACCAAAATAAACCTGTGGATATACCGGTGACCTGACCACCGTCGGCCAATGGGGTCCAACCATCCACAACAAACGAGGGCTGAGCACCCTCTCAACAGGCTATCTCAAAAATAGTCAGGCTCAACATGATTATGCAAATGCCGCATAATAAACCATGCATCATATGACAGATAATAATGCAACATATAAACATGCAACACATAGTAAAGCATACTCAATCCTGCTATCTCGGATAGTACTTTCGTACCTCAAACCAGTAGATCCTAGCAATCAGTCCTAGAATCAAGTCTGCGTCCGTAGTCAGCCCACTGATGCCGCTAGCTCCCAACTAGAGCACAGCTCCGCTACAAAACCAGTAGCTCCCCGCTAGTGCCTAAACCTCGGGAAAAGACTAGAAACCCATCAGAAACGACTAAAACGCTCTGGAACACTAGGAATTGGCGAGTAACAAATGAAGCCTCGCGCCTCTATTTATAGACAACGATCGGACGATCCGATCCACTTCGGACGATCCGATCCACTGTACACTTCGGACCTTCCGAACCCTTATCGGACGATCCGAACCCTGCATGTCTTCCACGTGTCCAGACACCTGTCTTCGGACGATCCGAACCCTGATCGGACGATCCGAACTCTGCATGTCTTCCATGTGTCCAGCCACCTGTCTTCGGACGATCCGAACCCTGATCGGACGATCCGAACCCTCTTCAGACGATCCGAACTCGGTTCGGTCCTTCCGATCTCAACGAAATATAATTAATCCAATAATTAACTCAAATTAGGCATCGGGATACTACATTGCCTTTCGTGCCAAATCGCATAACACCCTTCATAGGTGTTATTTTCAAAACTACGTGGTCTTCCACTGCAAACTCTAAGTCCCTTCGTCTATTGTCAGCATAACTCTTTTGTCGGCTTTGTGCAGTCTTCATTATCTCACGAATTTTGGCTACAAGCTCGGCAGTCTCTTCAATCACATCCGGATCAATCTCTCTTCTTTTACCAACCTCGTCCCAATGAATAACAGATCTACATTTCCTTCCATAAAGTGCCTCAAAAGGAGCCATCTCGATAGATGATTGAAAACTATTATTGTAGGTGAACTCCACTAGAGGTAATTTCGGTTCCCAACTGGCTTGGAAATCGATCACACGGGCTCGCAGTAAATTTTATAAAATTCGAATAACTCTCTCGGACTGACCATCGGTTTTAGGATGAAAGGCTGTACTGAATAATAACTTGGTCTACATCGCTGCATGCAGACTTTTCCAAAAAGATAACGTAAATCTCAGATCTCTGTCAGAAACAATAGACACATGAATCCCATGCAGACAAATTATCTCTCGAATATATAACTCTGCATACTGAATCATGGTGAAAATCGTCTTAATAGGTAGAAAATGTGCTGATTTTGTAAGACGATCCACTATCACCCATATAGCATTGAATCCCTTAATAGTCTTTGGTAATCCCATAACGAAGTCCATACTAATATTTTCCCATTTTCACTCGGGAATAGGGAGTGGCTTAAGTTTCCCCGCAGGTCTTTGATGCTCTGCTTTGACTTGTTGACATGTCAAACATTCAGTCACAAAACGCAAAATATCATGCTTCATGCCCGGCCACCAATATAATAACTGCAGATCTTTGTACATTTCCGTGCTTCCCGGATGAATGGAATATGGTGTGTCATGAGCTTCCTTCATAATGAGACCCCGCAAAGAATCTTCACTAGGAACCCATAAACGATCTCGATAACGAACTATACCATCCACCTCATAATATAACTTCCGGCCCTTGGCTTCATCTATTGCTCTCAATTTCTGCAATTTTTCATCACTAGTGTAACGCCCAAGATTTGATGACTATCCTCACTGTATCAAGACGAGTCTTTCCAGCGTGCTTATGTCCTCACTCACACGCACCCTAGGAAACTTCCCAGGAGGTCACCCATCCCAAAATTGCCCCAAGTCAAGCATGCTTAACTTTGGAGTTCTTATGTGATGGCTACCGAAAAGAAGATGCGCACCTTCTTGATATGAGTAGTACCAATCAAATCTTTTAAGCCCTCTTCAACTGTACAGTCCATTACATTGAACACTCTCGGAATCCCTCTCCTTTCGGTGTAAGAACGGTTCATTCATGTTCCCTCCACCTAGAATCCTGCCAGGAGCCGCTCATTGTCCGTGCCACCTCATGGCACCGGCGATAACCCCCCGCCCTCTTCGGCCCCGACCCTCACATGCCCACCAGCTTCCGCTTGGTTCATCCCCGAACCACACCATACTCGGAGAGGTCGGCTCTGATACCACTGGTAATGCCCCAGATTCGACGACTGTCCTCACTGTACCAAGATGGGTCTTTCCAGCGTGCTTATGTCCTCACTGACACGCAGCCTAGGAAACTTCCCAGGGGGTCACCCATCCCAAAATTGCCCCAAGTCAAGCACGCTTAACTTTGGAGTTCTTAGAGGAGGAGAAATGTAATGCCCGAGATTTATCCTGTTAATCTGAAGTGATTTAGTGATAATTGAGAGGATTATAACGGAAAGGATCAGACTGGGAAAGACGGAAGAAAACACGAAATATGTTCGAGGATAGAACACCTCGCGCATATGCACGAGTAGTGTGCGCGCATATACGCGAGCTGTGCAGAAGCTAATGGCCGAGTCCAGAGAAGTTGGCGCATGTGCGCCGAGTGAAGGCGCGCATATGCGCGAGCAGAGAAAATCTTAGGCACCGAGACAGTGGGTCTCGCGCATATGTGTCGAAATAGGTCGCGCTTATGCGCGAGACGTGTTGCTCTTATGAGGAGCCATTTGCCCTTGTATAATGCAATATATATGTATTCCTTCATTTCCTCAGCCAGAAAACGAGAGGATCTTCAGGGAAGCTTCAAAGTTTTGAAAGCTTAGATTTGAGATTTCATAGAATCCGTCCATCCGATTTTTAATCCGACTTCAGTACCGTGTTTCTATCGATGAGAGCTTCAACTGGACGTAAGTTTCTTAATTTTTTGATACGATTTGAAATTATGATATGAGAGGAATTATGATTTGCTTATTATTATGTGTTCTGGATATACCGATCAGTATATAATTGAAGTCAGATCGAAGAACAGACTGTTTATGCAATTGTTATGATTTTCAGAATTGATATGATCGAGATTATACAGATTGGAGATTATGATCTGTTATTGTTAAGATTATGATTTGTATTAATATCTATTATAAGTTGTGGTATTATATCTGTGATGTTGAGATTGACGGGTTTATCGAGATTGTGTTGTTATGCCATCAAAACATCAGTAAATTGATATTGATCAGATTCAGTATTGATTGAGATTGTACCGTTATGTCTTTGACATTGATCAGATTATGTCTTGATTTGAGTATTGATCAGAACATGTCTTGAATTGAGTTGTCTATTGATACTGTATTTCTCGATATGTCATTTCTGATTTGAGTGACATTGATTTGAGTATTGATCAGAACATGTCTTGAATTGAGTTGTCTATTGATACTGTATTTCTCGCCGGTGCCATGAGGTTGCACGGACAATGAGCGGCTCCTGGCAGGCTTCTAGGTGGAGGGAACATGAATGAACCGATCCACACCGGAATGAGAGGGATTCCGAGACTGTTCAATGTAATGGAAACAGTTGAAGAGGGCTTAAAAGATTTGATATGTACTACTCATATATATCAAGAAGGTACATCTTCTTTTCGGTAGCTCATCACATAAGAACTCCAAAGTTAAGCGTGCTTGACTTGGGAAAATTTTATGATGGATCACCTCCTGGGAAGCTAACTAGGGGCGTGTGAGTGAGGACATAAGCACGCTGGAAAGACTCGTCTTAATACAGTGAGGACAGTCGTCGAATCTGGGGCGTTACAAGTAGACTGTCCATCACGGATTCTACCTCTCAAAGTCAACTGCACTGATAATGTGGCAAGATTAGGGGCCTCGTCCCTAGCATAAACTGTAAGCTCAAACTGCTGTATCTCGGACTGCGACGGTTTTTTAAGTGATAATTGAGTGATAACTGCTGCTTTACGCCGTATATGTCACTCATCCCGCTTCTAAGGTAAGGCTGCCACTACATTAGCTTTCTCCGGATGATAGCTAATCTCACACTAGTAGTCCTTTAATAATTCAACACATCTTCGCAGTCTCATATTCAATTTTTTTTGGGTGAAGAAGTATTTCAAACTTTTATGATCGGTGAATATTTTGCACTTCTCCCCATATAAGTAATGTCTCCATATCTTCAATGCAAAAACTACTGCTGCAAGCGCAAGATCATGAGTAAGGTAGTTTTTCTCGAGAATTTTCAACTGTCTTGACGCGTAGGCTATAACTCGGTCATTTTGCATCAGTACTGCACCCAAACCAAGTTTAGAAGCTTTGGTATAAAGAACATACTCTCCTTGCCCCGATGGCACAGACAATACTAGCGCTGATATCTAGGCTTGCTTCAACTTATCAAAATTGTCTTGAAATACGCGATTCATGAGATCCACGAAGATCGCTGGCGCATTGGTCAACCCAAATGGAATGACCATAAACTCATAGTGCTCATATCTACTCCAAAACGTTGTCTTGTGAACATCAGACTATTTAACTTTCAACTGATGGTATCCAGAACGAAGGTCAATTTTAGAAAATATCGATGCTCCTTGTAACAGATCAAATAAATCTTCAATTCTTGGCAGTGGATACTTATTCTTGATAGTGACCCTATTAAGCTCTCAATAATCAATGCAAAGTCACAGACTACCATATTTCTTCTTCACAAATAATACTGGTGCGCCCCATTGAGAATAACCAGGGAGAATAAAACCCTTGTCTAGCAATTCTTGTATTTGATCTTTTAATTCTTTCATTTCGGCAGGTGCTAGACGATAAGGTGCTTTAGATATAGGTATTGTGCCCGACATTAGTTCAATAGAGAATTTCACCTCACGATCGGGTGGAATGCCAGAAACATCCTCGAGAAAGATGCTGGGAAAATCTCTGACAACATCAACATTCTCCAATTTGTGGCTGATAGGAGCATATGCGGTTGTGACACATGCTCGAAAAGCTTGGCATCCACGTTTAATAAGCCTCCTCGCACACAGACAAGAGATAATGTGCGGCATTTGCTTGTTTCTCGTCGCCTCAAAGACAAAAGATTTACCACTAGGCGGTCGAATAGACACTGATCGCTGACGAAAGTCAATAGAAGCTCTATTCGCTGATAGCCAATCCATACCAAGTATGATATCAAATTCAGGCATAGGGAGCACAATAAGATCTGTCTGAAACACATCTTTGAATAAACGAAGCTCCAGATTCTTGACAATTTTAGATGTGAGCATTAGATCACCGGAAGGAATAGAAACTTTGAAACCCAAACCCACATCTTCAGGAATAATATTCAGTCGCTTGATGAAGGTTTCAGATATGAAAGAATGTGTAGCTCCTGAATCTAGCAATGCATAGGTTGCTACTAGGGCTGCAAACGAACCGAACATGTTCGCGAGTTTTTTCGAGCCGGCTCGATAAATATTCGATTCGTATTCGAACTTATCGAATTTGAACCGAACTCGAACACGTTCGAACTTTTTTTCGAGCCGAACTCGAGCCCAAATTATTTTGTTCGATAGCTCGCGAATAGTTCGCGAGCCTTAATATTTTATTAATATAATATAATTATTTATATATATATACATTTCGAATATTTCGAGCATTTCGAGCTTTCAAACTTTAATATCCGAGCAATAATTCGAATAGTTCACGAATATATTCGAATATTTCGAGCCGAACTCGAACTCGAACTTCATTTCGAGCCGAGCTCGAGCCCAAATATTTGAAATTATCGAACTTCGAATCGAGCTCGAACTCGAATATACCTATTTCGAGCCGAATTCGAGCCTGAATTTTTTACTATTATTCGGCTCGATTCGGTTCGTTTGCACCCCTAGTTGCTACACCTTGAATGATAATCCTCCCTAGGGCGAAAATGTCTTAATTTTTTTCGTGTTGAAGCTTAAAAAATTTCTATCATTGATTTCCCAAAGTTATGTGAAGATTACACGTTGGACTTAAGAATTTCTTGAAAATTTGTATTTTACCCTTCAATTTTTCGAAATTTACATTTTAGTCCCATTTTTCGAATAATTTCAATTTGACCCTTATATTTTCACAAATTCAAATTTTTGTCCCTTAAATTTTGAAAATTACATATTTGGCCCCTTAGGAATTCGGAAATTGCATCTAAGTTCCTCTACTTTTTGATAAATTGCAATCAGGTCCTTTAACTTTTCGATATTTACATTTTAGTCCTTAAACTTACGAAAATTGCACTTAGACCCCTCAATAAATTCAAAACCATATTCAAACCGTTAATTATGATTTTATTTAAATTTTTGGCCATAAAACTTTTTATTTGGAATTATTACATCCTTTGCATAAAATAAGGCTAAAAAATTAATACCAAGTCTATGGTTTCTAAAATCACAACTTAATTCCAACTGAGGTAGAACATGCAACTTAATTTCCAATAGGTTAATGATCCCAATTCAATTCTAATAAACAATTTAACATTTCATGCCGTTAAAAGCAATATAAAAATATTAAATAATTAGGTTACCGGTAATAAGAGTCGTGTGTGGCTCCTCTTCAGCCTCCTCGGCATGCATAACATAAGCTCTTCCCACCATAGGTGCTCTCTTCTTTGGACAATCAGCAGCTTTATGCACATCTTCCTTGCAAATAAAACACTTGTATGTCTTTACATGCATTTGCCAAGATGAGGGTGATTGCCCATCTTCCTTGCAAATAAAACACTTGTATGTCCCCTACAGGTTGTGGTGGCTTTTGTTGTCCTTGCTTCTTGACTTGACCTTGGGGCTTTTGTGGCCCTTAAGGTCTAGAAGGACCCATATATGACTTCTTTTTTGGCTGATTATTATTTTGGTGATGCTGCCTCTTGCGCTGCATCTCAAACTCAATGTCCTTCAAGGATTGCTCAGACTGGAATGCATAGGTAGTAGCAGTGGCACAATCCAAAGGACACATCATCATAACATTATTTCGTATGGTGGTTCGTAGACCATCCATGAAATGTCTAAGCTTCTCCGCAGCATCCCTCTCAATAAGGGGTACAAATTGACAACCCCTATCAAATTTCCTTACAAACTCCGCAACAGTCGAGTCTCCTTGACGGAGGCTCATAAACTCCCTCTTCAGTCGCTCTCTAACATCAGCAGTAAAATAATTCTCATATAATATCTCCTTCAACCATGACCAAGTAAGAGTAGTGATGTCAATACCATGCTCGGATCCTTACCACCGTAAAGAAGCATCATCCCTAAACATGTAAGTGGCACATCTAACTCTATCAGCGTCTCCCATATTCAAATAAAAAATGAATCCCAAGAGATCGAATCCAACCCTCAGCAGCAAAAGGGTCGGTAGTGCCAAAAAACTCCCTCGGACCTAGCCTCCGAAACTGATCATAAATGTCATGTTGTGGTCTAGGAGCATTCTAAAACTGCTCAAATAAACAGGTCATCCCCTCCAATGCACGTGTAGAAGCATCCCCATTAGGAGGCAGGGGTGGATTCTCTTGTCGGTTCACACTGTTCGCAGCCTGATTCTCAATAACAGGGGAACGTCTACAAGGCATTTTATCTGAACTTTTTCCAAATTTCTAAACGTAATCAAAATGCATTTAAATCTAAGCTTTTATGGTCATGCAACCTAAAATTTCATTTATCATTAAGTTCTAAACATGCATATCATCAAATCGGAATAAGCATGCATCTTAAACATATAAATCATGTTATCATGCATGTACTAAACATTAAATCATATAAAGGATGTAAAAATTACAGATTGAGGCTTGACGGCTGATCTTCCCGACGCTGATGGTGGTACAACCCTTTACAAAACCATTGTTCTGATTTCAAACGAAACGTCCACTAATCATTTTGCTTAAAAAGTACTAGAATATTTTTATTGCATCGGCCAAACACTCATACAAATATATAAAATATTTTGACACCATTTTAAAAATAAAACAACCAACTAATATTTGAAATCAAAGGAAGTATCTAAAAGCATAAAATCATCAAATGTTTTACCAAACCTAAAAAGCGATAATTTGAAAAATATAGCCCATGCTATCAACTCTCAAAAACATCTCAAAAATATAAATAAATAGTTTTAAAATCTTTAACATAAATCATAAACGTAAATGCAGAAAGCTAGAAGCGCTGGTCCTCGGGTTATGTGCACCTTTAGTTCAGTAAGGTCAACCAGCAAGACCTCTATTATCATTATTTTCATAATCATCTGCATCGATTACACTTGGTGAGTCTAAAGACTCAACACTATATATTCTTGATAATAAATAATACGTGTAAAATCACATGCAGCGGTGAAAATATTTGTACTTAAAATAACATTTTCATGATCATGTTGAACATAAACCTTTTCATAATATCATCAACATATTCATAGTTCATTCATCATTTTATCATAAAAATTTCCTTTATCTTCATAAGCATATACGTTTTCCTTTTATTTAATTTAGATTGTTAATTGTGACTTTCGTATCATCATAAGGTCGATGGATCCATCTATCATGTAACCACAGTACTGGGCGGCGGAGACATCAACAACACTCTCACCCTCAACTGATCCTTGACCTATCATCATCATATGGAAATACGATCGTCGGTTCCCTCGGGGGCCTTATCCCATAGACGGGCTCCCTCTGGGCCTTCTCTCGTAAATGGGCTCCCTCTAGGATCTTTTCCCTCACGATATCCCCAATCATATCATCATAATAGTCAGAGTTAGTTCACCTCCTCCAACGTTTATATTATCATAACTTTACGAAAATGCATGCATAAAAATATCAATTTTCTTTTAAAACCAAGCATGCAATATATCTTTTAATTATCCATAATAAATCATAAAAATTCATAAAAATTTAAAAAATCATTTTAACATATAAAACAGCATTCAGAGCACTGCCATGACATTTAATAATTTTCGGGTGTAAAATTACCGTTTTACCCCTAGACGTCAAGTTTCACGTTTTTGACTTTTTATTAATTCCATTTACTCTAAGATGTCCCAAATAATTATTTAAGCTAAAATTAATTTTCTAATAATTTTATTTAGCTTAAATAGTAGACATTTTAATTAATCTTTAATTATTCGTATTTAAGGCGTTTTAAACCTGAATAATTTCAAACTTAAATATAAAATTCCTAAATTTAAAACTTAGACTTTTTATATTATTTTAGCCATCGTAACCATGGCTCGTCCCCCGTGAACCATATTTCGATTTTATTTTCAGAAAGAAAACCCTGAGTGCATCGACTAAGCCCCTTCGAGCCATCTTGTTATTTTCTCGAGCCAAGCTCGAGCCATCATGAGCCAACCTCGATCCCTCTCTAGATCCTATTGGACCCTAAGAACCCAAGGACCCTGACCCTAGCCCCAAAGTCAAACCACCCAACCAGAACATGAAGTGGCCGAGAACACCCAACTCGACAAGGACTCTCTCATCATGCCTAGGACCTAGCCAACCAAACCAGCCCCTGGACCAACACCTTGTACACCCTCCTAGGACCCTAACCCCTTGACCTAGCCCAGCCCGAGCCCCGTGGCCGAGCCCCTGAGCCCTTGCGCGCTGCTGCACCAACAGCGTGCAGCATGGCTCCTCTAGGGTGGGAGTCCTAGCTTGCTAGGACTCCTCCCCAGCCCTCTAAATCGTGTCCTATCATGGATATGACACTCTCTCTAACTCATCTCAGGCCCTAGCCCAGCCCTGGTCCCAACCAAAACCCAAGCCAAGCAACAAGTCTCAAAATCGAGCCCCTACAATCACACATGGCACTCGATGGTTCCAGCTTTTACGTTTCATGTTGTGCGGCATATTGATTGTGATATTAGGACCCTAACTCGTGTAAAAACACCCTTGATCATATTCCTAACATGGCATCCCTCTTAAAAACATACAAACATGATTATGGATCAAGTACATACCTTCACAGTTCACATGTGATATAAAAACGAAAATTTGTTTCATGATGCAACTTGTTTTCATGTAAAAACACTTTCAAACAATTACTATGGTGTGATAGATGATTAAAAAGGAGAATATGGCGTGCCTTTGCGTGTTTAACACACGATTATTCGTTTACGATTGAAGAACGACGACGAAGAGGACCTTGGCTTGAAATCCTAAGCAATTGTGGATGCTTTTCTCTTCAATATGATGTGTGTCGTGTGATATGTTGCAAGGGAGAGTTTGAAAGTGTAGGGGAAGGTGGGCCGTGAGTTATGAGAGTGGGGAAGGGTTTTTTTTTTGTATATCATATAGTTTAATTAAACACTAATCAAGCCTTGGCCCATTAAGAAGGTTAATTAGGCCCATTAGTACTTAATTAAAATATACAAATTATTTTGAGTAGAAAAATTTGTGAATTTATTAGCCGGGTTGCCAACATGTTCGTATTTTTGTTGAAAATCCAACACATGTAAAATTTACGTCCTGGCTTATAACCTCAAAACTCCCATATTTCTAAAAATGAGAAAAAAAAACATCAATCATATTTTAAATAATTAAAAACAACTATTTAATAAAAATATTTTCCATTTTTCCGTCATCGATCTCTGTTCCTCGATCGCAACTCTAATAACCCTTAAAATATATTTTAATGCATGTAAATAGAAAAACTACTAAAACATCATATAAACATGTCACATAATTAATTTAGCAATTAACATCAATTTATTAATCATTTTTCACATTTCCTAGATTTGCATGCAGTTGGATTACGTCGTCTTAATTTTGGACATTACAAAATCATTCCAATCCAGAGAAAGCTTTTCAGTGATAGCCACCATTTGAGAGGTTTCAGTCAGAATTATGCTCTATGCATGAATATATTACAAGATCACTTCGAGTTCCTAAACCTAACTGATCACCGTTTGGAGTCGACCAACTAGCAGTTCAAGAATCGACCAACAATAAACTTCTTGGTTTCGACATCCTCGATTTTGTATTTTCGATCCAGAGACTCCCACAATTCCCGAGCCGTATTTTTCACACTATACACATTGTATAATGAACCAACCAAACCATTAATTGTGTAATTTATACACAATTAGTCTTAATGGTTCCATGCATCAATATCACCATTGGACTACACATCTCCGTCAACCTCATCTAGTTTGGGAGCATCATTGGTGAGGAACCTTGCTAGTTTCAAGGTGGTGAGATAGAATAACATCTTCTGTTGCCACGTTTTGAAATTTGAGCCGTCGAATTTAATGGCTTGTCGGCATGTGAACCTTGAAAATAAGGAGAGTGACTCTAGAGCATTCGAGTCATTTGAATCAATAACCATATCTAAAACAAAATCACGTAATGACTATAACAAAATATGTGTCAAGTTTGTTAGCCAAAATTCTTAAATTTGAAAGATGAGTACATTCGAAAGTTATTGAAGTTACAAAATAATGAAAGAAAGTAGTAAACAGAGACCAGTAACAAGTATAGTTTTCTTAAAACGGATTTTTTTGTGGTGCTTGGTGGCTGCATTATGTTTCCTAGGATACAACAACTAGCCGTATGTAACCTTGATCAGTGCGATATTCGACACCCAATCGCGCTCTCATGTTTGCACACAATTCAAGTCTTTTTCAGTGCAAATCGGGCCTTTGATTCCCAACCCTTATGCAAGCGCATTCGAGAGAGAACCTCTTGACCAACCAATATTACACCTTCATAAATTGTATGTAGAGGTGTGCAATCGGTTAGAACCAAACTGAAAAAAACCAATTTTTTTTCGACCAACCGACAAACCAATTTTAGCTTTTAAAATTGATTAAATCGAACCGATGAAATATCGGAAACCGAAATAACATAATTTTTTTAAAAAAACATTGGTTTTTTCTTTAAAAATTATCACTCATCATCTAATTTTATTAAATTCCAACATTCAATAAAATAATAAGTTGTGGAATAATTATAATTATTTAGGACTTATAATAATAAAATTGGACTTTTCTTTAAAGAACAATTTTTTTTGATACATGTTTAAAGTTCAATTAAAAAAAAAACCAAAATTGTAAAAGGCCCTACCAATAAACCCATTTGACCAAACAAACCTAACCGAAATTGTAAAAATCGATTGAACCTATGTTTTATATTCAAAACCGAAACTGAAGCGATTTAATCGATATTTTTCAAAAATAAAAACCGATGGGCGAAACTAAAATATAATTTTAATCGATTTATAAGTTTTTCTCAGTTTATCTGAGAATTTACACACCCCTAATAAAGTATAACTCAATATAAGATCACTGAAGCCCACTTTGTTTTCCTAGAAGCCATTGTAGGAACATGTTTGGTCCTTAAACCTGATGAATTTTCACTTCAATACATATTAGTTTTGGAAAAATAATATATTTAGTCATGAAATGTAATTTGCATTCTTTATATTTTTGTTCTTGTTAATGATTATTTTATTGTAGTCATATAACTTGCATTTTTTTTCATTTTTTTTATATTTATGGTTAATTTTCATTTTTTCTCCTCCAATTTGCATTTTTCAATTTTTGTCTTTTTTACCGGAGTATGTCATGTATGCTGGAAATTGCTTCTATGGTAGCCCTTACTTCTATAGTTTTTTGGAAAGAAACTTGGATAAGTGCTATTATTTTTTTAGAATATTATGTGGAATTTAAAATTCTTTCATATTTTTAGTTTATTACCTAGTTGGAAAATGAGTACCATGACACATGAAATTTCCCTTTCTAAATCCATATCAACATCTGTTTGCTACAAAAGTAACTTCCAGTCGACAGGCCAGACTTGGGTAAAAAAATGAAAACAAAAGGCAAATTCATTGTTAAAAGTAAAAAAACATAGAATAAAAGACCAAAACTGTAATGCCCGGTTACTCGTACAAATGATACTAATGCGTTTATGTCATTTAATATGTAGTTATTTAACTCATTATGTTTTACATGTTGATTGAGGTATCGATATCGAGATTGGATATGATTTCTAGATTGTCAATGGTTTATTGAGAATGAATATGTGTCTAAATAGTGATAGTAAGTTGTGTAGGTAGAAGTAGTGTAATGAAATTGGTATGAAATGAGATGAAATTATGGCAGTTTTTTCGGGTGTTAGCATAATGATTTGAATATTGATCCAAATTATGTGAGGTCATAACCATTGGAAAGCTAAGATGTAATGCTACAACTTTCATGTTTTGGGTTTTGTCAAAATCATTGTGGAAGACAAGCCAAAAGTATCCCGAAGTGTGTCATGTATATTGTCACTCCTTCACTGACACATGTTGGGAGAATAAGCATAACCTTTTACTCAGACCTCTGAACGACATTAAACCAATTCGAGATTCAAGCCAAGATATAGGGCTACAATTTTACGTTTACCACTTTTTAATATTATGAAAGGAAGAAACGTTTTTGGAGTGATTTTTGATGAAACGGTGTGCAGGGCCGAATGTTGCCCGATGAGAATGACCGCCCGGGCAGACCTGCACAAAAATTTTGCCGAGAGTTCCTCGCCCAGGCGGTAAAAGATGTCCGCCCGGGCGCCGCCTCATGTATAGGAGATAAGTTTCGACTTTTCCAAGCAAATCCCACCATTCTTACCTTATCTAACAGCTAAAGCACGAAGGAAAACAAGGATTATTCCTCCCAAAAGCTCCCTTCTTCATTTCTTTCATGATTTTGAATTAGAATTAAGTTCTCCATCACAAGAACTTCCTACTAGTAGAGGACAATAAAGGAGTTTTTTTCACCTAGTATATACATAATGATTGGTTTATTGATGTATTTTACAATATAGGAGCGAGAAACATCGTCTCAAACCAGTAGTCGTACACTTGGACTGTAAGTTGGCATGTTCTTGAAGTAATACATGAGTAATATTATGAATTTCAAATGCTTCCCATTGATTATTGCTATATGTACATTTTTAGTATCATTATTGATTAGAACATAGCACCAAATTCCATTGTTATGTATAAATCTGAAAGAAACTCAGGAATATTGATGATAGGTGCTATGTTATGAACATGAACATTAAAGGACAATGACTTATTTTTACATGATATAGAGCTTGTTGACATCAAGGGTGGTTTTAAGTCCACCAAACCTATTGGCAAATATATGTTCATGGGGCGTGGGGTTGCCAAAGGTTGCTCCCTGACGTCCAACACAGTAGTTGCTATATAATAAAGCAAGCATGATAGTACAGGTCAACTAATGAGGCTAAAGTACAAAAATGAACATGAATATATGCTATGATATTGCATTGTTTAAAGATTCATTGTTTTTCATGACTTGATATGTATTCCTCCTACGCATATTTCTACGTATAAATGCCAACTTATTGAGTTTTATAAACTCACGTAGCTCATGTATTACAGGATCAGGTAAAGGAGAGACATAAGATGCCGGTTCTCCAATGGATGCTTGTGACGTGACTTACCTCGACAAGAACCTGGACATCTTATTGTATAGCTTCCGCATATGTGTTGTAGTAAATTTTATTTCAGGACATGAAACAAGTTCCATGTTATGTATGATGATACAAAGTATGTTTGTATATGAGAATATGTTTATAAGTGTGTATAAATAGTATTGCTTGATTTTTTGGTGTATACAAAATATAGGGACATCATGCCAAAATTTTTATAAACCATCAAATGGATGTCCCTTTGTTTGAATCACTTCATAATATAGATATATCATTCAAATCCTATTTTGATTATAAGGGTGTGATAAAAAATATATTTTTATCTTTTTTTTTGCTATTTAAAAGTAGTAGCCTACATATGCTCTCACAAGGCTCTTGTTGTCAATGGTAGGGGATCAAAAATTGTTATTCTCTCTGTCTCGCGTTTCAGATAATCTTCGAGAGATATTTAGCAATAGTCCTTCCAATTGTGCAGTAAATTCGTGCTTGCCTTCTGCAGTTGTTGGCATCATCCTCTCGATACATTTTTAGTAACACCTCGAATTGCTGCTGCAACGTTTTAATATTTCCCATATGCCACCAATTTGTTATAGTCCCGTGTTTTAGATCTTGCTATGAGATGAAGAACGGGTGATCCTTTTGTGGCGCCCAAACCTCGCTACGTAATCATGCAACATGTGACGTCATATGCATAAAAATTTTCTTTTCGACGATGTAATAATATAATTCATATACGAAAAAATAATGCAATCACCGCACTATCAACATCAGTGCAGCAGAAACAGTATAATAAATACACACACAACTCAAATAAGACAATAAACTACACCGTCTCTATCTACTATCAACTATAGGACTGTTTGACTAGACAAACCTAGTCCTTCACCACTATCATGTCTCACGCATAGTCCTGTAACCTGCCCAACAGAAACAGCCCTCAAAGGGTGAGCATATACAACAATCATCATCGTAATACCTAACAGTTATATTAACAACATAAAATATAACTGAAATCATAATAGAAATACCCCATTTGCCGTTTCTGGACAATCAGCCAACAACAACATCACAATGCAACAACATCGATGATACGTCGCACCCCAACACCGGCGACAGCAATATCGTCGAACGAACAACAACATCGACGATACGTCGCACCCCAACACCGGCGACAGCAATATCGTCGAACAAATAACAACATCAACGATACGTCGCACCCCAACACCGGCGACAGCAATATCGTTGAACGAACAACATCAACGAGACGTCTCCCAACAACGATAGTCAACAATATCAACAATAATAAACAACAACAAATATAATATCGAATCACCCAATTACGGTGATTCATCATCGTTCAACGCAATAGTATTCATCAATACTAAACAATAACAACATATGCTTGTACGTCAACACGTACCTGATAATCGAGTATATATATAATTTGGCTATTTCTTTGATCCCGAGTCTTGTGATGTATCTAAATAATTCAACAATAATTATTAGATCATTGTCATCGTATCAACAAAATCATAATAGCCTCAATATAAAACATCAAATAGCCCAACAACAAATAATTCAACAAACTATAAAACTCGATTATAAATTCTTATCGTTCAACAATTTAATATTCTGGTGTATTTAATTCACAATGATAACATCAAATACACCATAATAAATTAACTTCAAATAATAGGTTATTTTACAACATCCGTCAAATTACGAAAACTTTCTATCAACGTGTAGCATATACTTCGTAGACTCCAAATATATAATCAGAATTAATAGCAACTGACAAACAACTCTCCAATCTCAATCCAACGATTAAAAATCCCTAATTATAATAAATTAGGAATAATTCAAAATAACATCACTATAATCTTCTCTACTTCGTTAAAATCATACACTATTCAACAATCTTCAATTTCTGTATGATTTAACAATTTATCGGATTTATTCCAGAAATCGAAAAATTTCAAACATCACCAAAACTACAAAATTTATACCTCAAATCGAAGACCTCGTGTCAACGATCCCAGAACTGAAGTCGGTTCGTCGATTGGATAAACCGATAAGTCGCACGATTGAAAAGAAAAATCAGAACTTTCTTTGCTTCTCTCACCTCGCGTCTCGGTTGCTTTCTTTGTTCTTGTCAATTCCACCGATTCAAATTTTTTTTATTTTTTTTATTTTTTTTAATATTATATTATATTATATTATATTAATAAAATATATAATATATAATATTAACATTTTAACACCGGTATATCCCTTTGGACCAGTCAAACGATCAAATTTTCCAAAACTCAAAACATGAAACTTCTATATCTTTGAGTTTTCTACGTTATATCCAAATTTCAAATCATTTAGAATTCATATGACCAACATATGTCATATTTCATTCTTTTAAAATCATTAATTATTTAGTAATCTCATATTACTAAATCAACAACTTGTAATATTTAATTCAGGCATTACATTTCTACCCCCCTTAAATGAATTTCGACCCCGAAATTAATCAACAACAGTAATAACATGCATAAATAAAGATACGTCATACCATCAGAATAAGTAGGGGTAGAGCTCCCTCATATGCCGCTCTGTCTCCCAAGTGGCCTCTTCGACACCTCTATGTTCCCACTGAACCTTCACCATCGGTCTAAGCTTACTACGAAGCTTCCGTTCAGATCGATCCAAAATACAAACTGGTCTCTCAACATAAGACACGTCAGGATCTAACTGAACCTCAGAAATATCCAACACATGTGAAGGGTCTGGCTCATATTTCCGCAACATCGACACATGAAACACATCATGTATACCAGATAAATATGGAGGTAGAGCCAATCGATAAGCCAAAGTGCCTATCCGCTGCAATATCTCATACGGGCCAACATATCTCGGTGCCAACTTTCCTTTCATACCAAATCGTACTGTGCCATGAAAAGGAGAAACTTTCAAAAATACTCGATCGCCCTGCTGAAACTCTAAGGGTATTCGTCTTTTATTTGCATAGGCGGCCTGTCTATCTTGCACTGCTTTTAATCGTTGATGTATCAACTTTACTTTCTGTTCCATTTCATGAATCATAACAGGACCGGTAACTGCAGTTCGATCAACGTCATCCCAGTATAACGGAGATCTACAGCGTCTCCCATACAATGCCTCAAATGGAGCCATCTGGATACTACTATGATAACTATTGTTATATGCAAACTCTACCAATGGAATAGATGACTGCCAAGCAGATTTAAAATCCATAACATAAGCACGCAACATATCCTCCAGCGTCTGAATAGTACGCTCAGTCTGACCATCTGTCTGAGGATGATAAGCTGTACTCAATCTCAACTCTGTCCTCATCACAGTCTGCAATCCTTCCCAAAAATGAGAATTAAATCGAGGATCTCTATCAGAAATAATAGACATTGGAATCCCATGTAATCGTACAATCTCTCATATATACAACTGTGCCATCGTCAAGTACGTACTACTCATGCTATAGGGTATAAAATGTGCAACTTTCGTCAATCGATCAACAATCACCCAAATAGCATCAATAGTTCCAGTGGTTCTTGGCAAATGAGTCACAAAATCCATCGATATGTGCTCCCATTTACAAGTCGGTACTTCTAAACTCCTCAATTCACCTCCTGGCCTTCTCCTCTCAGCTTTGATCTGTTGACAATTAAGACATCGACGTACAAAATCAATCACATCAAGTTTCATTCCCTTCCACCAAAACTGAGAACGTAGATCCTTATACATCTTCTTGCCACCAGGGTGGATAGAATATCGACTACAATGTGCACGCCGCAACAGGACCTGGCGCAACTCAGATATATCAGGAACTACCCATCTATCATTCATCCTCAAACTGCCATCATCAGCCACTTTAAAACAAGTATCTTGTTTCCGAGAAACCAACTCCTTCCATCGCTGAACTCTCTCATCTGTCATCTGTGCATCACGAATGCAATCATATATATCTGGTTCAGCTAATAAGGTAGATACTTGAATAGGAGTCGTCGAGATATCAAAATCATATCCCAAGGAACAACAAGACATCATCATAGCTGATAAGCGACTGACATCCTCTGCAGTACAACTCACTTTACGGCTCAATGCATCAGCTGTAAGATTGGCTCGACCAGGATGATATTCAATCTCACAATCATAATCCTTCAGCAAATCTAGTCATCGTCTCTGTCTCATATTCAACTCTGTCTGTGTAAACAGAAATCTCAAGCTCTTATGATTAGTATAAATCGTAAACGAGGTACCATATATGTAAAGCCCGGAAATGTTAAATCTGAAAAATTGTGATATTATTAGTTAATCGGGATTGCTATAGTTATAGACGGAACATCCCGAGATTAGATTGGTCAAAAAATGTGAAGGGTGCAATGTTTGAACAGAATGAGTGGCGCCCGAGCGGTAGAAAGAGCCCGCCCGAGCGCCATTGTTCAACAAAATTATGTTTTGAGCAGAACCTTCCGCGCCCGAGCGGTACATTTTGACCGCCCGAGCGCCAAAGTGTCATCCGAAAAGATTTGGACAGAAACTGCCGCGCCCGAGCGGCACATTCTTACCGCCCGAGCGCCGTCGAAAATGTGTTAAAGTTTTAAAGAAGACACGTATGAAATTACATGCAATATATATAATGTGTTGTCTTCATTGTCCCTTCGTTCTGGACAGCAAGAACCGAGAGAGAGAGCTTTGTATACTCTCCAAGTTTCTTCTTAGCTTGAATTGTTGGTTTTGCAAGATTTACACATCCAAATTTCAATCCAAGCTTAGATTCTTGATCCTTATGCTTCTAGCTTCAAGAAAATGTAAGTATCTTTAAGTTTCAGCATGTTTTGAAAGTTATACGTTGGGGAAACTTTAATATGCTCATAGATATGTGTTATTAAGATGATTATGAGTGTATATGCGAAATCAGATCGAAGAAATGGTACCGTAAGCAATTGTTATGAATTTCAGCATGATTGAGAACTATATTATGCAGATTTTGAATACTATCATATGCCTATTATGATGGTTATGAGCTGAGGATTATATAGTGTTAATATATGATGAGATTTGGAGTGATCGGTATCGAGAAACCACGCCGATATGCTGTCAAAATTATACCGAGAATGATTATTGAATTGTACAAGATTTACCTTGAGTAGTATGTTGACATGATACTCCTATACATTGCTATTTCAGATCCATCATACCTCACGTCGACATCGAGACCTCGACATCGATAAAAGTTTAGCAAAGAAAGGTATAGTACATGTTTTGTTTGGGGAAATACAACTCAAATGAGATTCAATTTGATTTTCCCAACCAAAATCACATACTAGATTTATTGTTTATCTTGAATTATGATTGTGATTTGTTTATGAATTGTATTCAAATCTTTGAGATGTTTATGCATTGTTTACAGATTGTTATGCATTGCATTTAAGATAGGGAGTCTTGACAGAAACAGTCAAACTTCTAGATGTTCGGTGATATCACAGCTTAGGAGAAGATTCGTCTCCTATTGTAGATGTGGATACAGATTAGGCCGAAGTCTAGGAATAAGACGTACCGTCACCCCGATTGGGAGGGTAGGTGATAGATCGTCTTATTCACACCGGGATCCCTAGAGTTCTAGTCGAGTCGAGTCCATACATGGTTTGATTCGCATTGCATTGCATGTCTATATGGGTGACATTCATTATAGCATGTTTCATGTTTAGATTGATATATGCATGTATACATGTTTATACTGGGATTTGTTCTCACCGGAGTTTCCGGCTGTTGTTATGTCTGTATGTGTGCATAACAACAGGTGGGGCAGGATCTGGGTCAAGACAGAGATGAGATCGTGATAGCGTGGTGACTTCGGGCACAGCAGAGGACTAGTGGTTTTTAATAGACTTGTACTATTTGTATTTGGTTTTTTGTAGTAAACCCTAGTTGGATTAGTGTACTAGAACATGACATGTTGTATGTTTGTAATATAAATAAAGAACTTAGGCTTGTTTACATACATTAGAATTAATGTTGAAAAGCAAAAATTTGACCCACTTTTTATATTAATGATCCATTTAATCCCAAAGAAAAGAATTAGAGCCCGGGTCCCCACAACAGGTGGTATCAGAGCGATAAATCCTTTAGAGTGAGATAAGATAGGATGAGCGGGGTAGATCGAGTCTTCTTCCTTGCCTTATGATGTGCTAGCATGATTTATTGCTTTCATTATTGCATGGTGTATGATTATCTGACTTGTATTACAGCATGTGTTAGTAAAGACTGAATCAGAAGCGATTCTGGATCAGAGGTAAATGATCAGAGGAGGGCTGAGACAGTTTGTATAGCTTGTATACTAATGTGTTGAATAGCAGATACAAGCCTCCTAGAAGAGCAGCAGTGCCTCTACGACCCACAGCACCAGAACAGGGTAGCACATCCGGAGATCCAATGGATGTTACTGCTACACCCATGGAGACTCTGTTAAAACGATTCCAGTCTTTCCGACCACCGACCTTAAAGGGCACAGAAAACACAATTGAATGTGAAAGTTGGTTGGAGGATATCGAGATGTTATTCGAGTCTCTGGAATAAAGTGATGAGAAGCGAGTGAAACTCATTGGCCATCAACTGCAAGATGTGCCTAAAAACTGGTGGTTGAACATCAAAAGAGCATTGGAACAGCGTGGCACGGAGATTACATGGAAAGTGTTCAAGACAGAGTTTTATCAGCGATTCTTTCCTATATCCTACCGTAAAGATAAAGGCGCTGAGTTTGCAAACTTGAGGCAAGGGCAACTAAACATCGAAGAGTACGTCGCTAAATTTTCTTCCTTGCTTCGTTTTGCACCTCATGTTTCAGGTAGTGATGAGGTCGTGGCAGATCAGTTCATAAACGGCTTAAATCCCGATATCTTTACATTGGTAAATACTGGAAGACCCAACAATTTCGCTGAGGCATTGAACCGTGCCAAAGGAGCAGAAGCAGGATTGCTTAGGCAACGGAGTGCTCCGTATGTTGCTCCGATTCCGAGACCACCACTACCTCCAGCACAACCTCCTCTTAGATTTGATAGCGGCGGTAGTAGCAGCGGGCGAAAGGATCAGCTGAAAGCGAAAGGAAAGCAGTTCAAAAGACCTGGGAGCAGCTCATCAAGCTCCAGTGGATCCAGACAGAGTGGTTTTGATCAGAGTACCAGGTACACGGGTGTATATTGCAATTCTTGTGGTGGCAGGCATGCCACAGAACAGTGTCAGGGTGTAGGGGGCAGATGTAACATATGCAGGCAACAGGGGCATTTCGCCAAAGTGTGTCCCCAGAGAAGCTCACAGAGATTTCAAGGTGCAGGGTCATCTGCATCCGTAGCTCAGCCTGAGAGGCAAGCTTCATCTGTTCACTCCTTTCAGCCACCACAGACACAGACGCAGCCCAGAGGCAGAGGTAGCCAGACTGTGAGCCAACCTCCTCGAAAACAGGCTCAGGTGTTTGCATTGACAGAGAAGCAAGCACAGGATGCCCCAGATGATGTCATAGCAGGTAATTGTTCTCTTTGCGGTTATCCTGCCTATATATTGATAGATATGGGTGCATCGCATACATTCATCTCAGAACGATTTGCATTATTGCATTCCCTGCCTGTTGAGTCTTTGTTGGATGTAGTGTCCATTACTTCTCCGTTGGGAAGTGGTTTGATAGCTGTGACCATGGTTAGACATTGCATCTTACAATTTGAGGGTCATGAAATTGATCTAGATTGCATAGTACTGGGGTTAGATGATTTTGATTGCATTGTTGGGATTGACATGTTAACTAAGTACAGATCCACTGTGGATTGTTTCCACAAGATTGTCAGATTCAGACAAGAAATGGCAGAAGAGTGGAAATTCTACGGTAAGGGTTCCAGATCTCGGATTCCCTTGATTTCGGCTTTGACTATGAATAAGTTGTTGCAGAAAGGAGCAGATGGGTTCCTTGTGTATGCAGTAGATGTACAGAAATCGAACCCGACATTGGCAGATTTACCAGTAGTACGGGAGTTTGCAGATGTGTTTCCAGAGGAGATCCCAGGATTACCTCCAGTGCGAGAGGTAGATTTTAGCATAGATCTTATGCCAGGTACTGTCCCTATATCCCGAGCCCCGTATAGGATGGCGCCTGTGGAACTGAAAGAACTGAAAGCACAATTAGAAGATCTATTAGCCAAAGGGTATATCCGTCCTAGTGTATCTCCATGGGGTGCACCAGTACTCTTTGTGCGAAAGAAAGATGCATCGATGCGATTGTGTATAGATTATCGGCAATTGAACAAAGCGGCTGTGAAGAATAAATATCCCTTTCCGCGCATCGACGATTTATTTGATCAATTACAAGGATCATCTGTTTATTCTAAGATCGATTTGCGATCCGGATATCATCAGCTCAGAGTACGAGATGTAGACATACCGAAGACAGCATTTCGAACCAGGTATGGACATTACGAATTCATTGTCATGCCTTTTGGGTTAACAAATGCTCCAGCGGTATTTATGAGCTTGATGAACCGAATCTTTCAGAGGTATTTGGATGATTTTGTGATTTTTTTCATTGATGACATTCTGGTGTATTCAAAGAACAGAAATGAGCATGCAGAGCATCTCAGAATTGTATTGCAGACATTGAGGAATGAGAGATTGTATGCTAAATTGTCAAAGTGCGAGTTTTGGTTGAATCGAGTTGTCTTTTTGGGACATATCATATCTGGAGATGGTATTGCTGTAGATCCAAGTAAAGTGGAAGCTGTGATTAGCTGGCCAAGACCAACTTCTGTTCCAGAAATACGCAGTTTCATGGGTCTGGCAGGATATTATAGACGATTTATCAAAGATTTCTCCAGTATTGCAAAACCAATAACCCAGTTGACACAAAAGAATGTGCCATTTATATGGTCTGAGGATTGTGAGTCTAGCTTCGTGGAATTAAAGAAGAAGCTGACTAGTGCTCCAGTACTGACGATACCTTCAGGTACGGGTAATTTCGTTGTATATTGTGATGCCTCTCACAGAGGTTTGGGATGTGTTCTTATGCAGCAAGGTCATGTGGTCGCATACGCCTCGAGACAATTGAAGCCACATGAAGTTCGATACCCCATTCACGATCTTGAATTGGCGGCTATCGTATTTGCATTAAAGATCTGGCGTCACTATCTCTACGGCGAGAAATTTGAGATTTACTCCGATCACAAAAGCCTGAAGTATCTATCACTACAAGAAAAAAGCCCAACAACAACGCAGCTACGACAACGGTTTTTTTTGTCAAAAAAACCGTTGTCGTATAGTTTTCACAACGGTTTTAGTGAAAACCGTTGTCGTAGGTGTGTTTTGACAACGGTTGTGTAAAAACCGTTGTCTTTTATGGTGTCAACGACAACGGTTTTCTAAAAACTGTTGTCTTTCAGCGTTTTTTTTTGGACAATCGACAACGGTTTCTTAAAAACCGTTGTCTTAGATATGTCTACGACAACAGTTTTAAAACCGTTGTCTATGAGCGTGTTTTTTTCGTGATACGACAACGGTTTTTAAAAACCGTTGTCTAAGAGCGTGTTTTTTTTTGGGATACGACAACGGTTTTTAAAAACCGTTGTTGATTGACGTTTTTTTTTATAGAAACGACAACGCTTTTAGTGAACCGTTGTAGATTAGCGGTTTTTTTTTAGAAACCACAACGGTTGTAAATAACTGTTGTTAAAATTATAAATCAGAGACGGTTTAGCGACGGTTTAAACAAAAACCCGTCGCTATTAGCGACAGGTTTACTAAAACTGTAACAAAATTTAATGTAGCGACGGTTGTAAAACCTTCGCTAAAACTAGATCGGCGACGGTTTTAGAAAATCAGTCGCCGATTTAAAATTTAAATAGCAACAGGTTTTCAAACCGTCGCCGATTTAGATTAAACCGTCGCCGATTTACAATACACCGTCGCCGATTTAGTTTAGACCGTCGCCAAATTAGCGACGGTTAACATTAAACCGTCGCCGATTCACAATTTCGCGACGGTTTTAATTAAACCTTTGCCATTTTCAAAAAATTCCTTCCCACCTAAATTTCCCACCATTTTCTTTCACAACTCTCTATAAATACACACAACTTTACTTCAATTTCTTCCACTTCACTTTACAACAATTAAAATTTTTCTCACTTACATGATTTTACAACTTCACCACACTTAAATTTTTGTCTATTCACGATTTTACAACTTCACAACACTTAAAATTTTTATCTCTTACACGATTTTTTTATCACTTCAAAACGATTAAAATTTTTATCTCTTACACGATTTTTTTATCACTTCAAAACGATTAAAATTTTTGTCTCTTACACGATTTTATCACTTCACGACTTTCAAATTTTTTATCTCGTCCACGATTGTATCAATTGAAAACACAGATTTATTAAATTCTTAAATTTTTTTTTATTTTACCTAAAATATTAGCGACAGAATCTATAAACCGTCGCTAATTAGCGACAGTTAAGCACACGAATACCGTCGTTAACTTAGCGACGGTAATAAGTAAACCGTTGCTAACTTTAGCGACAGTTTATCCAGCCGTCGCTAATTAGCGACGGTTATTATATAACGACCGTCGCAAATATCTTTTGCGACGGTTATGAAAACCGTCGGAATTTGTCTTTTCGACAACACCTTTTCACAAATTGTAGCTACGACACCGGTTTAAAACCCTTGCATAACCGTTGTCGTTGCTAGAAATTACAACGGTTTAACACTGTTGCAAAACCGTTGTCGTTGCTAGAAAAGACAATGGTTTAAAACCGTTGTCGTTGAAGACACTTTCAACAACAGTTACAACAGTTTTATCTGGCCTACGACAACGGATTTTGGCGTTTTTGTTGTAGTGTATTTTCTCAATCAGAACTAAATATGCGGCAGCGTAGATGGCTTGATCTACTGAAAGACTTTGATTGCGAGATCAAATACTATCCAGGGAAGTCAAATGCGGTAGCGGACGCCTTGAGTAGAAAGGTTTGTTCTTTATCCTTATCGACGATAGGTGTTACAAAGTTAGTTGAAAACTGCTGTTTGTCTGGATTAGAATTCGATACAGATAGTAGGCCACTACGACTTGCCTCCATTCATGTTGAACCTGATTTGATTTGGAGGATTAAAGAAGCACAAAGAATGGATCAGAATGTGCAGAAATCGATTCAGATGGTCAGATCAGGGCATTTGTCAGAATACCAAGTACGTGATCATGTACTGTATGTGAATAACCGTCTTGTCGTGCCAGATGCTTCAGATTTGAGACATCAGATTCTATCAGAAGCACACTGTAGTCGGTTTAGCATTCACCCTAGTGGCCGAAAGATGTACAATGACTTGAAGACACAGTTCTGGTGGAAGCAAATGAAGTCAGATATCGCCGAATTTGTGTCAAAGTGCTTGAATTGCCAGCAAGTGAAAGCCGAGAAGAAGAAGCCCGGAGGTTTACTTCAGAGTTTAGCCATTCCAGAATGGAAATGGGATCACATTTCCATGGATTTCGTGACGAAGTTACCTCGATCATCTAAAGGCTGTGATGCGATTTGGGTCATTATTGACAGACTGACCAAATCCGCTTGCTTCATTCCGTACAAGATGACGTATCGACATGATCAGATGGCGGAGATATATGTCCAAGAGGTAGTTAGATTACATGGTGTGCCGAAGTCTATCGTATCAGACCGTGATCCACGATTCACTTCACACTTCTGGCACAGTTTACAGCAGGCCTTAGGTACGACATTACACCTGAGTACTGATTATCATCCTCAGACAGACGGACAGTCAGAGCGGACTATCCAGACTTTAGAGGATATGTTGAGAGCCGTAGTGCTAGATTTTGGCACTAGTTGGCAAGATTCTCTACCTCTTTGCGAATTTTCTTACAATAATAGCTATCAGACCAGCATTGAGATGGCACTGTTTGAAGCTTTATATGGCAAGAAGTGCAGATCTCCGCTGTACTGGGATGACATCTCAGAAGTACCAGAACTTGGGCCGGATATGATTCGTGACATGACTGAGAAGGTGTGGGGACCCGGGCTCTAACTCTTTCTTTGGGATTTAAATGGATCATTAATATAAAAAGTGGGTCAAATTTTCGCTTTTACATTAACTCAAATGAAAGCTAACACAAAAAGATTCTATGTTATTCAACAACATAATATACAACCATAAGATACAAATATGTCTGGTTCCAAACCATATTCGACAACTAGTAATTAAATATAGTACATGCCAAAAGTACAACTACTAGTTCTTCTGCTAAGCCCGAGATCAACACGCTATGTCCGTCTCTCATCCTCTGCGTAACCCAGATCCTGCCCCACCTGTTGTTATGCACACATACAGACATAACAACAGCCGAAAACTCCGGTGAGAACAAATCCCAGTATAAACATGTATACATGCATATAATCAATTAAACGTGAATCATGCTATCATAAATGACATCATATGCACATGCAATGCAATGCGAATCAAACCATGTCTGGACTCGACTCGACTAGAACTCTAGGGATCCCGTATGAATAAGACGTCAATGGCTGTCACCTACCCTCCCACTCGAGGTGACTTTACGTCTTATTCCTAGACTTCGGTCTGAGCTGTATCTATGGCTGCAATAGGAGTCAGGGCTGCTCCTAAGCTGAGATACACCGAACATCTAGATAGTTGACAATGGCTGTCAACGACTCTCCTATCTTAAATGCAATGACTATCAATCTGTAAACAAAGCATACTCATATTCATATCTGAATATTATAATAATCTTACATGCTTGAATACAATTCTTATAATCAAAGCATAATCATGTTACAACATTGAATATAATTCTATACACAATTTATAAACATGATATAATTAAATACAATCATCTAGTATGTGGTTTGGTTTGGGAAACTCAAATAATGTCTTATTTGAGTTGTGGCTTCCCAAACAAACATGATTTATACCTTTCGTCGTAGAATCGCTGTCACGGTCGCCAAACTGAATCTGAAATGGAAATGTCGATACACAATCTATCAATCTTTAATCTAATCAACACTTAACCAAGTCACTACGTGATCTCAATACAATTTGACGGCATAACGACGTGATTCTCGATACCGGTCAATCAAATCTTAACAGATATCAACATTATCTCATTCTCAATCATTCTAATTCATAACCGAATACAATATCCATCCAAAATACAATAAATCCTATCCCAACAATTCATAAATCATACTGAAATTCATAGGAAATGCATATGGTATCCTTTCTTTGATCCGTTTACAAATATATCATGCTCAATATGCCAAGAACACAATATAACTATCATATTCTCATTTCCCCAATATCTGAATTTCAAAACTTACTGAAATCGAATAGACTTACATCACTTTGTAGATAAGGAAGAGAAAAGCTCAAAACCGAAGTCTGATTTGAATTTGGGTTACTAAATCTTGTAAGAGCACAATTTGAAAGTAGGAAGAAATGAAGCTTTTCCCCTTTGAATTCTCGAGCCTTTCTGCTGAAATGAAGAAAGAATCGAAGCCAACTTATATATATATATTGCATGATTCAAGACACATGGCAAATCCTTTGTATTACACGTCTCGCGCATATGCGCGGCATTACTCGCGCATATGCGTCGAACCTACTGTCTCGGCAGATTTAGCACTCGCGCATATGCGCCACTAAACTCGCGCATATGCGCCAATGGTTCTGGACGCTCCGCGCATATGCGCCACTACTCTCGCGCATATGCGCCAAGGCTGCTGTACATGTCGCGCATATGCGCCACTCTTTCCGCGCATATGCGCCAATGCTACTGGAATTCTCATGCATATGCGCGCATTCCTTCGCGCATATGCGCCATAGCTTCGGCTCTTACTTATTCTTTTGACTATCTTTCACATCTTTATTGTACATTTTCCTTTCTTTTCTAGTCCAATGAAATACATCTACAATCATCTTAATTATCAACAAATCCATCTGATTATGATAACTAAATCTTCGAGCCTTACAGAAGGTGAAAGTTATTCAGAAAAGAATGAAGACAGCACAAGATAGACAAGCAAAATATGCCAATGTCAGACGTAGACCGTTGGTATTCGAGCAAGGAGACCGAGTATTTCTAAAGATTTCTCCCTTTAGAGGCGTTCTTAGATTTGGTAAGCGTGGAAAGCTGTCTCTTCGATACGTCGGTCCTTACGAGATCTTAGAGAAGATTGGCGACCGAGCCTATCGACTTGCTCTTCCTCCTTCGTTATCCGGGATACATGATGTTTTTCATATGTCAATGTTGCGTAAGTATATGCCAGATATTTCTCATGTCATCCAGCCTGAAGAAGCGGAGCTTGATCAGACCTTGAGCTATGTCGAACAACCGATACAAATTCTTGATCAGAAAGAAAAGAAGCTCAGGACGAAAACTATCCCGTTAGTGAAAGTCCAATGGAGTCGTCATGGCATCGAAGAAGCGACTTGGGAAACAGAAGCAGATATGCGGCATAAACATCCCGAGTTATTTTTATGATGTGAGTGTTTATTCAATTTTCGATTTCATTACACCTTTCATATGATTTAATTTCTTATTGCAAGTTCGAGGACGAACTTATATCCAAGAGGGGGAGAAATGTAAAGCCCGGAAATGTTAAATCTGTAAAATTGTGATATTATTAGTTAATCGGGATTGATATAGTTATAGACGGAACATCCCGAGATTAGATTGGTCAAAGAATGTGAAGGGTGCAATGTTTGAACAGAATGAGTGGCGCCCGAGCGGTAGAAAGAGCCCGCCCGAGCGCCATTGTTCAACAAAATCATGTTTCGGGCAGAACCTTCCGCGCCCGAGCGGTACATTTTGACCGCCCGAGTGCCAAAGTGTCATCCGAAAAGATTTGGACAGAAACTGCCGCGCCCGAGCGGTACATTCTTACCGCCCGAGTGCCGTCGAAAATGTGTTAAAGTTTTAAAGAAGACACGTATGAAATTACATGCAATATATATAATGTGTTGTCTTCATTGTCCCTTCGTTCTGGACAGCAAGAACCGAGAGAGAGAGCTTTGTATACTCTCCAAGTTTCTTCTTAGCTTGAATTGTTGGTTTTGCAAGATTTACACATCCAAATTTCAATCCAAGCTTAGATTCTTGATCCTTATGCTTCTAGCTTCAAGAAAATGTAAGTATCTTTAAGTTTCAGCATGTTTTGAAAGTTATACGTTGGGGAAACTTTAATATGCTCATAGATATGTGTTATTAAGATGATTATGAGTGTATATGCGAAATCGGATCGAAGAAATGGTACCGTAAGCAATTGTTATGAATTTCAGCATGATTGAGAACTATATTATGCAGATTTTGAATACTATCATATGCCTATTATGATGGTTATGAGCTGAGGATTATATAGTGTTAATATATGATGAGATTTGGAGTAATCGGTATCGAGAAACCACGCCGATATGCTGTCAAAATTATACCGAGAATGATTATTGAATTGTACAAGATTTACCTTGAGTAGTATGTTGACATGATACTCCTATACATTGCCATTTCAGGTCCAACTCAAATGAGATTCAATTTGAGTTTCCCAACCAAAATCACATACTAGATTTATTGTTTATCTTGAATTATGATTGTGATTTGTTTATGAATTGTATTCAAATCTTTTGAGATGTTTATGCATTGTTTACAGATTGTTATGCATTACATTTAAGATAGGGAGTCTTGACAGAAACAGTCAAACTTCTAGATGTTCGGTGATATCACAGCTTAGGAGAAGATTCGTCTCCTATTGTAGATGTGGATACAGATTAGGCCGAAGTCTAGGAATAAGACGTATCGTCACCCCGATTGGGAGGGTAGGTGATAGATCGTCTTATTCACACCGGGATCCCTAGAGTTCTAGTCGAGTCGAGTCCAGACATGGTTTGATTCGCATTGCATTGCATGTCTATATGGGTGACATTCATTATAGCATGTTTCATGTTTAGATTGATATATGCATGTATACATGTTTATACTGGGATTTGTTCTCACCGGAGTTTCCGGCTGTTGTTATGTCTGTATGTGTGCATAACAACAGGTGGGGCAGGATCTGGGTCAAGACAGAGATGAGATCGTGATAGCATGGTGACTTCGGGCGCAGCAGAGGACTAGTGGTTTTTATTAGACTTGTACTATTTGTATTTGGTTTTTTGTAGTAAACCCTAGTTGGATTAGTGTACTAGAACATGACATGTTGTATGTTTGTAATATAAATAAAGAACTTATGCTTGTTTACATACATTAGAATTAATGTTGAAAAGCAAAAATTTGACCCACTTTTTATATTAATGATCCATTTAATCCCAAAGAAAAGAATTAGAGCCCGGGTCCCCACAATATAAATAGTGTCGCCATATCTTCAAGGCAAAGATAATGGCCTGCCAACTCCAAGTCATGCACATGGTACCTTGTTTCGTGTGGTTTCAGCTGTCTCGAGGCATATGCCACAACATGTCGATCCTGCATCAAAACACATCCCAACCCATGTAATGATGCATCAGTATAAACAACAAACCTCTCGTTTTCTGTAGGAATTGATAACACTGGTGCGGTCGTCAGTCGGTGCTTCAACTCTTGAAAACTCCTCTCACATGCTTCAGACCACTGAAATCGTACACTTTTCTGAGTCAACTGTGTCAAAGGTCTAGCAATCATTGAAAATCCCTCAATAAATCGACGATAATAACCTGTTAAACCCAAGAAACTACGGATCTCTGGTACAGATGTAGGTGCAAACCACTGTAACACGGCTTCGACCTTCGTTGGATCAACAGAAATCCCATCTCTCGATATAACATGACCCAAGAAGACCACTCGATCCCACCAAAACTCACACTTACTGAGTTTGGCATACAGTTGTCTGTCTCGCAACACCTGTAACACTGAACGCAAGTGCCCTACATGCTCAGCCTCACTCCTGGAATATATCAATATATCATCAATGAACACAATAACAAACCGATCGAGATAAGGCTGAAATATCCTATTCATCAAACTCATGAACACAGCTGGAGCATTTGTCGACCCAAACGGCATAACCAAAAACTCATAATGCCCATATCTGGTCCTGAATGCTGTCTTCTGAATATCCTCATCTCTAACTCGTATCTGATGATATCCTGACCTCAAATCAATCTTCGAATATACTGAGGTTCCCTGTAACTGATCAAACAAATCATCAATACGAGGGAGGGGATATTTATTTTTAATCGTTACCTTATTCAGCTGTCGATAGTCCATACAAAGCCGCATCGTTCCATCTTTCTTTCTTACAAATAGGACTGGTGCACCCCAAGGCGATACACTAGGGCGAATGTATCCCTTGTCCAGCAAGTCCTGCAACTGGGCTTTCAACTCTCTCAACTCTGCTGGTGCCATTCTGTAAGGAGCACGAGAAATAGGGGAAGTACCTAGCATCAACTCAATCCCAAACTCCACATCACGGGCCGGTGGGAAGCCTGGGATCTCATCAGGAAATACATCAGCAAACTCAGCAACTACAGGTATCTCCTCTATTCCCACCTCCTTCTTCTTCTCTGTCACATCTACAGCATAAATAAGATAACCATCATGTCCATGCTCCAATAACCGAGACATCTGGATGGCAGATACCAACACGGGGACGAGAACCCTTCCCATAAAATTTCCAACGCTCTTTCTCATCTGTATAAAAATATACTACCCGCTGATAACAATCAACAGTCGCACAATATCTCTTTAGCACATTAATTCCCACGATACAATCAAAATCAGTCATCTTCAAAATAATCATATCAGATCTCAGCTCATAGCCCTCATAAGAAATAATACCATCTGATATCATAGATACAACTGATATATCAACTCCAGAAGGTGTCGAAACAGAAAGAGGCATAGAAAATGGAGACGAGCGCATATGATGCTCAACCACAAACCTCTTCGATATAAATGTATGCGAGGCACCAATATCAATAAGAATATAAGCAGGATAAGAACACAAATAACACTTACCCGCTATCATCTCCTCTCGTGCCTCCTCTGCCTGCTCTCGTGTCAAAGCATACACATGTGCCTGAGGCAGACCAGCTCCCTGCATACGTGGTTGTCCTCCAGAAGGTCGTGGTGTAAACTGCTGAGGTTGTCGTCCTCCTCTCTCTGAGGATCTACCTCTAGCACTCCTAGGCTCTCGTTGTCCCTCACGACTAGGACACTGTCTCGCCAGATGACCAACACCACCACACTCAAAACAGGTGATCTCGGTCTGTGTACAATCTCTAATCAGATGAGGTCCCCCACAACGAAAACATCTCACTGCTCTGGACTCTCCTCTCTGCCCCTGAACAGACTGAGAACTGCCCCCACGACTCTCAACACGTCGTGAATCAAATCGGCGCTTCCCAGATGATGCTGAAGAAGAAGATGAACCTTTCTGATATTTAAAAGACTGTCCTTGCGGTCGCAATGACTCCCTAGTCGGCTCTGATAATCGTCCCTGAGCCCCATAATCCTGCTATAGAAAAATATTTATCAAGAAAACGAGATCGAAACACATCCCAATCAACAGTACGACCCTGAGCTCTCAATCCGGCCTCAGTCTTCTGCCACCACAACAGTACATTCCTTGAAAGCTGAAATGTAGCCAATCGTAACCAAGCAGATCTAGCACACGGAGCGGTCACAAATATCTGCTCTATCCTCTCAATCCACTCCTCTGCTCGCTCACCAGTCTCAGAACTATCAAATCTTGGTGGAAAATAACTGCTGAACTGTGCCAAAGTCAACTCACCACGTAATAAAGGCTGATCTGCAGGTGCCTGTCCCATAGGAGGAGGTGGCAATGGAATCTGTCCAAACCCACTGTCAACCTCTTCTGTTTCCTCATGTGTATGTACCTGTTCTCTAGCTGCCATCACTGGAAATCAAATTGTTAATCATAACATTTAACAATTATAATACAGTAATCATTATCACACCTTTCGCAAGAAAGCACATGCAACTAAAGAACAATCAATCACATCGAGAAATAATCAATAACAAGTCAAATGCACAGACACACGCAGATAATATCGCCATCCAACTCCCTCATCAATAACCCAACTCCTAACCATCCCAGACATCTAACATATGCTCTGATACCACCAAATGTGGCGCCCAAACCTCGCTACGTAATCATGCTACATGTGACGTCATATGCATAAATCTTTTCGACGACGTAATAATATAATGCATATACGACAAAATAATGCAATCACCGCACTATCAACATCAGTTCAGCAGAAACAGTATAATAAACACACACACAACTCAAATAAGACAATAAACTATAATGTCTCTATCTACTATCAACTACAGGACTGTTTTGAAAGCGGACCGGTTATGGTGGCCGGAAACGCAACGGAAGCAAAAATTTTCGATTTTTAAGCCAAAATTCGGCCACCACATGTTCTTGTGTAATATTTACAAAAACAAAAACACCATTCATAGGATGATAAGAAAATATACCTATCAACTTTAAAAGTTGATGTTGGCTCCAACTTTGTTGTCAAACAACAAAGCTCTTCAAGGCATGAAGATCTACAAGCTCCTCCTCCAAATCCTTGAAAAATTTCCTTCAAATTAGGCCCACCACCAACTAGATAAATCCCCTCTTAATTTGCACTAGAAAATTAAGAGGATTTTTCAAAGAGAAGACTTTTATTCTCCAACACTTGAAGAACAAAAGAGAGAAGAAAAATTTGAGAGAAAAGGAAGGGAAATTTCGGCCATCTAGCTTGGAGGAGGGAGGAGAATTTTGGATGCTAGTTTCGGCCATCTAGCTTGGAGGAGGGAGGAGAATGAGTTAATTGCATGTCTTGGTGTTGCAAAAAGCAAAAGTGAAAAAGTTGCATGCCATGCAATTTTTTTATTCAAAAGTAATCTCCACCTCTTCACCTCCCAAGCATGTATATAATATGGTTTTTATCAAAATAAAAACCATGGACTAAATTTAATTATCTCAAACATATTTGAGACTAATTAAACATTACTTGAATTTACCCAAGTCCCACTAGTTAAATAATTAATTTAAATTGAGCTCTACAAGACTCAATATAATTTAATTAATTCAACACTTGAATTAATTTAATTATTTGGACTCTACTAGGTCCACTAGTGTTTAATTAATTCAACACTTGAATTAATTTAATTTAGTCCATAATAATGTTTATGAAAATCACAATTTTCAATTACATTATTCTCTTGGCCAAATTTTAATTTAGGAACACTTCCATAAATCAAAATTTACATTTCTCTCATAGAAGTCATACTTCTATTTTTCCTTACACTTATAAACTCATTTATAAGTCGTTGAACACTTTGAACTATTTTCTCCATTATAGAAGTCATACTTCCAATTTTTCTTACGCTTATAAACTCCTTTATAAGCCGTTCAACACATTGAACTATTTTTACTTCTCAACGGGATCTAGAAAGCTAGTACTTGTGTGGCCCTCAATGGTTCATTGATACAACTAGCCGTGGGTTCACATCTCTATGTGATTCGGACTAAACATGTCCTTATACGAGCATACCCCAATTGCTCCATTCTTATTTATCAACACCTTGATAATAAGAACGTCAGAACTCAAGTCTGATAGTACCCAACCAATCATGTTAAACGCCTAGCAGCATCGCTTACATGATTCCCTAGGTATCAAATGATAGTGCCTGCAAGAACCATTCAATTATGGTTAGCGTACAGTACGGTCCCTTCAACTCATATATCCCGATCGATTCGACAACCATTGGTTTATCGAGAGTTGTCAATGAATCGATACTATGTGTCATGTCGTAGTTGCATCGATGGTGTAATCTATGAAACACCTTTCATAATTACAACCATACTCTGGCCAGAGATTTCGATCTACATACACATGATAACACATAGGATATCCATACCCGAAGGTAAGCGGTGAATCCCCGACTACAATGCATCGACTCCTATGTGTTTCGACAGAACACCCAACCTTGTCACCTGATGACCCCATGAGAGTCGGTAAACAAGTCAAAGTGTAATTCTAGCACATAGAGTCTCAATGTTGTCCCGGGTCATAAGGACTAATTCTGTACAACCATAAACCAGGACTTTTCCACTCGATAAGTGAGAACCACTTGGAAAGTCCTTTTATGGAGGGTTGTTCAGTGCACTCTACAAGGAGCACCTATCTGCATGTTCGGACATCACAATGTCCCCTACCAATGAAACATGGTACTCACATTGCAGATACTAGTCTCTAACTCGAGCGGCCTATATCCTTCTTAGTGGCGGCTGAATCGACTAGGAACCGTTTAGAATATACAGTATTACAAATATGAGTTTCATGATACTCATCATATGAGCATCTCATATTCTTTCTACTATTTGTATATTCAAGGGCTTTATCTATGCAGCTAGCATGGGTATACAGATAAAGATTTGCCAAAATAATAATTTCAAATATTATTAAAATAAAGACTGCTTATTCATAGAGTTTCATTGTGAACACTCGGCCAACACTTGGCTCGACGGGCACCTACTCTAACAATCTCCCACTTGCACTAGAGCCAACTACCCATATGCTTAAAACCCATTGATTCGCGATGCTTGTCGAATAATGGTCCAGGTAAAGGCTTAGCTAGTGGATCAACAACATAATCTGCGGAGCCGACTTTGTCAATAGACAGTACTCTTCATTCCACAATCTCTCCGAGGATGTGGTACTTTCTCAGTACTAGTTTGGATTTCTGATGAGACCTTGGCTCCTTTGCTTGAGCTATAGCTCTTGTGTTGTCACACAACACCGGGATAGGAGCAATTCCATTAGGAATGACGTCCAACTCTTGGACGAAATTCCTTATCCAAACAGCCTCTCTTGCTGCATCTGATGCAGCAATGTATTCGGCCTCTGTGCTGGAATCCGTATTATTGTCTTACTTGGAACTCTTCCAAGAGACAGCAGCACCGTTGAGCATGAATACAAAACTAGAGGTTGACTTCGAGTTATCGATATCGCTTTGGAAGCTAGAGTCGGTATAGCCTTCCAATTTCAGTTCTCTACCCCCATAGACCAAGAACAACTTATTGGTCCTTCTCAACAACTTGAGGATGTCTTTCACAGCTTTCTAGTTGTGGAAGACCGGGGTTCGATTGATATCTTTTCACTACACATAGTGAAAACGCCACGTCAGGACGTGTAGATATCATCCCATACATGATGTTACCAATTGCCGAAGCATACGGAATGCGTGTCATCGTCACTATCTCTGCATCAGTCTCAGGAGACAGACTTGGATAGGGACACGCCATGACACATTGGTAGATGTCCTCTCAAGGACGCATCCATCGAGAACCGCTTCACGATGGTATCATGTATGTGGACTGGGTGAGACCAAGCCATCTTTTCGATCTATCTCAATAGATCTGTATCCCAATACAAAAGATGCTTCACCCAAGTCCTTCATCGAGAACTTACTCGCTAACCCTATCTTTGTTGATTGCAACATTCCTACATCATTCCCAATGAGTAGAATGTTATCAACATATAACACCAAGCATGTCACAACACTCCCACTGACCTTCTTATACACATAGGGTCCCTCATGATTCTTAGTAAATCAAACTATTTGATTGTACTGTCGAATCTGAGGTTCCAACTCCTAGATGCCTTCTTTAGATCATAAATAGATCTCTGAAGTTTGCATACCATATGCTCACTTCCGATAGATGTAAACCCTTCAGGTTTAGACATGTAAATAACTTTCTTAAAATCCCCATTTAAGAAAGTTTGTCATGACATCCATCTGCCATATCTCATAGTCATACCATGCAGCTATGGCTAGCAAAATCCTTATGGACTTGAACATTGCGATTGGGAAAAGGTTTCCTCAAAGTCAACTCCTTGTCTTTGAGTACATCCTTTTGCCACCAATCGCGCCTTGAAGGTTAATACCTTCCCATCCTCCCCAAGTCCCTGTGGGAACAGTTCCCACAGGTGGATCCACAAGATCCTACACTTGGTTCGAATGCATGGAATTCAACTCAGATTCCATTTCTTCAAGTCACTTGGATGAATTGGCATCAGATAACGCTTCCTTGAAGGTCCATGGATCACATCCATGGTTAGGCTCATCATGGCCTTCTTCAAGAAGCTGACCATACCTCATAGGTGGTCTCGAGACTTTCTCGTATCTGCTAGGAGCTTGTATCTCCTCTCTTGGCTCATCGGGTGTGGGTTCTATAATTGTGGGTTTCTCTCGAACCTCTTCGAGTTCTATCATCTCCCTTTTTTCTATCCAATAGAAAATCCCTTTCAAAAAGGTTGCATTCCTAGAAACAAACACCTTTGTTTCTTGGGGATGATAGAAATAATATCCAACTTAATTCCTTGGATATCCCACAAAGTAACATAAAATGGATCAACAATCCAATTTATCTCCCACTACCTGCTTCACATAAGCAGGGCTCCCCATATTCTAAGATAAGAATATTTGGGAGGCTTACCCATCCATATCTCATATGGTATCTGCCTTTGAATGGACATTTAGTAGAATATCTTTTACTTTTAAGTTATAGAGATCGTTTTTCAAGTTCTCAAGTACCAATTAAACATTCATTCTTGTAAATGTTGCAAACACCTTTGCTAAATAAACAAGAATATCCATTTTTATCACAATAGAAATGGAAACAATGTTTTACACCAAACAGGTACAAACAAAACATCTCTTAAAATTAACTTAAAGTCATTGTTCAACAATAAGTAAACATCCTTAATAGCCTTGGCAGCAACTCTTGCTCCATTGCCCATCCTCAAGAAGGTCACACCTTCCTTAAGCTTCCTACTTCTTCCCATCACCTGTAACCCATTACAGAGATGTGAGTCACAACCGGTATCTAATACCCAAGAAGTAGAGTTAATTAAAATGTTTACTTAAATTTAGAACATACCGTTTCCAGAACACTTCTGGGCAAGATATTCTTTGCAATTACGCCTCCAATGTCCAGGCTTCTTGCAGTGATGACACACATCATCAGTCTTGTCAGCCTTAACTGGTCTGGCTGTCTCAACAGGATTCGGAGATTGCCTCAACATGGGCACGTTCTTTTTGGGACGTTGGAAAGAACTCTTCTTTCCCTTCCCATGTGGATCAATCTTCGTACCAGATGAAGAACCCACATAAAGAACCAACTTCTCTTCCTTGATGGTGGATTCAAACGTAACAAGCATGTTCACCAACTCCTCAAGGGTCGGTTCCATCTTGTTCATGTTGAAATTCACCACAAAAGGATCAAATGAGCTAGGCAGCGATAACAGCAACATGTCGGTGGTCAACTCCGAAGGCAGGATCAGATCCATGCCAACGAGCTTGTCCACGAGCCCGATCACCTTTAGGCCATGCTCATGGACCGAGGTCCCCTCTCGCATGCGCAAAGTGATCAGCTCCTTGACGGTAGCATGCCTAAGAGGACGCGTTTGCTCTCCAAAGAGCTCTTTGAGATGCAAATGAATGTCAGCAGCACTCTTTGCACCCTCAAAACGCCTCTGTAGCTCATCGTTCATAGAAGTCAGCAAATAACACCTGGCTATCAAGTCATGGTCACACCATTCCTTGTAAGCCTGCAATTCCTCAGGATTGCAGTCAGTCGGAGCCTCAACAGGGGGCGACTGAGTTAGTGTATATGTTACCCTTTCCGAATTTAAGACTATTTTCAAATTTCTTAGCCAAGTGAGGTAATTAGGTCCGGTTAACATGTGTTTGTCGAGTATTGCAGATATCGGATTGCGAATCGAAGACATTGTCAAAATTTGTACTGAAAAGTAAAACAGATAAATGTTGATGACTATTTTAAAATATTTAGTAAGAAGTTTGGACTTTTACTTCATAAATATTGGCTCCCACTGTTTTGACATCTTTCACTACCCTCTAGTGAAAGCGGGAAACTCCTTTCCTCAGTAGGTACGTAAGGTCCAATTAGCGAATTATGATCCCGAATAATATCAGCCAATCACAATTCCTAAAAGGTAGTTTCCAATTGCATCACAATGCAACCCTTAACGTAAACTTTTGTCTCACGTTTGATTAGGACCCAATAATATGACGTCGTTCATCTTTACGTGTCAAGCCTAACCCATCGATATTGAACCTTAATGGACGGTCGCCATGAGTTCCCTCAATAATATGAGCCGAAATCATGGGAGTTCCACGTAGTTCACATCACCATGTCAATGGATGTCACAGCTTTCCGGCACCCAGGGCCCCCCAATAATATGAGCCGAGCCCCGAGTACGGGTAGCGTTCATCATGCACCCATTGTCGATGGAAGACAAGGAAATTATAAACAAATTTATAATTCCCCTTTTCGGGCTTGATATTAATTTTGAATCTTATTCAAAATGAGGGTTTTTAATTTTGAAAGGTCTCATCATTAATTTTATTTTAAAAGCTCGCCATGTTTGATCGTATGTTTGCCGGATTCATGCAACTTTGTTATTATAATAATAATAACGCACATACTCATTATTTATAACATATCATGCATATATCATAAATAGAAAACAATACAAGGATGATCAATCGCCCCAAAACTAATGGCCCGTGTGAGCCAAACACGGGCCTAGGTCCAATCCTAGGGTAAATGCACGGGATGCAATGCAACTAAATTATTACATTAGCATCCAATATTACATGTCTTCGATCTTCATAATCACCAAGGCCACCATCTTCCAATCTTGATCTTCCCCTATTCTAATATTTACAAATAAATATCCATGGCACATAGGGATACATCTCATGGGGTGGGAATGGGCCATAAACCAAGCCCACTTGATAAATTGATAATTATTACAATCATTCAACACAAATATCCTAGCATACACCTAGCAAATTGGGCTTGGGCTTTTGATCATCCTTCATGCATAATATCACATATCATACACCATCAATTAATTATCACTATAATTAATTGATCCAATATTATATATCTTGATCCAATCACTAACCGTCACAATTATAAATTAAATTAACAAAGTATACAAACACCTTTGTCTACTTTCAAATTAATTTATTTATAATCGAATTTCTTGTAAATCACCATTTACTATAAATAATTGAAGTCCAACTCAAATTATTTATTTCATGAGAAAATATTTGCAACTTTTGTAATTTTAAACTTAAGGGTCCAAAAAATCATTTTTCACCAAAAACATTTTCGGCCCATTTAAAATTCACAAACATGTTAGCCATCCAATGGCCCAACAACTCAAGGCCCATGACACTTTGATAATCCAAAACACTTTTGGAAACCCTAGTCGTCATCGCCGTCGCCGGAGCTCCGTCGACGGATTCCGGCCAACAACAAAAATTTTTTTTTTTTTATTATTAAAAATGATGGGGCTGTTCGGGCAGCCCGAGCTGCCTGACACGGGCAGCAACTTGCTGCCCGAATTTTTCCCCATAAACGGCCCTCGATTTGTTGCAAAAACACACTCATGCGGTTAGAAATCGATCTCAACATAATATATATTGTATTTGCTACACAAAAACGTAACCATAGCTCGGATACCACTTGAAAGCGGACCGGTTACGGTGGTCGGAAACGCAACAGAAGCAAAAATTTTCGATTTTTAAGCCAAAATTCGGCCACCACATGTTCTTGTGTAATATTTACAAAAACAAAAACACCATTCATAGGATGATAAGAAAATATACCTATCAACTTTAAAAGTTGATGTTGGCTCCAACTTTGTTGTCAAACAACAAAGCTCTTCAAGGCATGAAGATCTACAAGCTCCTCCTCCAAATCCTTGAAAAATTTCCTTCAAATTAGGCCCACCACCAACTAGTTAAATCCCCTCTTAATTTGCACTAGAAAATTAAGAGGATTTTTCAAAGAGAAGACTTTTATTCTCCAACACTTGAAGAACAAAAGAGAGAAGAAAAATTTGAGAGAAAAGGAAGGGAAATTTCGGCCATCTAGCTTGGAGGAGGGAGGAGAATTTTGGATGCTAGTTTCGGCCATCTAGCTTGGAGGAGGGAGGAGAATGAGTTAATTGCATGTCTTGGTGTTGCAAAAAGCAAAAGTGAAAAAGTTGCATGCCATGCAATTTTTTTATTCAAAAGTAATCTCCACCTCTTCACCTCCCAAGCATGTATATAATATGGTTTTTATCAAAATAAAAACCATGGACTAAATTTAATTATCTCAAACATATTTGAGACTAATTAAACATTACTTGAATTTACCCAAGTCCCACTAGTTAAATAATTAATTTAAATTGAGCTCTACAAGACTCAATATAATTTAATTAATTCAACACTTGAATTAATTTAATTATTTGGACTCTACTAGGTCCACTAGTGTTTAATTAATTCAACACTTGAATTAATTTAATTTAGTCCATAATAATGTTTATGAAAATCACAATTTTCAATTACATTATTCTCTTGGCCAAATTTTAATTTAGGAACACTTCCATAAATCAAAATTTACATTTCTCTCATAGAAGTCATACTTCTATTTTTCCTTACACTTATAAACTCATTTATAAGTCGTTGAACACTTTGAACTATTTTCTCCATTATAGAAGTCATACTTCCAATTTTTCTTACGCTTATAAACTCCTTTATAAGCCGTTCAACACATTGAACTATTTTTACTTCTCAACGGGATCTAGAAAGCTAGTACTTGTGTGGCCCTCAATGGTTCATTGATACAACTAGCCGTGGGTTCACATCTCTATGTGATTCGGACTAAACATGTCCTTATACGAGCATACCCCAATTGCTCCATTCTTATTTATCAACACCTTGATAATAAGAACGTCAGAACTCAAGTCTGATAGTACCCAACCAATCATGTTAAACGCCTAGCAGCATCGCTTACATGATTCCCTAGGTATCAAATGATAGTGCCTGCAAGAACCATTCAATTATGGTTAGCGTACAGTACGGTCCCTTCAACTCATATATCCCGATCGATTCGACAACCATTGGTTTATCGAGAGTTGTCAATGAATCGATACTATGTGTCATGTCGTAGTTGCATCGATGGTGTAATCTATGAAACACCTTTCATAATTACAACCATACTCTGGCCAGAGATTTCGATCTACATACACATGATAACACATAGGATATCCATACCCGAAGGTAAGCGGTGAATCCCCGACTACAATGCATCAACTCCTATGTGTTTCGACAGAACACCCAACCTTGTCACCTGATGACCCCATGAGAGTCGGTAAACAAGTCAAAGTGTAATTCTAGCACATAGAGTCTCAATGTTGTCCCGGGTCATAAGGACTAATTCTGTACAACCATAAACCAGGACTTTTCCACTCGATAAGTGAGAACCACTTGGAAAGTCCTTTTATGGAGGGTTGTTCAGTGCACTCTACAAGGAGCACCTATCTGCATGTTCGGACATCACAATGTCCCCTACCAATGAAACATGGTACTCACATTGCAGATACTAGTCTCTAACTCGAGCGGCCTATATCCTTCTTAGTGGTGGCTGAATCGACTAGGAACCGTTTAGAATATACAGTATTACAAATATGAGTTTCATGATACTCATCATATGAGCATCTCATATTCTTTCTACTATTTGTATATTCAAGGGCTTTATCTATGCAGCTAGCATGGGTATACAGATAAAGATTTGCCAAAATAATAATTTCAAATATTATTAAAATAAAGACTGCTTATTCATAGAGTTTCATTGTGAACACTCGGCCAACACTTGGCTCGACGGGCACCTACTCTAACATGTTTGACTAGATACACCTAGTTCTTCACCACTATCCTGTCTCACGCATAGTCCTGTAACATGCCCAACAGAAACAGCCCTCAAAGGGTGAGCATATACAACAATCATCATCGTAATACATAACAGTTATATTAACAACATAAAATATAACTGAAATCATAATAAAAATACCCCTTTTGCCGTTTCTGGACAATCAACCAACAACAACATCACAATGCAACAACATCGACGATACGTCGCACCCCAACACCGGCGACAGCAATATCGTCGAACGAACAACAACATCGGCGATACGTCGCACCCCAACACCGGCGACAGCAATATCGTCGAACGAATAACAACATCCACGATACGTCGCACCCCAACACCGGCGACAGCAATATCGTTGAACGAACAACATCAACGTGACAACATCAATGAGACGTCTCCCAACAACGATAGTCAACAATATCAACAATAATAAACAACAACAAATATAATATCAAATCACCCAATTCCGGTGATTCATCATCGTTGAATGCAATAGTATTCATCAATACTAAACAATAACAACATATGCTCGTACGTCAACACGTACCTGATAATCGAGTATATATATAATTTGGATATTTCTTTGATTCCGAGACTTGTGATGTATCTAAATAATTCAACAATAATTATCAGATCATTGTCATCGTATCAACACAATCATAATAGCCTCAATATAAAACATCAAATAGCCCAACAACAATTAATTCAACAAACTATAAAACTCGATTATAAATTCTTATCGTTCAACAATTTAATATTCTGGTGTATTTAATTCACAATGATAACATCAAATACACCATAATAAATCAACTTCAAATAATAAGCTATTTTACAGCATCCGTCAAATTACGAAAACTTTGTATCAACGTGTAGCATATACTTCGTAGACTCCAAATATATAATCAGAATTAATAGCAACTGACAAACAACTCTCCAATCTCAATCCAACGATTAAAAATCCCTAATTATAATAAATTAGGAATAATTCATAATAACATCACTATAATCTTCTCTACTTCGTTAAAATCATACACTATTCAACAATCTTCAATTTCTGTATGATTTAACAATTTATCGGATTTATTCCAGAAATCGACAAATTTCAAACATCACCAAAACTACAAAATTTATACCTCAAATCGAAGACCTCGTGTCAACGATCCCAGAACTGAAGTCGGTTCGTCGATTGGATAAACCGATAAGTCGCACGATTGAAAAGAAAAATCAGAACTTTCTTTGCTTCTCTCACCTCGCGTCTCTGTTGCTTTCTTTGTTCTTGCGCTGGAAAATTTTATTTATTTTTTTTAAATTTTTTAAATTTTTTTTAATATTATAATAATTAAAGCAAAAGCAACTTTTGTTACAAAATTCAAAAAGTAAATAGTGATATGCCACCCACTTTTTGTCATGATATTCCATGATGTGGTATTCCACCAACTCTTGAATAGTGATAATCCACTTTCAACGATTCTAATCATCTGTGATATTATTTTTCAAAGATTTTTTCAAATTTTCAAAGATATCATCAATTTGAGATAATTGAGGAATATTCTCATCTGGATCATGTGCATCCTGCATCTTCATTAGATGTATGAATTGATTTTCACTTGATTCGGAAGCCATTGATTTATCGGATTTTGAATCTGAACATCCAATGTTGGAGTATAAATCCTTTTTCATTTCCTCAATATAAACTTCAATCATCTTCTCTTTGGAATAAATCTCAGAATATTTCTGAGTCAGAATCTTGAAAGGACTCTATTATATTAAAATAATATAATAATAAAATAATATAATATAATATAATATAATATAATATAATATATTAACATTTTAACACAGGTATATCTCTTTGGACCAGTCAAACGATCAAATTTTCGAAAACTCAAAACATGAAACTTCTATATCTTTGAGTTTTCTACGTTATATCCAAATTTCAAATCATTTGGACTTCATATGACCAACATATGTCATATTTCATTCTTTAAAAAGCATTAATTATTTAGTAATTTCATATTACTAAATCAACAACTTATAATATTTAATTCAGGCATTACACCTTTTGAGTTAGAAATGTTCCCTTGACAATATATTTCTCTTGCTTTGTTGAGGCTTGAATTATCGAAATAATTGATCTCTTTTGTTGATTCGATATTGAGTAGGTCTCATGTGAGACCGTCTCACGAATCTCAATCTGTGATACGGGTCAACCCTACCTATATTCATAATAAAAAGTAATACTCTTAGCATAAAAAGTAATATTTTTTCATAGATTATCCAAATAAAGATCCGTCTCACAAAATACGACCCGTGAGACCGTCTCACACAAATTTTTGCCTTAGACATTTTGGATTGGCTTGTTTGGTATTGGATTATTTTTTTTTAATAATTTTGAGAATTAAAGATATTAAATATTGTATTTGTAGCGACCAGTACCATATCGCCTACTAATGACTTGAATAGCATGTAACTAACTTAATATCATAAACTTAAATAGAGAAAAATTACGGAAATGTATATTAGCTATAAAATAAATATCAAACCGGCAGTATACAATTGGAACCAACTGAAACCTAATATCTATTATACTTTCATATCAAAAAATGAATATCAAAACTTAGATATAAAATAAGCGGAAGAAATAGTCCTGCAATCATTGCCCCTGCTAGCTCAACGTCCACTCCCGTTGGATCAATCCAACCTAAGATGTATCTGGTGTTAGATATATTCGTATTTATTGAAAGGTGTGTACGAAAAGTTGTATTTGTATTGAAACAATACATTTTCAAAAGTAATTGTTTACACCTTTTCTGAAAGGCCATATATGAAAAGTTTTAATGTTTAATTTATCAATTATTGAAGTCGATGAAAGGGGTCAATTTGAGTTAGATTTGCTGCAGAAAATCTTTCTACAAGGATTGAATATTGTTGCAAGAAACTTTCTTATGTATCTTGTGTCTAGATAATTCAAAGTGCATTGTTTCTTCTAGTTCTTCATCTTATCCTACAAGATATTTGCTCTGATTTATTTGCACAAAACAGAGAGCAAATAAAGCCTAAAGGAGAGTGTAGATCTTACACGATTGGAAGCCGACTAGTTACCGCAGAATTCTCCTCTATTTTTTTTTATTTTTTTTACCCAACAATCTTTAGGCTTTATTCGTTTCGAAATAATGGCAAGTTCGATCAAGGATTGGGATACAAATATCGTGAAGTTGGAATATCTTGATGGTGGGCAATTCATACGATGGCATAAACGAGTTCACTTCATGTTGGTGGCTTTAAAGATAGCATATGTTCTCAGTACTCCCAAACCTACATATGCTGATGGAGAAACAATTGAAGAATTCAAGAACCGTCAAAAGTGGGAGAATGATGACGAAATATGCAGGGAACATATACTCAACGCCATGTGTGACAGTTTATTTGACGTCTATCATATGATACCTACCGCTAAAGAGTTATGGGACAAAGTAGAGGAAAGATACATGCAAGAGGACTCTTCAAGTAAGAAATTTCTTGTCTCTACTTTTCTGAACTTCAAAATGATAGATTCAAGGCTTGTCATGGAACAATTTTCAAAAGTAGAGAAAATGCTTAATAGATTTAACCAACACAAATTACACATGGATGAAACCATAGTTTTCAGTTCTATCATAGATAAACTTCCTCCATCTTGGAAAGATTTCAAAAAAGATCTCAAACATAAAAAGGAATAGATTTCTCTTGAGGCCCTTACTAACTCTCTTCGAATATAAAAAGAATTTCGTGAGCAAGAGAAAAACAATGCTCAAGTTATGCAAGAGTCAAAATACAAAGATGCATCAAGCAAGGTGTATGTGGTGGAATGTGGACAAACCATTAAGTTCAACAAAGGAAAGAGGGCAAATCAGTCTAAAGATGATCACCTCAAAAAAGAAGAGGAGAAAAGGCAAGGGTTATCACTGCAACAAAGAAGGGCACTACAATTTTGAGGGTCGCCTTTTGAAAAGAAAACTAACAATGGTGAAGCACCAAAAGAAGTTACACAGAGCATGGTAGCCATGCATGGTGGATGAATACTTTTCTTGGCGGGTTGATACCAGAGCTACCAAATATGTGTGTAAAAATAAGGAATTCTTCAAGAATTTAAAGGTCGTAAATGATCCCAATGCAGTGGTATATATGGGAAATGCATCTCCTACTCCTATATTAGATACATGAGAAGTAGATTTAAAATTTACTTCTGGACATGTTGTAACTTTGACTAATGTATTGTATGCACCAGAAGTAAGAAAGAATATTGTTAGTGGTAGTCTACTTAACAAGTTTGAAACCAAACTTGTATTTGAAGCTGATAAGTTTATCTTTAGTAAGAGATGAATGTTTGTTAGAAAGGGTTATTTTTGTCATGACATGTTCAATTAAATTTCATGCCGATAAACAAGAATAAAGATATGTCTTATTTTGTGTATTCGATTGAGTCACCTTTTACATTATGGCATAATAGATTAGCGCATGTGAATTGTAAGAATTGATCAAATGATAAAACTTGATGTGTTACACAGAATTAAACAAGATGCGCGAAAATGTAAGACTTGCATGCTCACAAAAATAACTAGACAACCATTTCCTAAAAAAGACAGAAAAACTTCAAAATTAGAACTGATACACAGTGATATTTGTGATTTACTTGGTACACCAACTTTTGGAGGAAAAATATACTTTGCTACTTTTATTGATGACTATAGTAGATTTTGCTATGTATATTTATTACATACTAAGGATGAAGTAATTGAAAATTTTAAAATATTTAAGGCTGAAGTTGAGTTATTTTGTGAATCTAGAATAAAATTTCTTAGAATAGATAGAGGAGGTGAATACTATCAAAACAATTTCTTTGATATTAGTGGTATTAACCATGAAGTAACTTCTCCATATGTGCCACAAAAAAATGGTGTGGCTGAAAAGAAAAATAGAGTGTTAATCGAAATGGTTAATGCCATGTTAAATTCAAAATTAAATCAAGGATTTGTTACATACTAAATTGAGTTCCTACTAAGAGAAATTCTATCACCATATATGAATTTTGGTTCCATAAAAAAAATTTTGGTTCCATAAAAAACCAAACATCAAATATTATAGAGTTTGGGGCTGTAGAGATGTAGTGAATCTTCCTGAACCAAAGAAAAGAAAGTTGGGAGAAAGAGGTGTTTATTGCATATTTTTGGGATATACACAAAATAGCAAGGGCTATAGATTTATTGCTGTAGAACATCATGATTAAATTTTAGTTAATACTTTAATTGAATAAAAAGATGTCATTTTTTATGAGTCTAGGTTCTCTTCAGTGTACAAGGAAGTCTATGATATAATAAAACAAGATTTCAAAACATTAAAAGCTTCAAATGACAAACAAGGAAGATATTATTAAGTTAAGAAGGAGCAAAAGAGCCAAGAGAACTAAGTCATTTGTCTCAAGTTTTGTAACTTATCTTACTGAAGGAACAAGACAAGAACTAAGTAACAAAATACTTTATTGTTTAATAACCGAAAGTGATCCCAAAACATTTGATGATGCAATAAATCCTCAAGATGCCTCGTTTTGGAAAGAAGCGATACATGATGAGATGGATTCAATTACGGCTAATACCACATGGTTCCAAACTTATTGATTGTAAATGGATCTTGAAAAAGAAGATGAAAATGGATGGAACAATAAACAAGTTTAAAGCCAGATTAGTAGCCAAAGGTTTTACTCAAAAATATGCCTTGGACTATTTTGATACTTATTCACCGGTAGCTAGAATAACTACAATTCGATTACTTATTGCTTTAGCTTCGACCCATAAATGGGTAATTCACCAAATGGATGTAAAAACAACATTTCTAAATGGCGAGTTAGAAGAAGAAGTATATATGAAACAACTGGAAGGGTTCATTCTATTAGGTCAGCAAGGAAAAGTGTGCAAACTTGTGAAATCTTCGTATGGATTAAAACAAGCACCAAAACAATGGCATGAAAATTTTGACTGTGTTATTACTGCTAATGGATTCAATCTAAATGAATCAGACAAATGTTTTTACATTATTATGAAGGCAAAGGTGTCATTATATACTTGTATGTAGATGAAATTATCATTTTTGGCACCGATTTAGAACAAGTCATTAAATCCAAAGAATTGCTATCTAGCAAATTTGAAATGAAAGACATAGGTGAGGAAAATGTTATCCTAGGAATAACAATGGTAAGGGATCGAGAATCAATTCAACTCTCACGGTCTCATTACATAGAAAAAATTCTCAAGAGGTTCAATCATTTAGAATGCAAACCTGGCTCAACTCCTAGAGATCGCAAGATCAATTATGTCAAGAACTAAAGTGGTTCAGTATCTCAGTTGGAGTATGCTCAAGTTGTTTGGAGTCTAATGTTTGTGTTGCGACTTTGATTGTTGCACTCCCAAGAGCAGGTTGTCCACAAGTAGTATAATTCGGTGAGTCCGAATATCGTATCCACAGGGAAGCTAAGGTAATTACAAGTCCACTACAATGTCTTTTTGTTTTTGTTTTTGTTTCTTTTTAATTTTAATTGAATCTTTAATGGGTAAATTTTAATTGTTCAAATTTAAATTTAAGTAGTTGAGATTAAAGGATCCACTCTTGGTATTTTAATAAAGTTAACATTAACGAACAATATTGAAATCCACTTAATAAAATGGTTCCAATATATTAAATAATCATATTTATATTATGTTATAAATTATAATCTTATAAGTACATAATATATACCAAAACTTATAAATGTGGTCAAGTATTTATTGTGCTATATATATTTGTAAACACTAAATCAAGGTTCCCACTTTAAATGGTTGGTAAAACCAAACAAACATTTAAATGGTACCAATAAATTAATACTATAATATATTCATATATAATAAATCAAGGAATCCAAGTTAAATGGTTGGTAAAACCAAACTAACATTTAAATGGTTCCAAGAATTTAATATTATAATATATTTATATATAATAACTCAAGGCATCCATTTTAAATGGTTGGTAATACCAAACTAACATTTAAATGGTTCCAAGAATTTAGTGTAACATATAGCAACAATAAATCAAAACTCCCACTTATAAGTAGGGTATAAAAATGCTTAAAGAAATAAATATAACATAAACAATAAATAATGATTAAATAATATAAAACATAGATTCTTACCTTATAATAACCTTATTATCATGCCAAGAGCTTCACCTTATCATCTCAACTTTAGGAAGTTAGCTATTCATTATTCAAAGTGTAAAACTTTGAATATGAAATTAACATGCTAATTATATTTAAATGAAGAAATAAAAGAAAAATATAGAGAGAAATATTATGAACTCAAAGATTTGTTCATAGAATGAGGGATATCTCAATACATTACAATGCACCCCTATTTATAGCCAAATTTGGAGAGACAACCACAAATAAAATATTATTTTTTACACATAAGTCTTTATTGGTGTTCCAAGAAATTAATATTATATTGCACATCACTTTTGACAAGCATCTTCTCCGAATTTTCTTCTTCACATAAAATGAAACATGTGGATAATTGAGTTGTCTAGTTGTGGTATTTTTTTCAGAATATTTGACCAAGTAGTTTGAGAGATATGGTCAAAATACTAGAGCATGGTAAAACTGCCACTCCTTCGGTAACTTTAATTGTTGCTTAATTTGATCCCAATTGTGAGAGGATTTTTATCTCATGCTTGCCACCAATATTGTAGATATTAACATCAACTTTCTACAGGTCCAAGAATCATCTTAATCTCATTTGCAACGCCAAGGTTATTCTTGTTTTATCGAACCTGTAAAAATAGTAAAAACTTATAATTACACAACAACTTATATTTTATACAATTTATTATAAAACATATAATATTTAAAAATTTAATAAAACAAAAACTATATATTTATATTATAAAACATTTAATTAATGTACAATTTTTATGTTTATCACACCTCCCAACCAGCTTATTGCTAGTCCCTAGCAATTTAAGCGTTAATAGCAATACAAAACATATTGATTAATTTAAATAGAAATGTAATCAGAACTATCTAAGTGTTTAAATAAAATTTGAAAACTGTCAAAGTTATATCAAGATCATCATAATTATAATTTATGAAATAATTTGAGATGATTAATTCAAAGCTTATTTTAGGTAGTTAAATGTACACGGCCTTCAGAAATTCCTAGTAAGAGTCTCAACTCCATATCCTCACAGGTTAATAAATGTTTCAATTTATGGCAACGATTTCTCTCATGGAGTTGGAATACAGATAAATGCTCAGAAAAATGGTTTACAGAATGCAGACAGACAAACGAGCCAAACTAATCAAAAGATAGAAAATCAATTGATTTAAAATCCAGTTGTTCTTATTATATTTTTTTTTTCTGATTTTTTTTTTTTTTTTACATCATGGAATCAGACTAAGTTTATGCTTTTTGACCACATATTTATTTAATTTGTACAATGTATTTCTCTCTTTCTTTTTTTATTTTTTTTTTTATTTTTTTATTCTTATGAGAGAAAAATGGGTCGCAGCATATAACTTAAAAATTACATAGATCTTCAACATCTTTCTTTTTGTATTTTTCTTTTTTTTTCTTTTTTTTTTCAGGAAATATATATTTTTTTTTTCAAAATAAGAACTCAAGATCTAAACAATAGATAGTCTCTCTCATGATCAATAAAGGCTCGAAAGCTGTTTTCTCAGTCCTCTCCACTCACTCACAAAATATGTGTGAGTTCAAAAATTTTAGGCACTCTTATAAGGTATATCTTGGGCCATATACTTTACTACCTAATTTTATCACAATGGTTAATCACTCAAAAAGATTTCATAAATCATATTTTTATATTGATCAGAATATTAAAAATGACCTTTTTTCAAATAAAATTTAAACATTCTTAAATAGATTAATGCATGTTCTAATTTAAATCTTTCAAATATGTAATGTATGACATTTTTGCAAAAAATTACTAAGGTACAAACAATAAACATGGTTTTATTTTAAAATAATATTTAATTTTTTTTTAAATTTGTTTTTTTTTTTTTTATATGTGTTCTCCCCCCAATCAGAATATGACATTGTCCCTAATGTCAAAATAGCTATTAATAAAGAGTACATAATGAAAGAGATATCACCTGGAACTTTATTGAAGATAACAAACTGAAACAAACGCAAACCAATCCACGACTTTTGAATCAATGATCCAACTTCCTTTTCTTACTGCTTGATTGCGACCAATTGATCTTTGTTATCATCGGATCAGGCTTATGAACAAAAGCTTCCAAATCATCAATTAATTGATCGACAGTCGAAGCACAGATGAGCATCCGTCGTGAATTTTCTGAAATGAAATTCTGTTCCACAGCTTTATCAAGAAATGTCAACAAACTGTCATAATAATTATTGATATTCAACAAGCCCACGGGTTTATTATGGATATTAAGTTGTGCCCAAGAAACAGTGTGAAAAATTTCTTCTAATGTACCAAAACCACCTGGTAGTGCGATAAAAGCATCAGAATTTTCAATCATTTGAGTGATTCTTTCATACATAGAAGAAACTTTTAATTCCTCCCCAATCGTAACACCTGTAATATTTCCTTCAGCTAAAGCTATAGGAATAATACCCAATACCTGACTACCTCCAAGATGAGCAGATGTTGAAACAGATCCCATTAACCCAATATTACCTCCCCCATATACCAAGTGAATTTTTCTCTCAGCCAATATCTTTCCAAGATTATTCGCTGCTTCTACAAACACTTCATTTTTTCCAGGACTCGACCCACAAAATACACAAATATTTTTCAATGTTTGTGCAGAGGATCCAGTCATGTTTTTACTTTCCTTTTTTTTTTTCTGCGAAAGTAGAAAGAAAGATGAGAGATTTTATAGGGGTAATATGTTATCATGACAAAACTATGGGTCACAGCTGTAAACAGAATAAATAGTAAAAAAATAATGACACACATGCTTATAAACAGTAGTGTGATTGTGGCTCACAATTTTCCTCTGGTTTTACGTCCAGAAACGGCTTCAACGCCTTCTATGAGTCGAGGATATGCTTCCCATCCAATTTTCTTATAAATTGGCAAACAGGGTCTTTTTTAGTCAGATTCCCAAGACTATGACGCTCATCTTGAAATTGTTTCCATAAACGGAGAAGTTCAATATGCACATGTCCACTAGAATGCGTCTCAAGAGTCAATAAGATGTTATCTAAAGACTCCTTACTCAGCCCATTCTTAATGAAATCAATTTTATCTTCTCTGTTATTGGAAACACATCCCAAAGATCTGCATCGTTTGTCACAAGTCCATCTTGCACACTTATGACAAACCCCTAAACTTTTGGCCCTTCGTTTTTTCGCATAAGTGCTTTTTCCTAATCCAGGCAAATACCGAATAAGCAATGATTGTGGAACTTCTCCTCCTAATCGGACCTTAGCTTCTATTACAAGACGAATATCTTCTGGAATTCCTTTTTGCATTAGTAATCTCAATCTTTCACACCTTCCTGCATAAATTTTTCTTAGAACATTTTCAGAAACAGAGGGAAAATATTTACAAATTTTTGAGAGAATTTCATCCATTTTGAAAAGAAAACAAATGATTTTTTTTTTTAAATTTTTGTATCAGCAATTGTGGGAAACTGATTTAACCGACTATGAGAGTCACGGAGTACCGTTATCCGCCATTTAACCGGGAAAATAAAAAGATTAAGAAAACCTGAAATAAAAACAAACAATAATCAAATGCAACACAAAAAAAAAATCAAGGATCAGAAAGGGAAATAAACTCTTCTTGAAAGATTTCATTTTCCAAAAATGGTTTAAGCCTTTGTCCATTCACTTTAAAAACATCACCATTTTTAGGATTTTCAATATCCACAGCTCCATAAGGATACACATGCTTTATAACATATGGGCCTGTCCATCTTGATCGTAATTTTCCTGGGAATATGTGAAGTCGAGAATTATAAAGCAAAACTTTTTTACCAATCTCAAAAGATTTTCTAAGAATTGTTTTATCATGAAATGATTTGATTTTTGCTTTATAAATCCTTGAATTCTCATACGCATCATTTCTGAGTTCATCAAGTTCATTAAGTTGCAATTTACGCAATTTGTTGGCATCATCCATGCTTGAATTTAAAGTTTTTATCGCCCAATAAGCTTTATGTTCCAATTCCACAGGCAAATGACAATGTTTTCCATAAACCAACCTATAGGGAGACATACTCAATGATGTTTTAAAAGCTGTTCGATATGCCCACAGTGCATCATTAAGTCGCAGAGACCAGTCTTTTCTATTTGAGTTAACAGTTTTTTCCAAAATTTGCTTTATCTCCCTATTAGCTAATTCAACTTGTCCATTTGTTTGAGGATGATAAGGAGTTGTTACTTTGTGAGTAATACCATATTTTTTCATTAATGAAGCAAATGGTTTATTAACAAAGTGAGTTCCCCCATCACTTATCATAGCTCGAGGAATTCCGAATCTACTAAAAATATTTTCTTTCAAAAATTTGATGACGATTTTATGATCATTTGTTCGACATGGAATTGCCTCTATCCATTTGGAAACATAATCAACTGCAACTAAAATATACAAGTATCCAAACGACGGTGGAAAAGGTCCCATAAAATCTATTCCCCAACAATCAAATATTTCAATTTCAATGATAGGATTCAAAGGCATCATGTTTCTTTTTGAAATCGCACCCAATTTTTGACAATTTTCACAGATCTTGCAGATTTCGTGGGTGTCTTTAAACAAAGTGGGCCAATAAAATCCACACTGCAAGATTTTTGCAGCTGTTTTCTTTGAAGAAAAATGTCCCCCGCATGCTTCTGAATGACAAAATTTAATGACACTACTTACCTCATTGTCGGGTATGCAACGTCGAAAAATTTGATCCGGACAATACTTGAACAGATACGGATCATCCCAATAAAAGTTTTTTACCTCATTCAAAAATTTTCTTTTATCTTGGGAACTCCATTGCGGTGGCATTTTTCCTGTCACAAGAAAATTTACTATGTTAGCAAACCAAGGTGTAGTAGTAACTGAAAATAGATGTTCATCAGGAAAATTATCGTTAATTGGTGTCATTTCAAAAGATGATCCTGTTACTAGTCTCGATAAATGATCGGCTACGACATTCTCGGTTCCTTTTTTATCTTTGATTACAATGTCAAATTCTTGGAGCAACAAAATCCATCGTATCAGTCGTGGCTTTGCATCCTGTTTGGTCAACAAATATCTAATAGCAGAATGATCAGTAAACACGATAGTTGTTGATCCAATCAAATAAGAACGAAATTTATCTAATGCAAATATTACAGCAAGTAGCTCTTTTTCAGTTGTGGAGTAATTCATTTGAGCATTGTTTAAAGTTCTACTTGCATAATATATCACATAAGGCTTACCGTTTCTTCTTTGACCCAATACTGCACCGACTGCATAATCACTCGCATCGCACATGATTTCAAATGGTAAAGACCAATCAGGAGGTTGCATGATAGGAGCTGATGTTAAATGTCGAATGATTTTATCAAAAGCATTTTGACATTCTTGAGTCCACTCAAATGCACTGTCTTTTGTTAAGAGGTTACAAATGGGTTTAGAGATTAAACTAAAGTCCTTTATAAACCTCCTATAAAATCCAGCATGTCCCAAAAATGAGCGAATTTCTTTAATGGTTTTTGGAGGGGGTAAATTGGCAATGACATCAACTTTTGCTTTATCGACTTCAATTCCATGAGATGACACGACATGTCCCAAAACAATTCCAGAAGTAATCATGTAATGACATTTTTCCCAATTTAAAATAAGACCTTTTTCCTCGCATCTTTTTAAAACTTTTTCCAAATTTTCAAGACAATTATCAAATGTATTCCCAAAAACAGTTAAATCATCCATAAAAATTTCCAAACAATTTTCAACCATGTCGCAGAAAATGCTTAGCATACATCTTTGAAATGTTGCTGGGGCATTGCATAAATCAAATGGCATCCTTCTGAATGCAAATGTTCCAAAAGGACATGTGAATGTAGTTTTTTCTTGATCTTCGAGTGCAATGGGAATTTGATAATAGCCTGAATATCCGTCAAGAAAACAGTAGTAGGGATGACCTGCTACTCTTTCTAAAATTTGATCCAAAAATGGTAATGGAAAATGATCTTTTCTAGTGGCGTCATTTAATTTTCTATAATCAATACACATCCGCCAACTAGATGGGACTCGACTTGTTAACAATTCACCTTTTTCATTTTTTATCACTGTGATGCCAGATTTTTTTGGAACTACTTGTGTTGGGCTTACCCACTTACTATCTGAAATAGGGTAGATAATTCCAACATCAAGTAGTTTGAGAACTTCAGTTTTCACAACATCTTTCATGTGTGGATTTAATCTCCTTTGTGGTTGTTGAGATGTTTTTGCATTTTCTTCTAAGTGAATTTTGTGTGTGCAAATTAGTGGATTAATGCCCTTAAGATCTTTTAGTGTCCAACCAATTGCATTTTTATGTCTTTTAAGCATATCAACTAATTTACCTTCTTGATTACTTGAGAGTTTGGAAGAAATTACCACCGGATATGTTTCATCTTCTCCAAGAAATGCATACTTCAATTCTTCTGGCAAGGGTTTTAACTCCAATACTGGTGGTTCGTCTTTGTTCTCATATTTTTCATCAAATTCTTTCTCTGATCCTGGTAACGAGTGATACCTGAAAAAATCGTCAAGATCAATTTCAATATTTTCTTTAACAGTTTCAATTGAACAAATATCTAATTGATCACGAGTACTCCCTTCTTGAATGTTTTCTTCCACAAGAGTTTCAATAAGATTTTCATCTTCACTTTCATCTCCTTTGTCATGTGGTTGCTTACAAAGATTAAAAACATTGAGCTCCAAGGTCATGTTACCAAATGACAACTTCATTATTCCATTCCTGCAATTTATAAGAGCATTAGAAGTTGCTAAAAATGGACGACCTAAAATTACAGGAATTGCATTACAAGCTTCAATAGGTTGTGTATCTAAAACTATGAAATCGACAGGATATACAAAGTTATCAACTTGGACCAACACGTCTTCTACCATACCTCTTGGCACTTTAACAGATCTATCAGCAAGTAAAAGTGTTACCGAAGTAGGTTTTAACTCGCCTAGATTGAGTTCTTGATAAACTGAATATGGAAGTAAATTCACACTAGCTCCAAGGTCAAGCAAGGCTTTTTTAATCTTTCGTTCTCCAATAATACACGAAATAGTAGGACAACCAGGGTCTTTGTATTTCAAAGCATTATTATTTTGAATGATTGCACTTACTTGTTCGGCTAAAAATGCTTTCTTTTTCACATTCAATTTTCTTTTCACAGTGCACAAGTCTTTCAAAAATTTGGCATATGATGGTACCTGTTTTATTGCATCTAATAAAGGAATATTAACTTTTACTTGTTTAAAAATATCATATATATCAGAATTCAAATTTGATTTTTTTGTATTTTTCAATGCATGAGGGAATGGTGGTGACACTGTCTGTTGAACCTCCTCTTCGCAAGTTATGGGTTCCACTTCCTTACCCTTTGGAGTTGATTTATCATCATCTTCACAAGGTTCAAGAATGGATTTTTCCACAACCTTACCACTTCGAAGGGTAATAACAGATTTTACCTGATCCATCGGTTGAGTTCCAGAAGTTCCAATTTGTGTATGATGATCCTTGGGATTAGGCAGAGGTTGTGAAGGAAATTTACCTTTTTCATGAACATTAAGTGCAGATGCAAATTTAGCAAGAGTATCTTTCAAGTCTGTCATGGTTTGAGCAGTTTGAGTATTGATAGACTCTTGCTTTGCAATGAAAGAATTCAATGTATCTTCCAAATTTCTTTTCGGCGGAGGAACATAAGGTGCATAATTTTGAAAATTTTGTTGATTTTGAAAATGTGGTTGCGGAAATTGTGCAGCATTATCATTCCTCCAACTAAAATTTGGATGATTTCGCCAACCTGGATTGTAATTTTGAGAAAATGGTTCAAAATTTGGCCTTTTGAAATTGTTCAAAACATTGGCTTGCTCATGGAGACATTCTTTAAAAGAGGGCAAAGTGGGACAATCTTTTGTAAAATGATCACTTGTATCACAGATGTGACACACAATTTCTTGAACAGATTTCAATTGACCATTCTTTTTCAATTCAAGTGCCTCAACTTTTCTTGCCAAAGAGGTAAATCTAGCTTGAAGATCATGTTCATCTTTGAGAGTGTACATACCTCCACCAGATGTAGGAGATTGAATCTTGTTTGATGGTTCGATTGTACCTATAGTGTCCCAATTTTGAGCATTTTCAGCTAATGAATCGAGATACTCAATTGCCTCGTTCGGATCTTTATCTTCAAATGTTCCATTACACATAAATTCAACCATTTGCCTATCTTTAGGTGTTAAGCCTTCATAAAATTGAGAAACAACTCTCCAAATTTCAAAACCATGATGTGGACAAAGATTAAGCAATTCTTTGTATCTATCCCAACACTGATAAAAAGTTTCTCCTTGTTTTTGAGTGAAAGTGATGATTTGCCTTTTGAAAGAATTTGTTCTATGAGATGGAAAAAACTTTTTCAAAAATTGTTGTTGCAATTCATCCCAAGTTCGAATGGATCCCGATCTAAGATTTTGTACCCAAGTTTTAGCTTTATCTTTTAAAGAAAAAGGAAAAAGCTTAAGGCGAATGGTGTTCATGCTACAATTTAGATCATTATATGTGTTGCACACTTCTTCAAACTCTCGTAAATGCATGTATGGATTTTCAGAATCTAAGCCATGAAAGTTGGGTAAAAGTTGGATAATACCAGGCTTAAAATTGAAATGAGATGCATCAGGGGGAAAAACTAGACATGAAGGTGCACTAGTACGTGTAGGATTCATGTGATCTCTAAGTGTTCTTCGTCTATCATGATCATGTTGAGATTGAATTTCATCTTCATTTTCTTGGATGGGTTCTTCCGCCATGTTTTGTAAAAATAAAGGGTTATTTCGAATGAGTCGACCACTAAGTGTACGTGACCAAATGCTCATGCAAATGCAAAACAAAAGAAAAAAAAAACACACAAAAGCAATAAAAAGAAAAATAAACTTTAAACAATATTAAATAGACTTGAAATTAAATTATACTTCCCCGGCAACGGCGCCAAAAACTTGTTGCGACTTTGATTGTTGCACTCCCAAGAGCAGGTTGTCCACAAGTAGTATAATTCGGTGAGTCCGAATATCGTATCCACAGGGAAGCTAAGGTAATTACAAGTCCACTACAATGTCTTTTTGTTTTTGTTTTTGTTTCTTTTTAATTTTAATTGAATCTCTAATGGGTAAATTTTAATTGTTCAAATTTAAATTTAAGTAGTTGAGATTAAAGGATCCACTCTTGGTATTTTAATAAAGTTAACATTAACGAACAATATTGAAATCCACTTAATAAAATGGTTCCAATATATTAAATAATCATATTTATATTATGTTATAAATTATAATCTTATAAGTACATAATATATACCAAAACTTATAAATGTGGTCAAGTATTTATTGTGCTATATATATTTGTAAACACTAAATCAAGGTTCCCACTTTAAATGGTTGGTAAAACCAAACAAACATTTAAATGGTACCAATAAATTAATACTATAATATATTCATATATAATAAATCAAGGAATCCAAGTTAAATGGTTGGTAAAACCAAACTAACATTTAAATGGTTCCAAGAATTTAATATTATAATATATTTATATATAATAACTCAAGGCATCCATTTTAAATGGTTGGTAATACCAAACTAACATTTAAATGGTTCCAAGAATTTAGTGTAACATATAGCAACAATAAATCAAAACTCCCACTTATAAGTAGGGTATAAAAATGCTTAAAGAAATAAATATAACATAAACAATAAATAATGATTAAATAATATAAAACATAGATTCTTACCTTATAATAACCTTATTATCATGCCAAGAGCTTCACCTTATCATCTCAACTTTAGGAAGTTAGCTATTCATTATTCAAAGTGTAAAACTTTGAATATGAAATTAACATGCTAATTATATTTAAATGAAGAAATAAAAGAAAAATATAGAGAGAAATATTATGAACTCAAAGATTTGTTCATAGAATGAGGGATATCTCAATACATTACAATGCACCCCTATTTATAGCCAAATTTGGAGAGACAACCACAAATAAAATATTATTTTTTACACATAAGTCTTTATTGGTGTTCCAAGAAATTAATATTATATTGCACATCACTTTTGACAAGCATCTTCTCCGAATTTTCTTCTTCACATAAAATGAAACATGTGGATAATTGAGTTGTCTAGTTGTGGTATTTTTTTCAGAATATTTGACCAAGTAGTTTGAGAGATATGGTCAAAATACTAGAGCATGGTAAAACTGCCACTCCTTCGGTAACTTTAATTGTTGCTTAATTTGATCCCAATTGTGAGAGGATTTTTATCTCATGCTTGCCACCAATATTGTAGATATTAACATCAACTTTCTACAGGTCCAAGAATCATCTTAATCTCATTTGCAACGCCAAGGTTATTCTTGTTTTATCGAACCTGTAAAAATAGTAAAAACTTATAATTACACAACAACTTATATTTTATACAATTTATTATAAAACATATAATATTTAAAAATTTAATAAAACAAAAACTATATATTTATATTATAAAACATTTAATTAATGTACAATTTTTATGTTTATCAGTTTGCAATGACTTGCACAAGACCTGATATAGCTTATGCTATTGGCATGTTAAGTAGGTACACGAGCAATCCAAATAATCAACATTGGTTGGTAATAACTATGATACTTAGGTATCTTGAAGGCACAAAAGACTATAACCTATGATATTGTGGTATCCTTCTGTTCTTGAAGGATACTCAGATGCTAGTTGGATAACTAACAAAGATGACCACTCGTCCACAAGTGGTTGGATCTTTATGTTTGGTGGAGGAGCAATTTCTTGGGTTCTAAGAAGCAAACATGTATTACAGACCCCACCATGACATCTGAATTCATGGCTTTAGCATCAACTAGCAAGGAAAGACGAATGGCTTTTGAGATGTACTTCTTGAAATTCCAATGTGGCCTAAACCAATGGCATCAATATTTATTCATTGTGATAGTGCCTCTACATTAGCAAAATCTTACAGCTAGGTGTATAATGGTACATCAAGGTACATTGGATTCAGATATAGTATAGTAAGAAGCTTGATTACAAGTGGAATAATTACAATTGATTTTGTACCATCAAAAGGAAATCTAGCAGATCCTTTGACAAAAAGGTTGAACAGAGACATGGCATTGCGAACATGTAACGCTCGAAAACCCGAACAGAATAAACACATGAAAACATGAAAATTATTTGAAATTTATTTAAATGAGTGGTCTAGAAGCGTGTTTAATTATTTGTATGGTTTAATGATTATTTAATCAAATGTTATGAATGTGAAATTTCTGTAGTCGAATACGCGATGCATCACAGGAGGCGAGAGAACTGGGGATGATTTTGACAAAGTTTCTACTTTTAGAAAGTTATAGATAAAACTCTATATTTAGTAAGTAAATTAGGAAAAAGACAATTTATTTATAGTAAAAGGAGAATTTAATCGATAACGAACTTTTATGAAGAAAATGAGTAGTTTCAGGCGTGCAAAACTAAAAGACAGGTAGCATCAAATATTTTTATATTTTGTTGGGAATTTTTAGTAAGATTAACTAAGTATTTAATTAATTCCTTAAAGTGCCTAGATTTATAAAGATTTAATTAAAGAATTAGGGCCCTTAACTACACCTAAAGCCCAATTAGAAACCTAACAACTTAATTAAAAAAATCATACCCACTCCTACACCTAAAACACATTCCACACACACACACACATTCAGCACACACACACACAAGGACTCTAGGGGCCGAAACTTAGAGGAGAGGAAGGAAAGAAAATTTGTGTCACGTTCGTCTCTCGTCGCGCCGTCTCTAGTAAGAATAAAGGAGCAAGGAATGTTTTCAATTACTTTTTCAAGCACCATTCAATCCATATTATTGCATGTATGCTGATTTTGTGTTAAAATTTACAAGAGTTATTGGTTTTAATATCATGCATGTAAATCTCTTGTTTCCAATAAGAACTTGTTAACGTTTGTGAATTGTTGAGGGAAGGATGCAAACCGAGGGTTCCAAGAGCTGTTCTAGACATTTAGAAAGAGAATTGAAGGGATAGAATACAAATCAAGAGCCGCAAGCGGATGTCCAATTCTGCACATCCAAAAGGTGTAGGCCGAGAGGGGAGAAGGGCGTGACTTGGGCCTCAACAGTCAATGGGGCTGCATGGTGCCTTAGCTATGGTCTGGAGGGTTTGTTTAGGTCCTAGGTAAGTCTTGGTGGGGGTTTGTATGGGGCCTGTATGAGCTGCTGAAGCCCAGCAGCCGTGACTCCATTGGACACTCTTGGGGGCTGTTTTCGAGCATGGGGGTTATGTGGGCTAAGGGTTTGGTTTAAGGGCTGGTTCAGGGGCTAGGGATGTGCCTTAGGGACCTGGTGAGGGGCTGGTGTGAGCCGAAAGTTGAGCCATGGGCTGGGACAACAGCTGGTGTGCGAGGAACCCAAGGTGAGCGTGAGGACGCGTTTTGTGTGCTGCTGATGCGTGAGCTTCAGGGCCTTGAGCGTCGGGTCTGTGTCAAAAGGGGCCGGACCACGGTCTTATTTAGTGTCTAAGGAAGGGGTCTAGATCCTGGTTCGAGGTTGTTTTGAGACGTGGTTCGTTCGGGGTCATAAATTACCCGAACGTGTCAAAAGAGGAGCCAAGTGAGCCTAGGTTAAATTCTAAATCCATGTTTTCGGTTTTGTCATGGTCTTGGGGACTTCCAGCAAGTTATATTGAGTCTTATGATGTTATTAAAGGTCTGGTCTTGGGTCGGTTGGAGTCGGAAGGGTAGTTTTGTCATTTGTTTTACATAAAACACGAAAACGGTGCAGTAAACGAATTGATTCGTTTTTGAAACGTAGGTCCTAATATTGAAATTCCAGTAAGCTAATGGATATTTTTGGGTGTTTTTAAAGTTTTAAAATCAAGTCATCTCCTTGAGTCAAAGTATATGGTCGTCAGGGTATGTATACTGTTGAAACGTGTTTGGTCGGTTCGAGAGAAACGAGGGTGGTTTAGAACTTCCTAAAACAATTCTACATCATGAAAAATGTTGTTTTTAGAAGTTTTAAAGTAATGCATGATATATGCTATTTTTAGAAGTTTTAACGTATTTGATATTTCTAGCAATCTCAACGTATATGAATGATATAAAGCATTTTTTTGGAATTTTAAAGAATATGGAAAGCTATAAATGTTTTATGAAATAATAAAGTAAAGGAAAATATATTTGAAGAATGTGAATTAATTGTGACGAAAAGTAGCAAGGGATCCATTGAAAACGGGAACGGTGAACTTGCAATGAAAAAGGAGTGAACCGTCGAAAATGGGCACGGGAATCTCAATGATAATGTGTCCATTGAAAACGAGAATGGTGAAGTTATTTTTATGATAGTCGACGGGATCGTCGAAAAAATGAATGTTGAACCCGGCGGCCTATTACTATGGTTTATAGATTGATCAATCGAATAAAATTTGTCACTTTTGAGGATCAGACTTCACGTAAAATGAATGATTTTAAATGGAAAATTTTCATATCTATGCATGGTTTAAAAGGTTATATATTTTGAAGGTTTCATGATTGCATGGAAAAATTTATTTTTAGTAAAAATAATTTTTATGCATGTGAGTGTATATTTACGTACTTGCTATATGTGAGGTTTGAGCATGCTGAGTCATTAGACTCAATAAGTTTGAATGATTGCATGTAATGACAATGTTAAGTCATGAGGTCCGGACTATCGAGTCATCTGGTAGGCGCAGTGCATACCTGAGGACCTAGGAATTCCGCATATGTTAAAAAAATTTTGACGATTTATGGATTATTGCTTTTATTTATAAACTGTTAGGATGATAGAATTTATTTATAAAAATTTTAGACTTTTATCGCTTGTTTTACTTATTCTGCATAAATGATTATGGATGACATGAAGCTTTGTTTATTTTACTTTTTATGATGAATTAATTATGAATGGTGTAAAAAAAACTAGTGTAAATTAAATGAAAGTTAAAAAATAGTGGATGTTTCAGAACATCAAAAGAGATGAGATTAAAGTCCAACCAATAAGATCACTAACAATGGAAACCTCAATTCAACGCTAGATATATCTTCTAGTCTTGAATTCAAGGATTTAAAGTACTTTTTTTTATAGTGGTTTGAACACTATGATGTCATCCCAAAAGTTGATTAGTGATGGTAATCCTGCCCATGTGGCAGGGGCACTAAGAACTTGCCTATATGGGTGTTGGATTTAGGACACCCACAAAGTTTCATGGATTAAACTTTGTAAACACTCACGAAACGATAGAGATACGAGACCTGATGTATCGTTTATGACAAAGGAAAGTTTCAAATTTGCATGTATTCGTCTATGTAGTTATTCTTATATGAAGGTGGTTCAAGGCTTGTCTACCTATTTGTATTGAGTAATTATAATGAACATTTACTAAGATAATGGTTCAATCAAAATATACCATTGATGATGCATGAATTATCAAGAATATTCGGTGATTCTTTGAAGGCATTTCAATATATAGAAAATGGGAGGGGATTGTTAGATATATTTGTATATATTGAAAAGGTGTGTATGTAAAGTTGTATTTGTATTGAAATAATACATTTTCAGAAGTAATTGTTTACACATTTTCTGAAATGCCGTATATGAAAAGTTGCAATGTTTAATTTATAAATAATTATTGAAGTCGATAAAAGGGGTCAATTTGAGTTAGATTTGCTGCAGAAAATCTTTCTACAAGGATTGAATATTATTGCAAGAAACTTTCTTATGTATCTTGTTTCTAGAAAATTCAAAGTGCATTGTTTCTTCTAGTTTCTTCATCTTATTCTACAAGATATTTGCTCTGATTTATTTGCACAAAACAAATATCAAATTAAGCCTAAAGGAAAGTGTAGATCCTACATGATTTGAAGCCGACTGCGTACCGCAGAATTCTCCGCTATTTCTTTTTATTTGTTTTACCCAACATATATATCGTGTAAAAGGATGTTCAAGAATAAAATCGAAGATGTGAACGATAAATCGTCCTTTACGAAAGTATGAGTATATAGTTCTATATGAAGCATGTATGCAAGTGTACTAAATAATAGAGATCAAAACAAGATCAACATACTCAGCCATTGTGTCGATCGCCTCTGGAAGTAGATCCTACACCAGATCATGATCTTAGACAACCAATGTCCCTAACAACCGTAGTCAATGAATGGGGCTACGAGGTTCAATCATCCAACAAATAGAGGACTGAGTGACCCTCAACCAGCTGCCACAACAAGAAATTACTGATCCTAAGCTCACCACTAGTCCGAATCAGCAGATCACAGTTAGGAAACTCGGTACCATTCGTTCCTAGTTCCTTCTCAAATAAAAACTAATCGACGTCTTGTGGTTCGATGACACCGTCTTTTACTTGCAAGCAGATCATTTTGAGCATTCTAGTTCACTACAACAATGAGGTGAAGATGCGAGTTGTTCTCTGTAGTTTCTTCCGCTTCACTCGGCAACACTTGATCCATTTCAGAAGTTTAGTGCAGTCCCCAATAATACATAAGCCAATGTTTTCTCTGTTCAGAACCATTAAGTGTTAGAGTAGGTGTCCGGCAAGCCAACTTGTGGCTCGGGATTTATTGACTCTAATGTAAAACAATCTTTATTTTAATAATATTTTACGATTTTATTCGATTATGGCATTATAATTTATCTGTATACCCATGAAAGCTGCATAGATAAAGTTCTTGAATATACAATAGGTACCGTGAGGTCTGCGCCGTAACGTAAGATCATGAAACTCATTAGGAAGTGTACCGTATATTCTAAACAGGTTCCTAGTCGAATCAGCCCTCTAAAACAAGGATAAAGGTCGCTCGAGCTTGAGACTAGCATATGTGGTGTAAACGCCATGTTTCATTGGCAAGGACATGAAGATGTTCATTCACACAGATGGGTGATCATATGATGATGCACTAAACAACCCTCCCTCGGACTATCCAAGTGGTTCCCACTTATCGAGTGGAATAGTTCGCAGTTATGGTTGTACACCATTAGTCCTTTGACCCGGGACAATGTAGGGGATATACGTACTAGCATGCACTTTGATCCGTTTACCGACTCCATTGAGGGTCATCAGGTGGCGAGGTTGGATGTAGTTTCAAAATACGTAGGAGCAAATGCATTGTAGTCGGGGATTCACCGTTCACCTACGGGTGAAGACATCCTATGTGATCTGATGAGTTAATATTGCAAGGAGTCTCTGGCCAGAGCAAGAAATGTTCTTTATGGAAAGGTGTTTTCCTAGTTTCACATGCCATGCCAATATTAGTACTCAAAGATAAATCACATCGTTATCAAATTCATATGCAACTCTCGATATACCAGTGGTTGAAGATTCGATCGGGATATATGCGTTGAAGAGACCGTACTGTACGCTAACCATGACTAAAGGTTCATGCAGGCACTATCATTGATACCTAGGGGATCATGGGGCGATGCTACTAGACGCTCTTACCATGATCCGATGGGTGCAATCAGAAATGAGTTCTGAAATTTTTGATCAAGGAGTTGATGAAAAGAATGTGGTTAACTAGGGTAAACCCGAATAAGAATAAATGTTATTCTGAATCACATGGAGATGTGAACTCACGGCTAGCTGTATCCCTGAACCATTGAGGGTCACACAAGTATCGGATTCTGTGTTCCCGTTGAGATAGTCAAATTTAAAAGAGTTGGAATTTGGCGACTATAGTTTGATGGATGTAATGCCCGGGATTTATTTATTGTAATCTGAGAATAATATGAAAGGATTTATGGATTAATTGATGTGATTATAGACGGAAAGTATTAGACCGGGAAAGACGAGAAAAGACGAAAAATTATGTGCGAGGGTGTGCCATTCGTGCACATACGCGACGTGATGCGCGAGCTATGCGTGGAACGGGCAGAAGACCCCGCGCATCTGCGCGGCGTGAGGGTGCGCATCTGCGCGAGGTGTCCAGTAGCCAAAGATTATGTCCAGAGGACCTCGCGCATATGCGCCGAGCTGGGGCGCGCATATGCGCGATTGGTAGAATGCGGAAATAGTAGTTTTTGCGCATATGCGCGAGCTGCCGAGACACACGCGCCGAGATATTGTGTCTCGCGCATATGCGCCGAAGTGAGTCGCGCATATGCGCGAGACGTGCAGCTTGAAGAAGTGAGCCACGTTTTTCTTGCATGCATGAGGTATATATATATATATTGCCTCAATTTAGTCAAAAAGTAGAGGAAGCCGAGGATAGCTCCAGAGAAAGCTTCAAATTCCTTCGACGTGAAGAATTCTGATTTACAAAGATCCGTCCGTCTGAATTGAAATCCAAGTACGGCACCGTGTTTCTAACGACGACAGCTATAACTGGACGTAAGTTTTGTTACGTTAGATACGATTTGAAATTATGATATTGTCATAATCGAATATGAATCATTGAAGGACCGAGTGCTTACCGTTTTACCAAAAGCTATAAATATTGGTAATGGTGCAACTCAAATCTTTTAAACCGCACAGCAGCACAAGCACCATGGTTCGATCGCTCTACCAAGCAAGGACAATTATTGCACCCAACAATCTACCTCCCAATAATTGCACTCCTTGCAATCAATGGGAATCGAACCCATGACCTTGGCTCTGATACCAATTGTAGGACCGAGTGCTTACCGCTTTACCAAAAGCTATAGCTAGTGGTAATGGTGCAACTCAAATCTTTTAAACCGCACAGCAGCACAAGCACCATGGTTCGATCGCTCTACCAAGCAAGGACAATTATTGCACCCAAAAATCATATATGGTGTTTCTGATATAGTAGACATCGTATAATTGAAGTCAGATCGAAGAACAGACTGTGTATGTAATTGTTATGATTTTCGGAGTTAATTTGATTGAGATTCGATATCAGAACGGTATTGTTATTGGTTATGAGTTGTATTGATATCGATTATGTCTCGTGATATTATGTCTGTGATGTTGAGATTTACGGGGTTATCAAGATTGTATTATTATACCGTCGAAGCATCAGTATATCGGTGTTAATCAGATTCAGTATTGATTATGATTGTATCGTTCTGTCGTGACGTTGATCAGAGTATATTTGATTTGAGTATTTGATCAGAACAAGTTCTGAACTGAGTTGTATATTGATACGATATATTCAATATTTCATTGCCAGATTGAAATTGACAGGCAGCGAGTTCGAGACGTCAACAGAGTTAGAGCGACAGAAAGAAATGTATAAATTAATGTTGAGTTGGGATTGCACAACTCGAGTGAGGTTTGACTCGAGTTTCCCTAAATCACATACCTTAGTTTATTGCAGTGATATTTGCAATTAATGATATTGATATATGTGGTCTATTGATTCATAGAAAATGTATGTATTGAGACATAGACTGATTCGTCTAGCTATCGGCTGATTCGCCCAGCTGTTGGCTGATTCGCCAGGGCTGATACGCCTAGTCTGTGGCTGATCTGGCATTATATGCCGGGGCTGATTCGCCCAGTTGTTGGCTGATTCGCCAGAGCTGATACGCCTAGTCTGTGGCTGATTCGCCAAGACGCTGGACTTTTGGCTATATCGGAGTGGATAGAATTGGAGTTTCTTCTATTACTGGTGTTCGATATGGAAAGAGCCAAAGTCCGTGAATAAGAACATACCACCACCCCGATCGGGAGTGTAGGTGGGTGTATGTTCTTATTCCGATCGGGATCCCTAGATTAGAACGAGTCGAGTCTGAGTCCATGAGTCACTGAGTGTGATTCAGAGTTTGTGTTGATTCATGTGTCGGATTTGATACATGTAATATTCAGAGTTTATAATGATTCATGTTTCTGATTTTGATACATGTTATGAATGTTTATTTCATGCTTTTATAATTGTTTATATGAATTGCATGTATACATGATTTATACTGAGAATGTAATTCTCATCGGAGTTATCCGGCTGTTGTCTTGTTTGTATGTGTGCTTGACAACAGGTGGGACAGGATCAGGATCAGGATCAAGAAGAGGATGAGAGATTATAGGTAGTGTGGAGATCCGGGCCCAGAAACAGGATAGGATTCAGCACTTGATGCATAGATGCTGTAGATTGAGACTAAGATAGATCCTGTAGATTGAGATAGATCCTGTAGATTGAGACTAAGATAGAGGCTAGTGAGCAGAATAGAATGAATTTTCTTTCCTTGCATGTGATTGCTAGCATGATTTATTGCTTGTTGATACATGTTACTTGATTTATCTAATTTGATATAGTAATATGCATTATTGAGGTTGATCAGGTGGATGTGTCAGAAACTCTGATGGAATTCCAAAACCAGGGAAGTATCTTGATTGATCAGATGGATGTATCAGAAACTCTGATGGAAACACAGTTGATGAGGTTTCAGTCATTCCAACCGCCGATTCTGAAGGGTACTGAGACGATTGTTGATTGTGAGAATTGGCTGGATGATATAGAGATACTGTTTGATTCACTTGAGTACCCAGATGAACGTAGAGTTAAAGTGATTGGACATCAGTTACAGGAAGTCGCAAGGAGTTGGTGGACTGCAATTAAAGAAGCCTTGGAGCAGCGTGGTACGATGATTACGTGGAAGATCTTCAAAATTGAGTTCTATCGAAGATTTTTCCCAAGTTCGTACCAAGAAGATAAGAGTGCAGAGTTTGAAAGTTTGAAACAGGGTCAGCTAAGCATTGAAGAATATGTTGCTCAATTTTCTACCTTGCTACGTTTTGCTCCTCACGTGACTGGGAATGATGAAGCTGTGACAGATGAGTTTGTTAAGGGATTGAATCCTGAGATATTGACATTAGTGAACACAGGCCGACCCTACACTTTTGCTGATGCTCTGGGTAGAGCCAAGAGAGCCGAAGCCAGTCTGACAAGACAGAAAAGAGCTTCGTTTGCGCCTCTAGCATTGAGACCACAGCAATCACCTCTCGGATCTGAGACTGGTAGTAGTAGTGGTGAAAAGAAAGACTATTCGAAAGCTCGAAAGAAGCCGTTTAAGAAGTTAGGCAGCAGTCTTTCTAGCTCCAGTAGTTCGAGTCAGAGTTATACTGGAGTTTATTGCAGCACTTGCGGAGGGAGAAATCCCACTGAGCAATGCCAAGGAGTATTTGGTAGTTGCCATATCTGCAAACGACCCGGACATTTTGCTAGAGTATGTCCACAGAGAGGTTCCCGAAGATTCTCGGGAGCAGAAGCGTTTGGTGGTAGTGACCGAGGAACAGATCTAGGATGCACTTGATGATGTGGTGACATGTATCTGTTCTTTTATGATTATGTTGCATATGTATTGGGAAATTCTCGTACATTTTATACATGATTTCTGAATGAATTGCATTGATGTACGCTTCATCTGTTGAGTCTGTATCTGCGGTAATTGTTATCTCTTTACCTTTTTGGGAAGATTTTTTATATCAGTGAATTCTATGAGACATCGTATACTGCAGTAAGATGAGAATGAAATTGAATTAGCTGATGTGTACTTGTATTGTCTGATTGTGACTACATTTTGAATAATGATATGCTGACCAAGTACAGAGCTACTACAGACCAATCCCAGAAGATGGTAAGATTCGGACCTGACATGGCCGAAAAATTAACATTATACGGTAAGGATTCTGGATTTAGAATTCCTTTGATACCCGTATTCTATATGATTCGATGATTATCAGAAGGAGCGGAGGGACTCCTTAGGTATTCAGCTGATTTACTGAAATCGAATCTATTCTTGGCTGATTTATCAATGGCATGAGTGTTGCTATTGTTTCCAAATGATATTCCGAGTTTGCCTTCAGCCTGTGAAATTGAAGTCCGCCTTGACATGATACCAGATACAGTTTCTTTTCTTTAGAACTTTGTACAGAATAGCATCGATAGAACTGAAAGAATTGAAAGATCAGTTTGAATATTACTGACCGAGAGTTACCTCTAATTGAGTGTTTATTGTTGGTATATATCAGCTATGTTTGTGAATTGATTAACTCTGTATTCAGACATATTTTGATGATTCTATGCTTGAGTTAGCTGTGATATTCTGAGATATTGGAAGAATATGACTGATTTTGTTGAATATTCTAAGAACTGAGATGGGGTATACAGAAACTGTTGCGATGTAAATCTGGACTGAGAAGGATTGTATTCAGAGTATGTGACATCGGAAGACGATATATCTGTTGAGCTGAGTACAGTAAGGCTGTGAGCAGTTGGCCGAGATTGATATCAGTGTCAGATATTTGCAGTTCTATGAGTTTAGCAGGCTATTATCTATGACTGATGTTGTGAATTTGATTTGAAATTTCAGTTGTTTTGAATGAATATTTGAAACAGATAGTGAATGGTTGAAACTTGTTAACGGATCGGTGGAATCAGAACTGATTTTAAAGTTCAAGTAGCTCAGAAAGTCGATCAGAATGTTCAGAGTTTGATATCGATAGTCAGAACAGTGTTTCAATCAGAATATCAGATAGGTAATATTGTCTTGTATGTTAATAACGGATTTGTTTGTGATAGATATTTCGAATTGAAACGACAAAAGAAATTGAATTGGATTCGATGGGATCAGAGATATGAAAAAGAATTTGAAACTGATTCAGAAGAGAATTAAGACAGCTCAGATTAAATAGACTGAATATGTCAACGTCGGATGATGACTGTTGATTTTTGAAGTTGAAAATAGAATATAAACCTAATTGAAATTATCAGATTGATAGAAGATGGTAGTATTGATTTGTTATGAGCTGTTAATGGGTATATACGGATGTTGTATAGCCAGTATTGTGAGATTGATTCTATCATCAGTTATTTCGAATGGTAGTATGAGATTATACTTCTTAAAGGATTATTTCAGATTAAAATCAGAATCAGTAGAAGAAAGATAATTCCGAACAAAGACTATTCTGCTGTTGAAAGTACGGTAAAGCGGTCTGGGAATCGAAGAGATTATCTGAAAGACAGAATCTGATGTGAGACTGAGATTTCAGAATTGTTTCAATGCAATGAGTTTCTAATTAACCTCTATCATACATTTCTTTCTTTATCTGATTTGATTGCCTGTGATTTCGAGAACGAAATCGAATCTTAAGGGGGGAGAAATGTAATGCTCGGGATTTTATTTATTGTAATCTGAGAATAATATGAAAGGATTTATGGATTAATTGATGTGATTATAGACGGAAAGTATTAGACCGGGAAAGACGAGAAAAGATGAAAAATTATGTGCGAGGGTGTGCCATTCGCGCACATGCGCGACGTGATGCGCGAGCTATGCGCGGAACGGGTAGAAGACCCCACGCATATGCGCGGCGTGAGGGCGTGCATATGCGCGAGGTGTCCAGTAGCCAAAGATTATGTCCAGAGGACCTCGCGCATATGCGCCGAGCTGGGGCGCGCATATGCGCGAGTGGTAGAATGCGGAGACAGTAGGTCTCGCGCATATGCGCGGCGATGGGGCGCGCATATGTGCGAGCTGGCGAGACACACACGCCGCGATATTGTGTCTCGCGCATATGCACCGAAGTGAGTCGCGCATATGCGCGAGACGTGCAGCTTGAAGAAGTGAGCCACATTTTTCTTGCATGCATGAGGTATATATATATATTGCCTCAATTTAGTCAAAAAGGTAGAGGAAGTCGAGGATAGCTCCAGAGAAAGCTTCAAATTCCTTCGACGTGAAGAATTCTGATTTTACAAAGATCCGTCCGTCTGAATTGAAATCCGAGTACGACATCGTGTTTCTAACGACGACAGCTATAACTGGACGTAAGTTTTGTTACGTTTAGATACGATTTAAAATTATGATATTGTCAGAATCGAATATGAATCATATATGGTGTTTCTGATATAGTAGACATCGTATAATTGAAGTCAGATCGAAGAACAAACTGTGTATGTAATTGTTATGATTTTCGGAGTTAATTTGATTGAGATTCGATATCAGAACGGTATTGTTATTGGTTATGAGTTGTATTGATATCGATTATATCTCGTGATATTATTTCTGTGATGTTGAGATTGACGGGGTTATCAAGATTGTATTATTATACATTCGAAGTATCAGTAGATTGGTGTTAATCAGATTCAGTATTGATTATGATTGTATCGTTCTGTCGTGACGTTGATCAGAGTATGTTTGATTTAAGTATTGATCAGAGCAAGTTCTGAACTGAGTTGTATATTGATATGATATATTCAATATGTTATTGCCAGATTGAAATTGACAGGCAGCAAGTTCGAGACGTCAACAGATTCAGAGCGACAGAAAGAAAGGTATAAATTAATGTTGAGTTGGGATTGCACAACTCGAGTGAGGTTTGACTCGAGTTTCCCTAAATCACATACCTTAGTTTATTGCAGTGATATTTGCAATTAATGATATTGATATGTGTGGTCTATTGATTCATAGACAATGTATGTATTGAGTCATAGACTGATTCGTCTAGCTATCGGCTGATTCGCCCAGTTGTTGGCTGATTCGCTAGGGCTGATACGCCTAGTCTGTGGCTGATCTGGCATGATATGCCGGGGCTGATTCGCCCAGTTGTTGGCTGATTCGCCAAGGCTGATACGCCTAGTCTGTGGCTGATTCGCCAAGACGCTGGACGTTTGGCTATATCAGAGTGGATAGAATTGGAGTTTCTTCTATTACTGGTGTTCGATATGGAAAGAGCCAAAGTTCGTGAATAAGAACATGCCACCATCCCTATCGGTAGTGTAGGTGGGTGTATGTTCTTATTCCGATCGGGATCCCTAGATTAGGACGAGTCGAGTCTGGGTCCATGAGTCACTGAGTGTGATTCAGAGTTTGTGTTGATTCATGTATCGGATTTGATACATGTTATGAAAGTTTATTTCATGCTTTTTTAATTGTTTATATGAATTGCATGTATACATGATTTATACTGAGAATGTAATTTCACCGGAGTTATCCGGCTGTTGTCTTGTTTGTATGTGTGCTTGACAACAGGTGGGACAAGATCAGGATCAGGATCAGGAAGAGGATGAGAGATTATAGATAGCGTGGAGATCCGGGCCCAGAAACAGGATAGGATTCAGCACTTGATGCATAGATGCTGAACCTAGTTGAGATAGATACTTTTTGTACATGTATTATACTTTTATACTGACATTTAGATAGATTACATTACGTTTCCGCATTTATAATTTAAAAAGAAAATTTTTAGTCCCACTTTGTCTTAATTGATATTTGACGTTAATAATGATTAAAACATGAATTAGCGTCCGGGTCCCCACAATGGAGATCAAACAGGAAACACATAAAAGAGTTTATGAGCTGATTCTATATGATGGAAGAAATGGAAGTTGACATGATTTCTAAATAAGAAAGAAGAGTGGAACTGCCTGTTTTGTGAAGGAGTTCACTAAAACTGGCAGCTGCCAAATATAATAACTGCCATATATGGTAAGTTCTAAATTTGGTAAATGAAAATTTTGATCTTCGAAATTTTCGATTTTCATTATATTAACAAGACTTATATCTTTGCTACATCGACGCTCTCGGATCGTCGATCGGGTTATAATGAGTTCGGAATCATTTATTTAGTAACTTTGGAATTTGCTAATTAAATGGTGGTGCTAGTAGTAGTGACTACTAATATGCACAAATTTCCATGAATATTCTAGAGGAGTGTAGAATTAAATTAAATAAGGAGTTAGTTTATAAATTAAATAATAGTTATTTAATTTAATATACATATACATGTATATATTTTATATGGTGATATAAAATATGTGTATATGATATTATTATATCATGTATTATTAAAGGTTAATAAATACATTATATATATTAATTATATGAGAGTTTAACCATCAAAAAAAAAAAAAAAAAAAAAATTATATGAGAGTTTAAATATAATGAAATTATTAGAATCCTTGTGGGAGAGGGACTCCTAATTAGATCAGGAGTCTCACTCTATAAAAAATACACCATTAGAGTTCATTGTTGGGTGATGAATTTTTGCACACAAAACAAAATTTTCTCTCCATTCCCTCAAGTGAAACTCACGGCCAAGATGAGTTGGAAGCAAAATTAAGTCATGTGGTTTATTTTAATTAATACTTAATTAGCTTGGTTAATTATTGATTATGAATCAATAAGTGCAAATAATCATGATTGAGAACCATGGTTCACGGCAATCACAAAATTTTGGTGAAAAGAATTTCGGCCATCATGCTTCCTTCCACTGCCACAACGCCGACGCTACACTGTCTCCGGATTTTGGAAATTCGGAGTACGTAATCTCAACGCATAAATCGCTTGTGATTTCTAGTGCAATCCTAGCAAGGAAAACAGTTTTCATCGTGGGCCTAATTAGGCGATCAAAGAAGAAGAGCTGTTCGTAGGGATTTACAAGAAGGGCTATATCCGCCTAAAAATCGGAATAGTTTGGAGTCCAGCGTTAAGAACGCAAAAATATAATTTTAAATACCCTATGGATGTTTTTGAACACTCGACGCCCAAGAACAAAATTTTAAACTTCCGTTGCGTCGTGGGTGTGAGAATACGATGTCCCAGGATTAAGTAGAAGATATATTCTTGGAAACAATAAACTTATATGCAATAAATTATAAATTATGCATACAACAATAAAATAGGGCATGCATTTATAGAAATCATAGGTCAGTCAAGTGGTAATCTTAAATTATTTTGCTGGTGGTAATCTTAATTATTTTGTCCAGCAGAATAATTAAATAAAACTCGAAATATTGAGATGATTAATCATTATTTTTAGTCATCTTACTAAAAACATTAATTATTATAAATAATTAACATAATAAATCTGATCGATCCACTTATTAAGTAATTAGCCCAAAAAATTAATTATTCCATAAATCAAATTCAAATATGGAATATTGGACTAAATTATTAGAGTTAACTAGAATCTTGGCACGATGTAATAATCTACTGTTGGTCCCACAAAAACAAGGCCCAGTGTCACAATTACGAAATGGATGGTGCCCATAAATTATTTTATGTTGAGCATTGTCTATTGTGGTCTGGGCCCAACTTTGTTTTCAAGAAAAATTGATTATGGGCCGGCTAGGTGTTGTGAGATGTGAGGAGCGGCTCATCTATATAAATATAAGAGCAGTTCTCTTGTGAGACGGTCTCACGAATCTTTATCTGTGAGACGGCTCAACCTTATTGATATTCACAATAAAAAATAATACTTATAGTATAAAAAATAATAATTTTTCGTAGATGACCTAAATAATACACGGATAACATAATTTTTTTTTATGTTTCATGAAATTCAGTTTTGCATCTTGTGGTTACCCAAAAAAAATTGAATATACTAGAACAAATTATATATATTGCAAATTAAAACAAATTTAATACAATAATTTTTATAAACGTTGCAAAACTATTGTCAATCGTGCAAAAATACAATGATCTACAAACGTCGCGAAACTATTGTCGTTGATATATTATGACAACAGGTTAAAACTGTTGCAAAACTATTGTCAATTGTGCTAAAATACAACGGTCTATAAACATCGCGAAACTGTTGTCGTTGTTATTAAATAACAAATGTTTAAAAGTGTTGCGAAACTGTTGTGGTTGGTGTTAAAGTACAACGGTTTAAAACCGTTGCAACCGTTGTCGTTAGTAGTAAAAGACAACGGTTTTAAACTGCTGTCGTTGGTAGTAAAAGACAATGGATTTTATCCGTTGTCGTTGAATGCACTCTCAACAACACCCTCAGTTACAATAGTTTTAAATAACCTACGACAACGGATAAAATTCGTTGTCGTTTTGTGTTTTTGTAGTAGTGAATACTAGAATAATAAATTTTTATACAACAAATGTTGGATATTTGATACGTATTTGAACATTACAATATGATTTGAAGAATACAATTAATGTTTAGGTCGTGCATCATTATGAAAACTTAGAAAGCCGAGCGATAGTTGAAATTGAATACCTAGTACTGTTAAAAAGTCATCGAATGAGTAAAATATTCATCACCACCTTGAATTATGTCGTCATCTGCTGATCCTCAATTATTTTATAAATGCAAATAAATAAATCTAACGTTCAATGTTTGCCATCATAAGCATGAGATATCATTATTTGAGTCAAATGTTCAAAACTTTTGCTCAAGCTTGATTCATGCCACGCTTGTAGAACTACAAGATTAATAGTTATAAATGAAGAAAAATTTATTCTGTTATTATTACAACACATAATACTGAGTAAACATAAAACCTGATTTGTGGAGTACCGTTTTAATATAATATCATTGGAAGTTCTTAATTTTTTCCTGTCAGCATAAGAAAACAAAACAGTCAAAAGATGTAAGAGCATCATGTATTAATAAATATTATTCTTAAATTAGTGCATGTACCTAAAAAAAGTTTTTCCCTTCATTTGTCTTATTTTTTTTTATGCTTTTCTGAAAAAAATATCAAATAAATTATTATTAAAACAATAAAATTTGAATAGATATTGCACATAATACATTTAAAAAATCTAAAATAGGATATGTTGTTATAACTTGTTAGATCTCATCTTTCAATCCAATCAATTCTCTTTGCACTAAAAAAATGTAACAAAATATGCTCATCATTTTCTATGTACATAGAAAAGATAGAATGTATAATAAATTGGTTACATATATCGCCAAAGTAACTTACCTTTATCCTGATTGTGATTTTCAAGCCCAAAACTAGTATTTGCGTCCTTATCGGCTTCAAAGTTATTCAAGTTAATATTAGGTGGTACATATTGTTAAAATTAAATGATATTTGTGAATGAGAAATAAATGACGTTTAAAATATATCATATGGAACCGAGCATTCAACCACAATACATTATGTTGATATCTTGTCAAAACATCCACTTGTACAGCCGAATAACTTTTTGTTAGGTCTCATAGTTTTAATGATAACAAACAACGACTTATTGTACTAAATCAAGCCGCCCTTGCATGTATAATAGGTATAAGAAGAAGTTACTCAACTGGTTGCAGCATACAAAGCCATTCGATCGTTCAAGCTTTAGCTCAAATCTCTTGCATATATGAAGTCTATTTGACCACTCTAGCTTAAGTTTACAAGATCGTTGCATGAGTTAATCTACTCAACTATGCACTTCACCGCAAATTATTTGAAAACGGTGTGAGATTTCATCAAATGAAAGCCACAGACTTTACAAGATTCTACCCAGGGGCGGAGGTATAGCTTACTGTACCCGGGCTGGTCCAAATTTTTTTACAAAAATTTATATGTAAATTTTTGTATAATTTTGAATAAATTTGATATTAGCCCGGGTAGATCAATTTAAAATATTAAAAGATGTTAGAGTTTAAAATTCTAGCCCGGGTAATGTCAGATTCCTGGCTCCGCCCCTGCTTCTATCTATTTTATTAGAAGATTTCATTGACTGATCATTCAAAAGAAACAAGACTTCAGAAGTTCTCAAAAAGACAAAGCTAAGGGCTGGTTACTTTTGCTGTCAAATACCGTTTCTTTCCGCATTTGAAAAATTTCAAATTACTCATTTATCGAAGCGTACTATGAATCAAGAAAAGACGAAGACAACATTGATTTTGCTTTAATAAGATACAGTCGAATTTGAACAGACACTTGCAAAATCTTTAGAAATAGAGGATGCCAAGAAGTGATGCATACTACACACAAAACTTTACGCTTTCGAAGCTTATTCAAGCTTGCATTCTCTGAGAGTTTTTTGAGCACTCTACATCTTCATATCTACAACTGCCTCAATCGCTCTCACTTAAAAAGATCATCTATCAGATCATCAAGGATTATCAGTGGTCATCAAGGGTTTCAGGCAACTACTCAACAATACTATCAAACCATGAAGAGCTGCTCGACCGTTTGAATCTTAAGATTCATTCTTCTGGTGTATTTGAGTTATATTGGTTGTGTGACTTGTTTTCCCAACCATTTGTGATTAGTTAACTAGGAGTTTCGACTTAGGCAGTGGAAAGTTTTAATGTTAATGTAAGGTCCAAAATATGATGATGTATTCCAATTGCATGCAAATCTGAGGAAAATGAAAAATGACTAATTAAATGATTTTAGTTGCATGAATTGATTATGATGTGCATGTTTAAAATAGGGTTTTCTGTTAGAATGCATAAAATTGTGTTTTAAAAGTTATTCGAGACGCGGTCGAGGAACGGAGACCAGGGACCATATGAGGGAAGATATTTTTATTCAATAATTATTTTTAATATTTTAATAGGTGGTGTATATTAAATGAAATTTTCGAAAATGAGATGTTTTGAGGTATTTTTATATATGTCGAGTCGTATTTTAAACCAGCAATCAATTTTCGATGAAAATATGGATTTTTTTAGAACTCGACTAATATTTTCACAAACTTTCCTAAACAAAATTTTTGAAATATTATCTAATGAGATTAATAGGCCTAATATACTAGGTTAATGGGCCTAAGCTTGCATCTTATTATTTATTTAAAACAAGGCACCAAAAACCCTCACCAAAACTACACAATGATACGCCCCATCACCTAGAAAACTAGGACTCTCCCATCAGCACACACCACACAAATATTTTTAGAGGAACTCACGCAAGTTTGAAGAAAAATTCAGCAAGCTTCTTCCCACGTCTCTCCGTCAACGTCTCTCGCATCGCAAGCCATTTTTCGAGCGTAAAACACAAAGGCACGCCTTAATCTTCATTCAAACATCTTTCACACCATATTATGTATATTTAATTATCTTTGCATGAAAAATATGATGCACTAATTGTATTTTCGTTTTTATGGTTAAATATGCATAAAACTAGAGTTTTTTTTTAAAAAAAAAACTCTTGCTAATGATTCACAAAGGGACTGCCATTGTAAGGGTACTTGAAGGGATATTTTTTCACATGTTTAAGAGTCCCTAGATGCATGGATAAGGGCTGCACATGAAAAGCCGATGGCTTGAACGAAAATTTGCTTATTTTTGATTTAGGATTCAGCTAGGGTTGCGGTTTGCTTCCTATGTGCATGCGGATGCTATATGATGTTAGGGCACGTCTAGCGGTCTTAAGAGTGCTAAGCCATGGTCCCAGATAGGCTGCATGATGGCTGGTTCAATGGCAAGGGGCTGGGAGCGAATGGAAAGGTCGTGCACGGCTTCTTTGTCACGGGTGAAGGGCTGGGCACGTTTGGGGGTGTTGGGGTCTGTCTAGTAGCTTTCTATAGGTTCAGTGATGGTCCTAGGAAGGTGGTATATGGGCTGGTATTGTTGCTTAAGGGCTGAGGCGAAGGTTGCATGGGTAGGAAACTAGGGCTTTCAAAAAATAGGGACAAAAAGTTCAGAAGTTGTCCATGCATGTTCCAGGATCTTAATTAGCTTGATTTGGGTTGTATATGGTATAGTTAAGTGCTATTAAGTTATGTTTCAAGTTTCGTTAAGTTTCGAGTACAAAACCGAGATGTACGTCTAAGTTTAAATACGAATTGAAAAATTAGTCGATAAGCTTAAGTTTACGTCTAAGAAATATTTGTGTGTTTATTTTAAGGTGTTATGTTAAGTATTGATGGATTTTGGTCATCGTTTTAAGGTCTAAGGATAAATTGAGAAATAGAATTTCAAGGGCAAAACGGTCTTTTTATACCTGAAAATGTTAGACGTCCTGACAGTGCCTTAAATGCTGTAATATATGTTAAAATGTTTATTTCAAATGATTATGAAATTTTATGATGAAGCGGTAATGCTAAAAGACATATTGCATGATTGGCTTAAAACAAAAATGATTTATAAATTGCATGGCACAGCCAAGGCTTGACTAGGGCTGGGCCTGGACGTGGTTGGGTGTGTTGAGGAGTCCTAAGCACGCTAGGACTCAAGCACGACGGCTAAAGAAGAGTCCAAGCGAGCTAGGACTCTTCCCAAGACAACCGAGAATGTTAGCGAGTGCATGGGGGATCCCGGCTTGGCCAGGGGTCCAGGATAGGTCTGTTAGGGTCCTGAGAGGGTCCAAAGGGTGAGGGCTCGGTGGTGGCTCGAGGGTAGGAGTCCTAGCCTAGTTTGAAGAGTCATAGGGTCTTGAAAAAGGAATCGCGCAGCTCTTGTCTTCGTGCATGAGGTTGCAGCAGGCTAGGTATTGTTTCAAGGGGTCATGGCTGGTCAGTAGGGTCCATAGGTGGTCTGGCAAGAGCTTGGCTTGAGGTGGCTCGGGCTTTGCTCCAAGGAATCGCAATATGGCTCGATGGTTAACATTACGGTTTGAATTAATGAGTTTAAATGGTTAAGGCTTGAACCGTGGGTCCACGGGGGTGGTTCATGGTTCACAATGGTAAATTAAGCAATAAAAAGTCTATATTTAAAATTTGATAATTTAATAATAAATTTAAAATTAATTCGAGAATTAAACGCTCTACGAATTAATAATTATTAAATAAATTGAAAGCCTTGGATTTAAGCAAAATAAAAATTTAAGAAATTTATTAATCTTAAATAATTATTTGGGATGGTCTATTGTCAACGAAAGTAAGAAAAATTCAAAATCGAGAAATTTTATGTCTAGAGGTAAAACAATCATTTTACACCTGAAAAATAGTAAACGTCTTGGTAGTGCCCTGAATACTGTAAATAATGATAATATGCTTATTTTTAATGTTTATGGAATTTTACGATAAAAAAATAATGTCAAAAGATATATTGCATGCTTGGTTTAAAAGAAAAAATGATTTATGCATGGCTAATTTTTATAAAGTGATGAAAATATGAAATGTTGAAGGAAGTGAAGTAATTGTGACTAATACGATGATTATGATGATATGTAAGGCCAAAGCTCAGTTGACAAGTGAGAGTGTCGCTGATGTCCACACCACCTAATACTATGGTTATACGTAGATGGATCCATCGACCTTCAGCTGATACGAAAGTCACAATTAATGACCTGAATTCAACGAAAAGGAAAATATATACGTATATGTTTGTGATGAAACTGATAATGTTTATGCTAAAAAGAAAATGTTTACGATTAGGCGTATTCATGAAATGTTATGTTATGTAAAAGTATTTTCACTGTTGCATGTGATTGTATATGTACTACTTGCTATTATGGTTATGGTTTGCTGAGTCAATAGACTCACTAGATGTGATCGATGCAGGCGAGCATGATATTGATGTTGAGGGACTTGATAGTTGATCTTACTGGATTGAAGGTGCACATAACCTTAGGACCAACGCTAGGGGTGTGCAACAGTCGGTTTGCTCCGGTTTTAATAAACTTCGGTTCGGTTTTTCGATTTACGGTTTTTTGAATACCTAATCCTAAACCAAACCATTTTGACGCTGTCTAGTTTGGTTTTTTTGTATTACGATTTGGTTATTACGGTCGGTTATTACGATTTGTGTAATAAATTTAATTATAAATGAAGTTGTACGTTATAAATTATAAAAAAATTATAATAAAAAACCACAATCAAATTGTTTTTGATTATCTTAAAAAAACATAATAAAGTAATCAAAAACATGCATAGCTATAATTCGTGTAACCAATTTGTTAAGGATCTCACAAACATCAAAATAAAATAATAAAAAATATAGCTATGACAATTGTAAGCAATTTGGAATTTGGATATGTTGATAGTGAAATCTTGAAGGCCAAAGCAACATAGGTTCTTCTTCCACGACAATTCAACAAAGGCTCGAAGCAATGCCTTTTTCTCCAATTTGGAAATTTGTGCGGCTGAAACTTGAAATTATGAATCGTCAATTTCAAAGATCAATATCAAAACCTAAATAAATTATTTTATTATTTTTTCACTTATTTTTTAAGTTTTATTTTTAGTTTTTATCTTAGGACATGTTTGGAGTACAATATAATTAAAAAAAAGAATTCTCATATATTCGGTTTTTCGGTTATTTCGTTTTTTTTTAAAAAAAACCGAAAATCGAACTGGAAAACCGAAAATGCGTAATATCGAAACAGAAACTGGTAAAACAACCGAAAATACCGAACCAAAAAAACCGAATTTTACGGTTTAGTCGGTTTTTTCAGTTTTATGCGAAATTTGAACACCCCTAACCAGCGCTAGTTTTCCGCATTTACGTTTAAGTTTACATTAAAATTTTTTTACGACTTTTATTATGCTTTGTGAGTGTTTTTGAGAGGTTGTTAGAGTTAGTTTATATTTTGAATATCGCTAAGTTAAGGTTTGGTAAAACGATTTACGATTTTACGTTTTGAATTCTTTCTTTAAATGTTCAAATATAGTTGTTATGTTTTATTTTAGAATGATGCCAAAATATTATATAAATATATATATATATATAATAAATATATATATATATATATATATATATATATATATAAATATATATAGGTATCGGCCGAGAATTAGTTTAGAACGAAAAAAAATTCTAGTACTTTTAAAGAAAAATGAGTAGTGAAGTTTCAATCAGTCCCAAATTTTTAATCATCTAAGGAGGCGAGACCATATAACGGTTACATCCCCACCGTGTAATAGTCATATCATATATTTGGGATTACCTCCCATATTTGGTGGAATCCTCATAGCGCCATAACATAGTTCATATGATCGTCATATCAAGAAGGAAAATGGAATAACAATGCTTGACCGATTCTTTTTTTTAAAAAAAAAAACCAAGGAGCGTATAACAGTTTCATGATTTTAAATCAAGCCCACTTACAGTAATACTTGAAGAAAACGTGAATTTTTGACGAAGTGGTTCCTTGCTGCTAGCTTTAAAATCGAACCGCCAAGAAGCTCTTCGAAATCAACCACCAAGGAGCTCGTACAAGTGAGGGAATTGCTAGGGAATAGTTTTGCCGCTTCCTCCACTACACCACACGTATATATAGTGGTTGATGAGCATGAGTTAAGGCTATGATTGGCTCCTAAATTTCGGTGGTTAGCCCCTCAATTAATCGGTGGATTGAAGCCTATATTTAGGGTGATTAGATTGCCTATTTATTAGGTGATGTGTGGGGACCCGGACGCTGATCTTCTTCTTAATCGTCATTGGGACTAATTATCAATTCAGATAAACAGGGTCTAAAAATTTTCTTTTTAAAATGTAATTGCGGAAGGTAATGGAATCAATCTATTATACAAACTAGTATAATAAATACAAATCTTGTACCTCATACATCTAGTTTAAAACTAAGGTTCAACTACTATGATCTAGTACCGCAACCTATCTACATCCAAGTCCGGAATCACCACTCTAATCTTGATCTCTCATCTTCTTCTGGACCCCGATCCTGTCCCACCTGTTGTCATGCACACATACAAAACAAGACAACAGCCGGATAACTCCGATGAGATATAAATATCCCAGTATAAACAATGTATACATGCAATCATATAAAACATATATAAAGGCATGAATTATATCTTGTCACATGTAGCATAATCAACAACATGTATCAATACCAGTCTGTACATAAAACATGAATCGTACTCTACGAAACATAAATTAATACGGATCTGTAAATCAAACTCTAGTCTTAATATCTAAGACTTGACTCATCTCTCATTCTAATCTAGGGATCCCGATCTAATTTAGACTTCGGTATGCTGTATCGAGTGTCTACATTAAACGTCGATCTACATTTAAGCGCGTCGATACACCGTAAGTCTAGAGTCTTATCGGTTCTGAGAAAGACTCGGCTGTTCTGCCCTAGCTAGGCTGATCTGCCCTAGACTCTGACTCTGTTCTAAGTCCATACATTAACATATCAATCTGATAATCTGCAAATATCAATGCAATAAAATAAAGTATGTGATTTAGGGAAACTCAAGTCAAACCTAACTCGAGTTGTGCAATCCCGAATCAACATTTATTTATACCTTTGTCTTCCCGCTCTGACGAAGACGAAGTCTTGTATTCTGATCTGTCCATACCCGGTCTGGCAATGACAATCACATAGATACAATATCAGTATATATCTCAATTCAACATCTGTTCTTATCAATACTCAACTCAGTATATAATCTGATCTATATCTGAACGAGGTACAATATAATTCATATCAACGATATCACGTTACAATCGAAATCATTACTGAATCTGATCAATCTAATCAACTGATGTTTTGACGGCATAACAATACAATCTGAATACCCCGTCATTCTGAACACCACAGATATAATACCACGAGTCATAATCAGTATCATTATAATTCATAATCTGAATAATAACACAACTCTGATATCAAATCTTAGTCAAATCACCACCAAAATCATAACAATTTCATACACAGTCTGTTCTTCGATCTGATTTCAATTATACGATATCTATTATATCAGAAACATCATATCTGATTCGTATTCAATTCTGACAATATCATAATTTCAAATCTTGTCTAAACGTAACAAAACTTACGTCCAGTTGTAGCCTGCGTTGACAGGAACACAGTACTGAAGTCGGATTCAAAAACAGACGGACGGATTTCTCGTAACTTACAAAATAAGTGTCGAAGGACCCTTAAAGCTTTTCCCCAGCTAATCCTTCCCTTTTTCGTTTCTGAAGGAATATAGGCTGGTATATATATATATACACATATATACATGCACGTTGCACAATTAAAGCCAAATGTCTTGTTTTTGTTCTGCATGACTCATGCTCGGGCGGTCATAAGTTACCGCTCGGGCGCGGCAATTTCTGTCGAGATACTCGGTTGAACATCTCCTGGCGCTCGGGCGGTAATATTCTACCGCTCGGGCGCCAAACATTCTGTCCAAGAAGTAAAATTGGCGCTCGGGCGGTTCTTTTCTGCCGCTCGGGCGCGAGATGTTCGGCTTAACATCTTCAGATGTTCGGTCCAACATCTCATCTCGAGATGTTCAGTCCAATATCTTAAGATGTTCGGTCTAACATCTTGGCTAATAATGTAAAGATGCCCTGATTGTTCATTTCAAGTTCGTATAACCTCAATCATATCCATTAATCAACGTATGATTACAGTGATTAAGTCTCGGGCATTACATTTCTCCCCCTCTTAGATCTGAGTTCGTCCTCGAACTCGCAAGCAATCAATTCAGATATATCAGAAGAAATGGATAACAGAGTTTAAATCAGAACTCATCTCAATAAATCTATTCTGAAATCTCAATCTCACCATATTGGCTATACAACATCTGTATATACCAAACCACAGCTCATAACAAATCACTATCATCAGCTGTTATCAAATCTGTTTATCCCATTCAAGGATATATTAAATCTTCGGCCTCGAATACCAATCGTTACCATCCGACGTTGGCATAATAAGTCTGTCTGATCTGAGTTATCTCCATTCTATTCTGAATCAGCTATCTTTTCTTTGTCATATCTCTGACTGTATCAGATCCTATCCCAAGTATCTCTGAGATATTATTCTGATTCAAAGAATTTATAGTACTCACTGTACAATGTCTCATCTGTACCTATCTCATTACCCCTCTGGTAATCTGATAAATATCATCATATCATAACTCATACAGTGACAATCTGTCAAATCCACTAGTGCTATCATCTAGCACAGCCGCTTCCTGGATGTCTTCTAATATCTGAATAGCACACTCTGGCTATCTTCTAGTCAATCTGACCATTTCTTTGACATCGTTCTTTGTCATCTGGTCATGTTTGTACGTTATCTGGTACAAATATAGATATAGATTGAACAATCTGTCAATCACAATCATATCATATCACAATCTGAAAAGTATTACAATAATCTTATTACGAAATTCATCGAAATATATACTCCCCATATCTAATCAGAAATATACAAATTCTGTAATAACTCTTCTGATTCCTTTCTTTCTGTCATCTCTGTTAGCGATTCAACCATATCAGTACAATTTCTGCCAACATTTCTGTATAAATTCTGTCACGACTGATCTAATCTGTCTATATCATACATGTCTGTTCGAATCTCATACATTCTCAGTCAGCAAAATGAACACTGAATCCACTACAATGGATTTTTGACACTATCTGAAATTTCAGATTCAAACTGTTCGGTATAAACACATCAGTTAATAATAAAATTTAAAGAAAATACCTACCTGGTATTCGGCTCTGATTATAAATATCCATTCTGTTATACCACTCTGAAACATTCTGATATCACAAGCTAGTCAATTCATTTAAAACACCAAAATCACATATCTGTTTCTCTGACCGATACTCTGCTCTGATTATCGAAATACTGTTCTGACCACTCTGATCACGTTTCTGAACTGCTGAAATTCTCGAATTCATTTCTGATACCAGCTGAACTGTATATACTCTCCACGGTTCATAAAATATGTATCAATACTGATTCAGAATAACAATAATCTATACTAATCTAGTAAATATATAGGATCGTAAGTTCTAACAATACTATCAATTCTGACAAATCAATCAGATCTTCATGCCATTCTGATCAACTGCTATATATCATTTGCAAATATAATATGCTCCCCAAACAATACAATCTGTATAAAATACTAATCTAGAAGCAATAATTCTCACGCAGTTCAAAACACAATCATATCAGATAATCTGTCAATTCATATAATATCAATCTCTGACAATTCTGACATTTCTGACCTTCTGATCTTTCTGATATCGATATCTGATCAGTCACTGATCACAATATCAACTGTCTCAAAATCAATTAGTATACTAACCTCATATATCATCTATTCTGAATACAATCTGTTTCAAACAAAATACATATCTGAACAGTTTCTGTATACAAGAATCATAATTCTCAGAATATTTCATATGATCTTTCAAATATTCTTTCAATTCATTTTGTATCATTCTGTATAGTCAATACCATTCTGTACTAAATCTACTATACAAACCATACCGGATCTCAATTCAATTCTGAAATTTATCCTTCTGATATATCACCATTTTGAAATCTTATCTAGGCAAACATCAGCCAACTTGTATAATACTGACCAATCTGTCAATACTAAACTCGATTTCAGTGGATCTACTGAATACATAAGGATGCAATCTGCTCCTTTCTGTACTAATCGAGTCATATACAATACAGATATCAAAGGAATTCTAAATCTAGAATCCTTATCGTGGTATCTCCACTGATCAGTCATCTTTGGTCTAAATCTTACTATTTCTGGAACAATTTCTACAATCTGTCTGTACTTGTTCGGCATATACATATTCATAATGCATTCAAATCAGAAAACACAAGTACATCATAATCTATCTCTATTTCATTCTCATCTTACTGTAGTCTACAGTATATACAGAAATCTCTGATATCAATCTTTCTTTTCCTAACAAAAGGAAATCAATACTACAGTACAACCCGACTCAACAGGTACAACATATCTCAATGAAATTCTTTCAAAGATACTCATAATTGATGCATTAGTATATGTCAATACATATGCAACATAATTATAAAATAACAGTACCTGTCACTATATCATCAAGTGTCTCCTGGGGCTGTTCTTTGATCACCATAACCAGATGGTCCTGCTCCCGGAAATCTTCGGGAACCTCTCTGGAGACAAACTCTAGCGAAGTGTCCCGGCTGTCTACAGATACGGCAACTACCAGTCACTCCCTGGTATTGCTCTGTGGAATGTCTTCCTCCGCAACTCCTGCAATACACTTCAGTATGGCTTGGAGCAGAAACGCTAGAGCTAGATGAACCACCTCCCATCTTCTTGAATGGCTTCTTCCGAGCTTTCAGCAAATCTTGCTTTTCACTCGTACTGCCTCGATCAAATCGAAGAGGGGATTGCTGTGTCTGGGGTTGCTTCACACACAACCTCCCTAGCTGTCTAATCAGATTCGCTTCAGCTCTCTTTGCTCTACTCAGGATGTCAGCAAAATGGTAAGGTCGCTGCAAATTCATCAATGCAACTACCTCTGAATTCAATCCTCTGATGAACTGATTAACTACAGCTTCATCATTCCCAGCTAAATGAGGAACAAAACGCAATAAAGTAGAGAATTTCGCAGAATATTCATCAATATTCAATTGGCCTTGTCTCAAATTCTCAAATTCTGCTCTCTTGTCCTCCCGGTATGAAACTGGGAAAAATCTTTGATAGAATTCAGCTTTGAAGACTTCCCACGTGATCACAATACCACGTTGTGCTAATACTCCGTTAATTGTAATCCACCAACTTCTGGCGACCTCTCGTAACTGGTGGAATACCAGTTTAACTTTCTGTTCATCTGTATAATCAAGGAAATCAAACAATATTTCTATGTCATCCAACCAGTTCTGACAGTCTTCAGATGTCTCGATACCACTCAAAATCGGCGGCTGGGATAACTGTAATTCTACCAACTTTATTTCTATCTGAGTTTCTGATGCATCTATCTGTTCAGACGAAGTACTACCCCTTTCTGGAATTCTCCGCGGAGGTATATCTGATTACCAAACATTAGTAACCCAAATACAACAAATCTGTTGCAATCTTTCTCTGATCATCTTACTGCTGATCATGAATCAGATCTGACTCACACTCAATAATGCATAATACCAATTCAATTCAGAAAATCAGGTAACATGTATTGTAACGCATTAAAACATAGTGTCATGCTAGCATACACAATGTCAGTCAATATTATAATAAATCTCATGCTAGCAAAAACATGCAAGGTAAGAAAACTCAATCTACCCCGCTCATTCTCTTCTATCTCATTCTAGAAGATCTGTCAATTCAGACTATCTCCATCTAAAGGATCTATCGCTCTGATTATCTCAACCTAAAGGATCTATCGCTCTGATACCACCTGTTGTGGGGACCTGGACGCTGATCTTCTTCTTAATCGTCATTGGGACTAATTATCAATTCAGATAAACAGGGTCTAAAAATTTTCTTTTTAAAATGTAATTGCGGAAGGTAATGGAATCAATCTATTATACAAACCAGTATAATAAATACAAATCTTGTACCTCATACATCTAGTTTAAAACTAAGGTTCAACTACTATGATCTAGTACCGCAACCTATCTACATCCAAGTCCGGAATCACCACTCTAATCTTGATCTCTCATCTTCTTCTGGACCCCGATCATGTCCCACCTGTTGTCATGCACACATACAAAACAAGACAACAGCCGGATAACTCCGGTGAGATATAAATATCCCAGTATAAACAATGTATACATGCAATCATATAAAACATATATAAAGGCATGAATTATATCCTGTCACATGTAGCATAATCAACAACATGTATCAATACCATTCTGTACATAAAACATGAATCGTACTCTACGAAACATAAATTAATACGGATCTGTAAATCAAACTCTAGTCTTAATATCTAAGACTTGACTCATCTCTCATTCTAATCTAGGGATCCCGATCTAATTTAGACTTCGGTATGCTGTATCGAGTGTCTACATTAAACGTCGATCTACATTTAAGTGCGTCGATACACCGTAAGTCTAGAGTCTTATCGGTTCTGAGAAAGACTCGGCTGTTCTGCCCTAGCTAGGCTGATCTGCCCTAGACTCTGACTCTGTTCTAAGTCCATACATTAACATATCAATCTGATAATCTGCAAATATCAATGCAATAAAATAAAGTATGTGATTTAGGGAAACTCAAGTCAAACCTAACTCGAGTTGTGCAATCCCGAATCAACATTTATTTATACCTTTGTCTTCCCGCTCTGACGAAGACGAAGTCTTGTATTCTGATCTGTCCATACCCGGTCTGGCAATGACAATCACATAGATACAATATCAGTATATATCTCAATTCAACATCTGTTCTTATCAATACTCAACTCAGTATATAATTTGATCTATATCTGAACGAGGTACAATCTAATTCATATCAACGATATCACGTTACAATCGAAATCATTACTGAATCTGATCAATCTAATCAACTGATGTTTCGATGGCATAACAATACAATCTGAATACCCCGTCATTCTGAACACCACAGATATAATACCACGAGTCATAATCAGTATCATTATAATTCATAATCTGAATAATAACACAACTCTGATATCAAATCTTAGTCAAATCACCACCAAAATCATAACAATTTCATACACAGTCTGTTCTTCGATCTGATTTCAATTATACGATATCTATTATATCAGAAACATCATATCTGATTCGTATTCAATTCTGACAATATCATAATTTCAAATCTTGTCTAAACGTAACAAAACTTACGTCCAGTTGTAGCCTGCGTTGACAGGAACACAGTACTGAAGTCGGATTCAAAAACAGACGGACGGATTTCTCGTAACTTACAAAATAAGTGTCGAAGGACCCTTAAAGCTTTTCCCCAGCTAATCCTTCCCTTTTTCGTTTCTGAAGGAATATAGGCTGGTATATATATATATATATACACATATATACATACACGTTGCACAATTAAAGCCAAATGTCTTGTTTTTGTTCTGCATGACTCGCGCTCGGGCGGTCATAAGTTACCGCTCGGGCGCGGCAATTTCTGTCGAGATACTCGGTTGAACATCTCCTGGCGCCCGGGCGGTAATATTCTACCGCTCGGGCGCCAAACATTCTGTCCAAGAAGTAAAATTGGCGCTCGGGCGGTTCTTTTCTGCCGCTCGGGCGCGAGATGTTCGGCTTAACATCTTCAGATGTTCGGTCCAACATCTCATCTCGAGATGTTCAGTCCAATATCTTAAGATGTTCGGCCTCACATCTTGGCTAATAATGTAAAGATGCCCTGCTTGTTCATTTCAAGTTCGTATAACCTCAATCATATCCATTAATCAACGTATGATTACAGTGATTAAGTCTCGGGCATTACATGATGCATGAGCAAAATTTCAGCCATCAAGCTCCAAAATTCCGGTCAACATGAATTGGTTCTAATCATGATTGATTTGGCTCCCAATCTTGGTGAATGATTACTAAAAAAAAATCTCATGTATCTACCTATAAAACATTCTAGCACCAATTAATTATTAAGTGATATCTTATTACATATATGTGAAATATATATTTTATATATACACACCCTTTTAAATATAAGAAAAATCCTTCCATAATAATTGTCCTGACATGAAAATAATACTAGAGTTTCAATAGTTCTTAGACTTGATCAATATATAATCATGGATTCGAATTTACGGTATCGAGTTGATAATTATACAAATACTAACTTTGAAAATAAAATAAAATATTAAACATAATTAATTAATTACAAAACTCGAAAATCTTGGTTCTCACAGCTTATTAATTTGAATTATAAATTTATCTTATGATTATAATATCTAACTTTAGATATATCTCTTTGTTTCAAACATTCCAAGATATTAAAATAAATGCTATAAAATATAAATCTCCAACATATATTCAAATTTATATTTTGAAAAAAAATCTTCACCTCATCTAGAAAAATTACTAGATAATAGTAATTTAGTATATTCAGAACAAAAACCAAGTATGCTTGATACCATTCCCATGGAAGAGAAAAAAATATTTTTGAAAGTTTACTAGCTTAAATAATTGAATAAGCATCCACAGGCAGTGTATCGAGAAAGAGGAATCAAAATCTCGAGCCTACGATTTTGGTTGAAAATAAACCTCACACGAAAAGTGTTGAACGTCAATAATTGTATTGATCGTTTTCAGCTAAAGCTTCGATCGCCACAAGTATAGAAAAGCCCTCACAAATTCTCATTCAATCTGCAAGAAAACAAAGTATGAGGAAACGAGACTTGGCAATTCTGATGCTCTCAGCTTTCGCCATTTTCTTCTCGCTTCAGGTATACACCAAAAACCCTTTTCTTTTCCCCCAATTTTGGTGCACTTCATTTGTTTTTAGTTCCTTTTCTTATGGCAATGTTCGATTTTGTTTTTGTTTGTTTTAGCACGAGGGAGATTTGTCTTTCAGTGAAGCGTGGTACCACATATCCGATGATTATCCGATCAAGTATGAGGCTGACCGTCTTCCGCCGCCTATAGTTACCGATTTGAACGGAGATGGCAAAAAAGAGGTTCTTGTGCCTACCCACGATGCAAAAATCCAGGTGATATATTTCGTATTGATTTCATTTCGTTATGTCATCTATCTTAGCTGAAAATTCTGACTATGGGTTTGTGATGTAAATAGATTTTGCAACATCGTCCAAGACGGGTGGGTGAAGGTTTTAGCGAAGCACGTTTACTAGCAGAGGTTTCTCTCCTGCCAGACAAAACCCGAATAGCCACCGGGAGACGTGTAGTAGCGATGGCTGCTGGAGTTATAGACAGAAATTATAATAAAAGGGAACTGCGAAAGCAGGTGCTAGTTGTTGTTACATCAGGCTGGTCTGTGATGTGCTTCGACCACAACCTAACGAAACTGTGGGAAATGAATCTGCAGGTATGAGTTCTGTCACGCCCCGAGTCCGAAGCATCGGTGACATCCGGCATTGTTTAACAATTACTTGAAAACAATTAAGCCTCGTATCTAAATGCCAAAAACCAGTCTTTTTCATAAATAAAATATTGTCTTACAACGACAATGCAAAATGAAGATTACATCTGAGTTTTCGAAATGAAACAAAAGGAAAGATAGACATTTTCTGAATTCTTGATCTCAGCAGTTGATCACCATCCCCAGAATGTCTCTTGCTCCTCCTCATTTACTTGTTCCTCAGTTTTATCTGAAATTTGTAAGGGGTGAGTGTTTTGGGAAAACACTCAGCAAGTGGGGGTCGATCGATTCCAAAGATACATATAGAACTTAATTCTTTAAAACATTTCTTTAACATACTTTCAAAACTAATATTCTTAACTTGGCACAACGGAAACGAATCGAATAAGAGACAGAACTTATCAAATGATTCAGAACAAAACAGAAGCAATACAGATCATTTCAATTCGGAACAGAACATATCGGAACAGACAGAACACTGTTACTCATCTCATTTCCATGGTCAAATTGTCCCCAATATGTTAGTCCTCTAAGGAGTGAGGCCAGAACATGGTTTTATACCCACCAATGGGGGCCAGACAGAACATGGTTTTATACCCACCAATGGGGGCCGAACAGAACATGGTTTTATACCCACCAATGGGGGCCAGACAGAACATGGTTTTATACACACCAATGGGGGCCGAACAGAACATGGTTTTATACCCACCAATGGGGGCCAGACAGAATCACAATTCTCGTCCCATTTCAAATTCGAATCGTAACAGTGCAAACAGAATTCAGAAGTATCAGACAGAACTTTTCAGATTTTCAGATTTCAGAGTTTTCATACTGACACAGCGGAATCAAGAATTTCGAAGCACAGAAGAGAACACATAATCGATCGAAATTTTAAAATAGAATGTCTTAGCAATTTTCGAAAATGAAGACACACATACATGCATGTCATGATATACATATTCAAGTTTAAAAATACAAACGAATACATATCAAAAGCCCACTTACTTGAATTGTTATATGAAATTCTTTCTTGGAATTCCGGCAGCACCTCGGCGTATTTTTCAAAAATACTGCTTTCACTTCGACAGTATGATGACGCAAAACTCCAGCACGTCAATCGCCCGAGCTTCTTTTCTTCCTTGAAATTTCGGCCGAGTGGTTTGAGAAAGGGGGAAGAAGCCGAAGTTTTGAGGTTTTCTTGGGGTAACCTTTTCTATCATCCTAGAGTCCTATTTATAGAAAATCCCTTGCCCCTTTGCCTCCCCTTAGCCGTCCCCTTGGCCTCCAAGAAATGGAGTAATGGTGGTCAAAGGTTATTAAATCATCAAGCTCCATACCAAGCATCAAAAGCCATTTCTTGCATCATTATCGTGTCTTGATCCTTTAGCTCCTCCCTTAGCTCCTTCATGGGTTTACTCAAAGGTTATTTCTTGCATAATTAATTTGTCCAAACCTTTAGCTCATTTAGCTCCTTCCTTGGTTAACTCAATGGTCATCTCTTGCACAATAAGTTTGTCCAAACCTTTAGCTCCTCTTCTTGGTTAACTCAAAGGTCGTTTCTTGCACATTAAACTTGTCCAATCCCTTTAGCTCTTCTCTTTGCTCCATTTTGGTTCTTTTAGGACAAGAAAGGATGAGCTTCTTCGAGCTGAAAGATCGAGCTCATGAGCTAGGGGTTTACTCCCCAAGAATGAATGAACTTCCTTGAACTAAGGATTTTAGATTTTGAGCTAAGGGTTTCTTTTCCAAGAATCTTGGAGTTTCCTTCAGCTGAGGGTTTTAGCTTGTGAGCTGAGAGTTTCCTCTTCTGAGCGACGTACCCTCAATTCTCAAGGTTTTGCATTGCCTTGGCTTCTTTTTGAACTACTTTCCGAGCTTTATGAGGTTCTTTGCTTCGAAAAATCCGGGTTCTCACATCCCACCCTCCTTATTGGAAGTTTCGTCCTCGAAACTCTAGTTAGCTAGAATTTTAAAGTGATGAGGGTGCCGAGTACGCATACTTTCTTCAAATTTCCAAGTTGCTTCTCGTTCCATATGAGTTGACCATTGTATCTTGACATATGGAATTGTTCGGCATCTTAGCACTTGGTTTTTTTTTTTGTGTCCATTACTCGAATAGGGACTTCTTCATATTTCATTTCCTCGTTACATTTCCTTTGATTAGTAGCAGTTCAACTTCAGGAATGCTACTTGGACATGAGACATACTTCCTTAGTTGTGAGACGTGGAAGACGTTGTCAATCCTTGACATGTCTGGTGGTAAAGCCCGCTGACAAGTTAGGTTTCCCAGTTTTCTCAGTATTTCGAAGGGTCCGACATATCTTGGAGTTATTTTTCTAGATTTGCTGAATCGAACCACTCCTTTCATAGGGGAAACTTTATCGTAAGCTTTCTCACCGATTTCAAACTCCAACGGTTTTCACTTTAAATCAGCCCAGCTCTTTTGTCGATCATGAGCTGCCTTGCATTTTCCCTTGATAATAGCTACTATATCAACAATTCAAGTAGCTTTCTCTCTGATTTCAATGCTTCCATGATAATTATTGTTATAGGAAAATTCAATCAAAAGGGGGTGTTTATTTAATTTCTTCTGAAGTCTATGGCACATGCCCTAAGAATTTCTTCAAGAGTCTGTATTTTTATTCTCAGTTTGGCCATCAGTTTGGGATTGACCAGCCGTGAAAAGAGTGATCTTGGTACTCATAGTTTCCTGAAAACATTTTCCAAAATCGGAAAGAACTTTGAGTTTATATTGGACAAAATGTTTGCTGTAACACTATGTAGTCCTTTTGGCTTAGCGCATCCGCTATCTTGTCAGCCTTAGGTCATAATCTTTCCATAGTTTGATCCACCATCTTTGCCTCATGTTTGATTCCTTTTGTGTGAACAGTATTTGAGGCTTTGATGATCGATAAATTTCACACATTTTGCCACCAAAGAAATTGATTCTCTGGATCTTTGGCTCAGATATAATTGTGGCTAATTCACTATCATGTGTTGGATAGTTTTGCTCACATGATTTTAATTTCATCGTTGCATAGGCAATTACTTGCCCTCTTGAATGAGAACGCATCACAATTCTCTTTTGATGTATCATTGTGAAATTCTTGCCTTCTTCGGGAAGTGCTAATATTAGCGTAGAGACGAGTTTCTTTTTCAAGATCTAAAAACTCTTCTCACATTCTTCACTCTAATTAAATTTAGAGTTCTTCTGAGTGAGCTTGGTGAGCGGAAGAAAATCCTTCAACACATTTTCTTAATAGCCAACAAATCCCAAAAACTTCAAATTTACTATTCCAGTATTCGATCAAGGTCAATCCCTTACTGTCTCCACCTTCTTGTGACCCACTGATATGCTCATTTCAGATATTATATGACTCAGGAATGTGACTCTTTTTAGTCAAAAGTCAAATTTAGTACATAGTTATTCTTCTCTGAGCATCTGCAGATCAGAACGAAGATCTTCCTTGCGGTCTTCCTTATTCAAGAATATCATCAATAAATGCTTCCACAAACTTGTCGAGGAATTTCTGGAACACTCTGTTCATGAGTTCTATGAATGTTGTTGGAGCATTGGTCAAAAGGAATTATTATGAACTCATAGTGTCCATAGCCTTTTCTTTTTAAGGCTGTTTTAGGAATATTGTCTACCTTGGCCTTCAATTGTGGTAGTCCGACCTTAGATAGAGCTTTGAAAAGATCTTAGCTCCTTTTAACTGATTGAAAAGGTCATTTATTCTTGAAGGATGACATTTGTTCTTGATCTTATTGAGTTCTTTGTAGATCGACACACTATCTTGTGCTTTCACCATTCTTCTGTACCAATAAAATGGAATCTCTCCAAGGAGAAGAACTTGGTCTGATTTGTTTTTGTCTAACAAATCTTGGAATCGAACTTTTAGCTCCTTGAGTTCAACTGAAGCCTTCCGCCAGGGTTCTTTAGAGTTTAGTGTAGCACGAGCTATCAAGTTACTTTCGAATTTTACTTCACAGTCTGAGATAATTCAAAATAACGCTTTCGGAACTTTCGTACCACAGGAATATTTTATACCTTGAGCTAAATTCCTTCTTTTTCTTCTCTCATTATTGCGAGCTAGACTTCTTAGCCATACTCCAAGGCTTTCTAGGTCTGAGAAGCATAAAGGAAGGATTTCTGTTCCTTATCTTTGCCCATGAAATACAATTTATTGTTGGATTGGAGTTTGGAATTCTTATCCTGACAATCTACCATTGCATGATTCTTGTCCAATCAATTCCCATAGTACACTGAATAAAATCGGCACTGAATATGCGTATTCATACTTATTTTTATTCTATCTTAAAATTATCACGATTAATATCTCAAAACTTAAAACCAATATAGAATCTTAGAACATAACTCCTTATCAGCCTATTGACTTAAGTCCCAATAACTTGGTTAAAATTTCTTTCAACCTTGTATGGAAGAAACTAATTCCTCAAACAATTCTTCTTTTACTAAATGTCTTTAATCAAAACTATGAGCCTAACATGCTTTAATACAAACAAGTTTTGTTGGATGTCTTTCTCCACAAATCTTTCCCCTATTTTTCTTTTTACTATAAAAAGAGTCAGAACTTATTATGCATGCTATACTTCCCTCGATGTCCACCAATATCTCATAACTCTCTTTATTTACCTAAGGTAATGACCATAATTCCTTAAGTTATTGTTTCTTATCTTCATTAAACATTCCAAAATCCTACATTTTTAAATTTATTGCTTAACATCCCAAATTATGTCCATACCCGCTAATTATTGACACAAAAATCAACTTCTACGTCCGAATATCGAACTTATATAATTCTTATCTCATATTTTCATAAATAATTTATTATCCACGAGTCAAACATTTCATCTTAAGTCGGAAGCTTATCTTCGATAAGTAAACCCAAATGTAAGTCAACTCATATCAGAGTATTTGTATTCCCAAAAATATAAGTCAAATTATCTCTGATATGTATGTTCCCAAAAATATAATTCAACTTATCTCTGTACATCCTGAAAGAATGTTACACTTATTTCTTTTCATATCTTTTAACCATAATACTAGCCCAGCCTACCTTATCATCTCTTCATCATCACTGTTCTTTTTCCACTACTTCCATAGGTGTTTCTTCTTCTTCTTCTTCTTCTTTTTCCATGTTTTCCATGACAAGGTGCATATAGTTATGTTGTTCTCGCATTCTATCCATATCACCATGAAGCTTGGAGATGTAACGTTCTTGCTTTCTAGCAAGGTCTTCGTGTCGATGACGAGAGCGGTTGGCAATATCCTTCTCAGTTCCAATCCTTATTATCACTCTCGGCTAAGGGAAACTAGTCGTACCATTTACACAGGGTTAGGGTGAGCTGGCTCCTGCTCAATCAAGGTGATGGGTGAGACGTTGTATGTCAGTTTGCAGTAGGTTCTTAATCTTTACGAGTTCTTGTTCTCTTGTTTTTCTCAAGTGAGTTGATCCTTCAGGGTTGCAATCTCTCGTGTTTGGTTTTCAATGGTATGTTGAAGCTTGCGAAGGACGGATTGAGCACGAGCACGAGCACGAAGGCATCCGTTGAGGTAAAATTTCAGAATCGAACAAAGGATAGAAAGGCACAAACAAAGTTGTCGTGGGATTTTCGATACTAAGAGTTTGCAGAACGATTGAAGGAAATAGATTTCGAATTTCTCAAAGAATTTTGGAAAGAATGAGAATTTGTTTCAGAATGCACTAGGCTTTTGCCAAAATTTTCGTCAAATTTTGTCTGTCAAAATCCCAGCGGGATTATGAACCTGGTGGCTCTGATACCACTTAAATGTCACGCCCCGAGTCCGAAGCATCGGTGACATCCGGCATTGTTTAACAATTACTTGAAAACAATTAAGCCTCGTATCTAAATGCCAAAAACCAGTCTTTTTCATAAATAAAATGTTGTCTTACAACGACAATGCAAAATGAAGATTACATCTGAGTTTTCGAAATGAAACAAAAGGAAAGATAGACATTTTCTGAATTCTTGATCTCAGCAGTTGATCACCATCCCCAGAATGTCTCTTGCTCCTCCTCATTTACTTGTTCCTCAGTTTTATCTGAAATTTGTAAGGGGTGAGTGTTTTGGGAAAACACTCAGCAAGTGGGGGTCGATCGATTCCAAAGATACATATAGAACTTAATTCTTTAAAACATTTCTTTAACATACTTTCAAAACTAATATTCTTAACTTGGCACAACGGAAACGAATCGAATAAGAGACAGAACTTATCAAATGATTCAGAACAACAGAAGCAATACAGATCATTTCAATTCGGAACAGAACATATCGGAACAGACAGAACACTGTTACTCATCTCATTTCCATGGTCAAATTGTCCCCAATATGTTAGTCCTCTAAGGAGTGAGGCCAGAACATGGTTTTATACCCACCAATGGGGGCCAGACAGAACATGGTTTTATACCCACCAATGGGGGCCGGACAGAACATGGTTTTATACCCACCAATGGGGGCCAGACAGAATCACAATTCTCGTCCCATTTCAAATTCGAATCGTAACAGTGCAAACAGAATTCAGAAGTATCAGAACTTTTCAGATTTTCAGATTTCAGAGTTTTCATACTGACACAGCGGAATCAAGAATTTCGAAGCACAGAAGAGAACACATAATCGATCGAAATTTTAAAATAGAATGTCTTAGCAATTTTCGAAAATGAAGACACACATACATGCATGTCATGATATACATATTCAAGTTTAAAAATACAAACGAATACATATCAAAAGCCCACTTACTTGAATTGTTATATGAAATTCTTTCTTGGAATTCCGGCAGCACCTCGGCGTATTTTTCAAAAATACTGCTTTCACTTCGACAGTATGATGACGCAAAACTCCAGCACGTCAATCGCCCGAGCTTCTTTTCTTCCTTGAAATTTCGGCCGAGTGGTTTGAGAAGGGGGGAAGAAGCCGAAGTTTTGAGGTTTTCTTGGGGTAACCTTTTCTATCATCCTAGAGTCCTATTTATAGAAAATCCCTTGCTCCTTTGCCTCCCCTTAGCCGTCCCCTTGGCCTCCAAGAAATGGAGTAATGGTGGTCAAAGGTTATTAAATCATCAAGCTCCATACCAAGCATCAAAAGCCATTTCTTGCATCATTATTGTGTCTTGATCCTTTAGCTCCTCCCTTAGCTCCTTCATGGGTTTACTCAAAGGTTATTTCTTGCATAATTAATTTGTCCAAACCTTTAGCTCATTTAGCTCCTTCCTTGGTTAACTCAATGGTCATCTCTTGCACAATAAGTTTGTCCAAACCTTTAGCTCCTCTTCTTGGTTAACTCAAAGGTCGTTTCTTGCACATTAAACTTGTCCAATCCCTTTAGCTCTTCTCTTTGCTCCATTTTGGTTCTTTTAGGACAAGAAAGGATGAGCTTCTTCGAGCTGAAAGATCGAGCTCATGAGCTAGGGGTTTACTCCCCAAGAATGAATGAACTTCCTTGAACTAAGGATTTTAGATTTTGAGCTAAGGGTTTCTTTTCCAAGAATCTTGGAGTTTCCTTCAGCTGAGGGTTTTAGCTTGTGAGCTGAGAGTTTCCTCTTCTGAGCGACGTACCCTCAATTCTCAAGGTTTTGCATTGCCTTGGCTTCTTTTTGAACTACTTTCCGAGCTTTATGAGGTTCTTTGCTTCGAAAAATCCGGGTTCTCACAAGTTCTATATTTCAGCATGGTAATTCATATTTGTGTAGTCTAGCAATTTGTCTCCATATTTATGCTACTCTTATTTTTGTTAGCTAAGGGTTAGTTTTCTCTTATTTACTGATTCTCTTTCTGTTTGCAGAAAGATTTTCCTCACAATGCTCATCACAGGGAGATAGCTATCTCGGTTAGTAATTATACATTGAAGCATGGAGATTCTGGCTTGGTGATTGTTGGTGGGAGAATGGAGATGCAACCTCATGTGCGTTGTTTATCCTTTCTATTACTCTTTACCAGAAAGCATACACATAATAAATAATTATAGACTGCACATTCTAATTCTGTGCAGTAAGGGATTTGAGGATCATTGTATTAATGCTGACTTCACCTTATTGTATTACTTGTGTGGTGTTGAAATTATTGAGGGAGATAAACATTATTTAACATATTGTTAACATACTATTTACAGTTTGGTCCAACAAAAGGCTTGATTAATATAATATTCACATGTTTGAGAAGAATGTTTGTTTTATGTTACTATGAGTTCGTGTATTAAAATTGTTTACTTTCTTTTTTGGTCTACTGGTTTTCGGTTACTCGATGAATGCTTATCATTGTTGGTGAATTGAGATGTGAGGATTAGGATGTGTATTTCCTAATTAGTTATTCACAAGTTGACCCCCGATACTTTCGTATAGCACGGCAAACCTCTTTCTTTCTAGGCATTCTTCTGCAAATTGGAGAAATATTCTATTTTTTTGGTGAAATTCTTTTGCACTGATAGTTCTCCAAGTATCACTTAATTTTTTTTCCAGATACACATAGATCCTTTCGAGGAGGTTGAATTGGCAGAGAAAAATGCTGAGCAGCATCGAAGAAGTGCCACCGAGAAAGATGTAAGAGCAAATGTGAACTTACCTGGTCTTTTTGTTGGCTAATCTCTCTCACCATAATTATATTAGCATCGTGTAACTATCAACTTATTTGCAGTTGATATTGGCTATTTTGACTCAAAGTTGGTTTTTTGTTGATTGATTTACCTTTATATCTTCTTTCTTTTTCCTTTTATAACAGCAGCACATCCTCCTCGTTCTACATTTTTCTCTGGATGTTGCTTTCTTTTTCTCCCTTTTATGATATAAGTGTTTCCCTTTTTTTTGGATTCATGATGGACTTCCAATGTATCATTTTTTACATCCTTGTTCCCAGGTTTCATTTGCTAGTTACAAACTCAGAAACGAGAGTTAAAATAATGCTCATGTTAGCTATTTTTCTTCCTTTCAGGAATCGGAAAATGCAGGAAATGTAGATTTGCGACACTTTGCTGTTTATGCTTTTGCCGGTCGAAGTGGTGAACTACGGTGGAGCAGAAAGTTCGAGGTATTAGTTTTTATACGAATTTGGTTTCTCCTATGTATGGTTCTCTTTTTACTTTTTAAAGACAGAAAATATGGGATTCTCTTTTCGGTTGCTCAAGAATCACTAAGACGTCAAAATCTTATGCTAAGAAGTCTGTTAGCAGTTTGTGTGAAACAACGATCACCTTGCTTGTGTCTCTGTCTCATTGTACTCCCTCCCAAAAATTTAGAAAACCTGAGGTATGAAACACTTCATTCAGTGTCAGAGAGATTTTTGCGGTGTTTTTTTATATGTATGGCGGCGATCTATATATTTTTCAGTTGATTTTTATGAGTTAGTAAACTGTAGCCATGGTTTGTTCGTCTGCCCTATGCGATTTTTTTTTTTGTGTATCTTGAACAATTTTGGCAAAATCATTTGTATATTGGTGTTCATAGAGAACTTATGACCGAAAACTATGCAAAGGGTATCGCTTGGTTATGATTAGTTGGAGACATATCCAGCTGATTGGGCTGTGTATCTTGGAAAGCGTAGCTTAATAACTTGTCGTTTCTAATTAATAATGAAGTAAAATGTTTGATTGTGAATTGCGTACTCAAGCGGAGAAGAAAAATGAGGAGGTATGGACAGGATGAAATTTAAGAGAGGACTCAAAATGGTTAGACTAATTCACTTAAAGCTTATTCAAATATTCATCTTGTTAATAATTGTCAACTTGAAGCATTGAAATAATTTTGACAGTCTAACCATGGTAATGCTAAGTTTCCATAATGTGTCTCAGAACTCATCATTCTTGCTTAATTAATATTAATGATGTTGAACTCAAAGGACATGACTTGACAACAGAGGGAATTTATCTACCGAATCCCTGTACATTATGGATTCTTTGAAGAAGAAAAAGTACACTGAACAAGATTCTTAAATACTTGAAAGCTTATATAACTTGTAGCAAAAACACTTTTGCCAACCACAATTTGATAATGATTTGAGGTGATGTCGCTGTCAAAGAACTCTAATATTTATGGAAAAGTGGGTAGGAATTCATTTACTTTATTTGGCATCTATCAAAACTGTTTTAATAAAATAAACAACATTTTGTTTTTTCCATCTGCTTTTCTCATTTTGAGATGGGTTTCTTTCTCTTCTTACTTCAACTTCTGGACGAATCTGCAGAATATTGATGCTCAGTCATCGGATGCCTCAATGTTGATTCCACAGCACAATTACAAACTTGATGTTCATGCATTGAATAGCCGTCAACCTGGAGAGGTATACCTATGAGCTGTTGAAGTGGATTATTACAGGAGAGGGATGATATTTCACTTGAATATTTCCTTTGAAATCATATTTCTCACTTCATTTTGATCATCCATTCATGGAAAAGATTGCTTAGCTGGGGTGGAAGATCACCCAAAGAAGTTCATGGGAAAAAAGTTGTGCAATTGGTGATGAACGGGTCGTTTGTTTCCAAGTGAATATATTGTCTATGGGCTTAAAAAAATGAATTAATAGGCTTTCTGAAACTGTAACAATGCAAGGAGTCTTCTTACTTTAACATCTATCCAGATATACTGTTTGAGGTGGTATGACCTTTTAGCAGAATAGGTGGAAAAAATTTTAACCTCTTGAGTGAAGCGAAAATTTTACTCCAGAAATGATATCTTAGCATTCTATTTATAAGGGCTACATCAACTTAAATGAAGCTCTTCTCACTGTCTTAGGATTAAGTATTTTGAACTCTAGTTACAATATTTAGAAATGAGTTTATTGAATTATTTCAGCCTTAGTTTGAGTGCAGGGAATTCAGAGAATCTATTCTTGGAGTCATGCCACACCATTGGGTATGTCCTGTATTAGTCCTGATCCTACAATGAAATAGGTTGTGAATATCTATTGTGATCCTGATATTTACCGGAATGACCTCTTTACCAGGATCGCCGTGAAGACACTTTACTGAAGCTGACACATTTCAGGCGTCACAAAAGGAAAACACTGAAGAAATCACCTGGAAAGATCAACAACTACCCTTTTCAAAAGCCGGAAGAAAAGCATCCTCCTGGAAAGGATGTGACCAAAAAAGTTGCAAGTGTGATTGAGAAGACAGTCACCATTGCTAAATCAGCAAAGACAAAACAGGTAGATTTCGATAGCTCTTTTCGGATTCCAAAATATTCCATTTGTAATCCACTGGTCTTTAGTTGTTTGAACCTGAAAATTTCTGTATGATTCTTTAAATCCCATAATGTGAAAGTTGCATCATGTATCTATCATCTTTAAATTGATTTTATACTAGGGCATGAATGAATCTGAGAAATTCTAATTCAGAAACTATATGCTCTTAGTTGGTTCATGCTATGTTAATAAATTGAATACGAAGAGGCATGTTTGAAGCTAAAGATTCTGAATTTTCGCTAAAGCTAAAGCTAGGAGGATTGGTTTTTGATTTAATGTTTGCCCTTTTACAGTAATGTTATGGATTCATCTTTGATGAATTGGAACCCATATTTGTACTGTTATATGTTGCAATGTTATTATTGAACTTTTACAGATTTTATTTTGTTATCCAGGCCGCGCAATATATACCTACCATAACAAATTACACTCAGCTATGGTGGGTTCCTAATGTCATCGTTGCTCATGAAAAGGAAGGAATTGAAGTTATTCATTTGGCATCAGGTCGCACCCTATGTAAGGTGACCATCTGATTCCAAAGCACAATTGTTATCTTTTGTTGTATACCACAGCGAATGAGTTGCAATTTTTGAGTGTGGGGCTTTTTTTTGTGTTTTTTGCTCTTTTTTTTTGGGTGTTAGGAGATTCTACCTGAATTTTGATTAGCATATAGCACATCATATTTTGCCAAACCATTGGGTTGGATTGACATGACCACTCTTGAAAGGAAGGAGATTGTTTGAAATCTCAGAAGTATAAAAAAATCATATTTCTGGACATGATATGATATGTATCCCCCGTGTGGCTGCTGCGAAATTAACGTAGTCTCGTTTAGCTTGTTATGTCAATATCAGTCTGTGTTGGGCCATTGTCTAGAGGAATACTTTTTCCACAAGTAATGTATGATTGTTAGTTTCGATAGCTTATAATCTACTCTCTGGAATCCGTAAAACTTATAGCAAGTGTGTTTTATTAACAACCTAGATCGCTAGCATTCTCCCATATTGTCAACATCCATTTGACATTTTCACATTTTCACTCACCCAGCTTCATCTTCAAGAAGGTGGTCTTCATGCTGATATTAATGGAGATGGTGTCCTGGATCATGTCCAGGTGAACTTTTGTCTCAGATTTGAATATTTGATTTTTTTTGGAGTGCACATACTAAATCATTCAGATCTTGATTCAACCCATTTCATTTAATGCTATATGAATCAATTTAGATATACTTTTGTGCCAGCTTCGATATATTTGAGTGAAATCTCCTTGGGGCTTGTAAAAGTATGAATGATCATGTTTGGAATGAATTTCCTTTTTCGAACTTGATAACTGAAGTATGACTTGGTTGAAATGTTATTGTGTTAGAGTTGACTATATTTACACACTTTTTAGTTTTTTTTCCCATGTCATTTACATGTTTGATAAGCGCCACACATGACTATTTCAGATATCAATGTGAAAAATCTGTAGGCTGTGTTGAACTATTTTTGCTTGGAGTAGTTCTTTGCTACAGCTCCTGGGTTGTCTGTCAAATGCATGTGATAGAAAATAACTCCTGTCGAGATACGTACTTTTCTTTTTGGTGCATATATTTTGTACCATTTTTGGTTTGGGAAGAAAGGAGATATCTTTTTAAACCAAAGATGCTCATGCCAAGGTGTTACGGAAGCAGATTTACTAAGGATGAGACAGTGATATTTAAAACGGGGGGCTGGGCTTATTTTCCAAATTTCTCAGTCGCTGTGACTCATTACCCTTTTTATTAATGGCGAGCACTACGTTTAAGTGCCGCTTAACTACATCACTTGTCAGTGAGTCTTTCTTTTCAGGGAATTTAACTCTGATAATTTAGACGGATATTAGGTTACATAGAGCTCCTCATTATCATTTTTGCTTGGATTCAAAAGAAATACATCAATGAAGTCCGAAATCATATCCAAAATTACTAGGATCATTTGTATTTTTCTACTTTTCTTTTGTTATGCTTGTAAAGGAAAAAATGTTGTTTTAACTTTTGTTTTGGTAGGAGGGAAAGAAGTTTGGACAATCAAATTTTCATGTTACATTTCTTCATTAATTTGTCGCAATATGAGATAAAAATGATGATACATTATGTTACGGACCCAATTATTATTGGGCCTAAATATTTAACAAGAGAAGGATCAAGGCCCTAGTCAGGGAGGCCCTCATTATTTACAGTTTATTTGGAAGGAGAGGTAAGAGAAGCATAAAATGTGAGAGAGGGAAGAGATAGGCATTCAGTTATTCTTTTGAGAGTCTTGTTACTAGCATTGCTTGAGTGAAGTGAAATTTATACCTTGTACATAGATTTTTTCTCTAGGAAAATACTTTCATACTCCATATTTCAATATAACAGTTTTATTTCTACATATATATCGTCGATTGTTTCTTTTAATTGTTATCTTAATCTGTTAAAGTGCGAGAATTATTTTGGTGGTTGCAATTTATTAAGATGTCAAGAAATGGTTCTGCATTTGTTGAGTCAACTCTTGTGATTCAAAAGATTGTATGTGATGCTGTGTAAATTTAACTTTTTTATTGATTCTTGGTGAAAAAGTTGCTTTCCTAATTTGTTGTGAATTATCCTCGCTGTAATCTGTAGATTTGTGTTACGATCTCACGCAAGATTTCCAAGATACCAATAGCAAGAAGAAAATTGTTTTTATAAAACAAGAAGCAACAATAATAGGGATTTCTTACAAAATAATGATGAGGGCTTTCAATTAGGAAATGTCCCATTTGCAGAAAGAAACATCACAAGAAATTTTCCTTTACATATCCCCCCTCTGGGTCCTACGAGCGTAAACTGTAATGTGGGTAGTTTTGAACTACTTGGGCTGTCTTGTGTATTCTCCCACTTTGGCACAAATCCTTAACAAGTTGTAATCAGCCTAAAATTGGCTCTGAGCTCCTAGCAACTGCTATTCGCGATATTTCTAGCATATTGGTAAAATTAAACCAGAATGCAGTTTTGAACCATGGTTGCATTGAATGGAAATCCGTAACAAGTTTAATCAACCTTAAGTTGGCTCTGGGCTCCTAGCAACTGCTATTCATACTTATAGCATATCAGTAAAATTAATCTAGAAAGTAGTTTTGAACCAGAGGTGCATTGAAAGGAAATTCTTGTTTAAATTGATTGTTTGCTTTTCACGATTGATGCTGATTTATGTGTATGTTCCTCTATAGGTCGTGGGAGGAAATGGTGTTGAACAGTCTGTTATAAGTGGATCTATGGAAGTGCTTCGTCCATGTTGGGCTGTTGCAACATCAGGTGTGCCAGTTCGAGAACAGCTTTTTAATGCTTCTATATGCCATCACACTCCTTTCAACTTATTCCAACATGGAGAATTTTCTAGAAGTTTTGGCCGAAATTCAGATGTTGCTTCATTAGATGTGGCAACACCCATTCTTATCCCAAGAAATGATGGTCGTAGGCACCGTAGTGGTAGCCATGGTGATGTTGTCTTCCTTACCAACCGAGGAGAGGTATGCTGTTTTAAGTTTCTCCTGTTTGCATCATGCCTTCTGTAATTAGCTTTAAAACTGGTGTGAAGCTCCTCCCTCATATTTAATTATCCCATCTCTCCCCCCTTGTGTTAATTCAATAGTTTATGATTCATATTTCTCGCTGGAATTTTCTTCTGCTGAAATCTTCAAATCTTCACAACAAATTTGCAAGAAACTTTGTATTTTTCGATTTATTGGTGCAACTCGTACCTTTTCCTATGTCTCGTTGATTGTCTACATGACTAAATTTTCAGATTGCTTCGCACAAAATAGAGTGGGGCCTAGCGATTGAACAGATGTAAAAATATTTGGGATCTTTATTTGTTGCAAATGAATGTGTTGGTCTTGTTGGTTAAGGGATTAATGGACTTTCGTTTATCCGGGTTGGGTTATATGATTCAGATATGATATTTTGAATGGATATGGTTTTAGTTCTGAAGTGGTCAGAGTTAAATTTGTTTAGCTAGAATTACGATACTAACATCATTCTAGCATGCCGAAAGAAACAGGACCAACCTTTTTGTTTTTGGGTGGTTCCAAGGGTTGAAAATAGAGGGGTGGATTTTTGACGTGATGGTTCGAAATCAAACGATACCAAGTCCTTTGTTGATATAGTTTGAAATCATGGTTTTCCATTGTTTTCTGTCACAATCTGTTAAAAATTGAACATTCCTGTTTCTCTTTGTAAATTGTTTCACAACTAATGTTTCAGGTGACATCATACTCTCCTGGATTGCACGGACATGATGCTGACTGGAATTGGCAGCTGTTGACTGGTGCCACATGGTCCAAGCTTCCATCTCCATCTGGGATGGACTCTGATGTGGTTCCCACACTTAAGCCATTTCCTCTACGTACGCACGACAATCCTGAAATGATTCTCGCCGCAGGAGATCAAGAAGCCGTTGTGTTATCTCGTGGAGGAAGTTTATTAACGACCATGGATCTTCCGGCACCTCCTACACATGCCTTAGTGTGCGAGGACTTCTCAAACGACGGACTGACAGATATTATCGTTGTGACTTCTAACGGGGTGTATGGTTTTGTGCAGACAAGGCAACCGGGTGCGCTATTCTTCAGCACGCTCGTGGGTTGTCTTATTGTTGTGATGGGAGTGCTATTTGTTTCACAATACTTGAATTCTAGCAAGGGGAAGCCACGGGCGTTATCGTCATCTCTGCTGTAGGCGCACTTACTTTCCTGTGCTGCTGCTCTCTTCTTCCCTACATCCTCCAAAAATTTTGTTTGCATTTTAGAATCCAAGCCAATACTGTAACTTCTAATTTAAATATTAAGGCTAGTTAAAATAGCCCTTAAAATGGTTCCTTTCGAAATCCATGATTGAACACTATGGATGTAGAACCCGTAAATTGGACTGCGTATAAGTCATGTATAATTTTAGTATTTAAAATTAAAATGATTTTTATCGTATGTGTATTTAAATTTTTTTCTTTAAATTTATTTATTTTACGCAATAGTTTAATTGTTATCTTTTCAGTTAAATAAGTGAGGGCGGACCGGAGATGGAGTATTGAGATAAGTTAATAAAGACTTATTTAAGAAGTGGTAATTTAGCATGTTAGTAAATATATTTTAAAAAGTTGGCATGCATGCAAGTTATTAAACTTCTTTGGTATTTTATTTAATTGTTTTTAAAACATTAAATGCGTGTTTATTTCAATAATTTATGTTTAATTATTTTTATGCATTTTAGGCATAATTCATGCGTGATAGGATTTAATTCATGAAATACATGCATTAGAATTTCTAGATGCATTTCACGTTCAATCGAGGATCGGAGACCGGAGAATTTTCAGGAAAATTATTTTATCATACGATTTATTTTTATAAATTAAGTTAAGGTATTTTTAAGGGTATTTCTCAAAAATGGGATTTAATTTGGGTATTTTTACTCGCAGGACTTTATTTTTAACGGTAAAAAAATATTATCGAATCGGGAGACTTTTTAATGGTTCGGCTATTATTTTCAAAATCGTTTCAACACGAAATATTTTTCGGGAGTGAGTTTGGGCTTAATGGGCCTACTTTTGAGTTTATAGGGCTTAATTATCTTTTTAATCTTTAATTAAATAATTTAGGCCCATTAACTAATATTTTATCTATATAATTAACCACCTAAAATCAATTAACCTAAACCTAAATTCTTAACAGCCGACACCCCCTCCCCCAGCTTCTCTATCTCGGTTTCAGTTTTGTTCTTCAACAAAAAAACCGTCGGTGGTCTCTTGTTCTTGCTAAGGGAGCTTCACTCCTCTCGTTTTTATCATCAAACTGTAAGATTTTTCTTAAAATCATGTTTCGTATACATGAAAAACTATATGCGGAAGCTTAAATCGAGTATTACCTCCGGCCATTGAAAGTTTTGATTTCTCTGATTTTCTTCTCGATTGAAGCCTTTTAAGCACTGCACAATCTCTTTAGATGGTGTATATTTTCTTATGAGGTGTGTGTGCTTAGGGACCTCAATCGTTGCTATTTATAGGCATCTCATACCATCAACGAGAAAATTGGGAGCATTATTTTCAAAGGAATAATCGTGTACGCATCTCAGTTTCTGAAGTTGAGTCGGCGTACGCAACTTTTCATCAAAAGTTGTAGGCTTCTTGGCCGTCGCCAACTCCTACACGGTACGTCTTCCTTTAACATGTGTCAAATTTCTTACATTCTCCCACTTGACACATATATCTCATTTACCATAGGAGAAGACAAAATACATGAATCATGGCGATAGGTCATCTTAAAACGAATATTATCTTCCATGTATTACAATGCATTGTCTCTCAAATCTGTATAACTTAATGAATAAACCCAATGTTTATTCGAGGTCCAACTTTATTGATATTTTTTCAAATCACTGAATGTGTGCACAACATATATGAGAAAATATCACATCATAGTTTCATTAATTTGTTCTTACAACAAATATTACATAAAGGAACCAAGTCTCATTCTTTCTGTATGATCCTTAAATTTCAATGGTGGCATGCCCTTAGTCAAAGGATCCGCAATCATCAATTCAGTGCTAATGTGCTCGATAAGTAACTTCTTATCTTTAACACGTTCTCGTATGGCTAAATACTTAATGTCGATGTGCTTGCTTCGACTACCACTTTTGTTATTTTTAGCCATAAAAACAGCAGCTGAATAATCACAATATATTCTTAATGGCCTATATATAGAATCCATAATTCTAAGCCCTGAAATGAAACTCTTCAACCATACACCATGTGAGGTTGCCTCAAAACAAGTTACGAACTCAGCTTCCATAGTGGAAGTAGCAGTCAATGTCTACTTTGCACTTCTCTAAGATACAGCTCCACCAGCTAGCATGAAAATATAACCTGAAGTGGATTTTCTTGAATCAATGCAGCCAGCGTAGTCTGAATCAGAGTAGCCAATTACTTCCAAATTATCAGTTCGTCTGAACATAAGCATATAATCTTTGGTCCCTTGAAGGTACCTCATGACTTTCTTTGCAGCTTTCCAATGGTCTAAACCTGGATTACTCTGATATCTTCCCAACATCCCAACAATAAATGCAATGTCAGGTCTAGTGCAAACCTGAGCATACATCAAGCTTCCGACAGCAGAAGCATAAGGAATGTTTTTCATTTGTTCCCGCTCTAGATCATTCTTTGGGCATTGTCTTAAATTGAATTTATCGCCTTTCACAACGGGAGCTATACTTGGTGAACAATCTTTCATCCGATATCTCTCTAAAACTTTGTCTATATATGTTTCTTGAGACAGACCTATAATACCTCGAATTCCGTCTCTATGTATCTTAATGCCAATGACATAAGATGCATCGCCCATATCCTTCATATCAAAGTTTTTAGAGATGAATTGTTTCACCTCATATAACAGATCCTTATCATTGGTTGCAAGTAATATATCATCCACATATAGAATAAGGAAACAAATCTTGCTCCCACTGACCTTCTGGTATATACATTGATCCATGGGGTTCTCAACGAATCCGAATGAAGAGATAACATCATGAAATTTTAAATACCATTGACGGGAGGCTTGTTTCAATCCATATATAGATTTCTTAAGCTTACAAACCAATTGCTCACCATTACTAGAGAAGAATCCTTCAGGTTGTTTCATATAAACCTCTTCCTCTAGTTCTCCATTGAGAAAAGCTGTTTTCACATCCATTTGTTGTAAATCTAAGTCAAAATGTGCAACTAATGCTAGAATGATACGAAGAGAATCTTTCTTAGATACAGGAGAAAAAGTTTCCTTGTAGTCGATTCCTTCCTGCTGAGTGAATCTTTTAGCAACGAGTCTTGCTTTATACCTTTCAATGTTGCCTAATGAGTCTTTCTTTGTTTTGAAGACCCATTTACATCCAATGGCTTTTACACCATCAGGCAACTTAACAAGATCCCAGACTCCATTAAGTGCCATAGAATTCATCTCTTCTTTCATAGCATTAAACCATAGTTTTGACTCATTACAACTCATGGCTTGTGAAAACGTTTCAGGATCATTTTCGGCTCCAATGTTAAAATCCGATTCTTGTAAATACACAACGTAATCACTAGATATTGCTGATCTCCTTATTCTAGTAGATCTCCTTAGGTTGTTTGGTTGATCAACAATTTCTTGTTGTTCTTCATTAACAACTTGATCTACTGGATTTTCATCAGCAATTTGTGGAACTTCAGTAACTGGTTGTCTAACACCCATTTGGTCTTGAGGGGTGTGAATAATGACTAATCTTTCATTTGAATAAGAGGGTTGTTCAGTAATGTGATCATTCTCAAGAATTATGTCATTTGAATTATCACTCCCACTAATCAAATCATTCTCAAGAAATTTTGCATTTCTTGATTCCACAATTCTAGTGTTGTGAGATGGACAATAGAATCTGTACCCTTTGGATTTTTCGGCATACCCAATGAAATATCCACTTATAGTTCTTGGGTCCAGTTTCTTTTCATGTGGGTTGTAAACTCTTATTTCTGAAGGACAACCCCAAACGCGTATATGTTGCAAACTCAGTTTCCAACCTTTAAATAACTCAAATGGAGTCTTTGGGACAACCTTAGTTGGAACTCGATTTAATATATACACAGCTGTCTTAAGAGCTTTAGTCCACAAAGATTTAGGAAGTTTAGAGCTACTCAACATGCTCCTCACCATGTCCAATAATGTTTGGTTTCTCCTCTCAGCTACGCCATTCTGGTCAGGAGAACCAGGCATAGTATATTGGGCAAAAATCCCATGTTCTTGGAGAAATTTCGCAAACGGACCAGGTGCTTGTCCATTCTCAGTGTATCTACCGTAATATTCTCCACCTCTATCACTTCTCACGATCTTAATATGTTTTCCACATTGCTTCTCCACTTCAGCCTTAAAAACCTTAAAGGCTTCTAGTGCTTCGTTTTTATTATGAAGCATGTAGATATACATGTATCGTGAATAATCATCAATGAACGAGATGAAGTATTTCGGACTTTGCATGTCTATATCTGGACAACAAATATCTGAATGTACTATTTCTAATATTTCTGTACTCCTCTTGGCACCTTTTTTAGACTTATTGGTCTGCTTTCCCTTAATGCAGTCCACACAAGTCTCAAAATCAGTAAAATCTGAAGTACTGAGTACTCCATCATTTACTAATCTTTTAATTCTCTCTATGGAAATGTGTCCCAATCTCCTGTGCCACAATATAGAGGAATCTTCATTTATAACACATCTTTTAATACCTCTTTGAACATGCATAGTGGTGTTATTATTTTGTAAAGAAATAGAGAAAAGACTATCAACCATTGTACCATTTCCAATAAGATTTTATTTATAAAACAAATTTATTGATTTATCCAAAAACTGAAATGAATAATCAAGGGGTATAAGTTTTGAAACTGAAATTAAATTCCTAGAAAAACTAGGAACATAAAAGGTCTTTTCCAATTTTAAAATATAACCACTATTCAACACTAGGCAGCAAGTCCCAATAGCCTCCACATGTGAAGACATCTTGTTTCCTGAATAGATGCTCCGCTCATTTCCTATTGGCTTCCTTAGGTTTTGCATACCCTGTAAGGTATTTGTAACATGGATTGTAGAACCAGAATCAATCCACCATGTGTTATAAATCATATCAACCATATTAGATTCATAACAGACAAATGAAGTATGAATACCTTTCTTTTCAAGCCAATCCTTAAATTTATTGCAATCCTTCTTAATGTGTCCCGTCTTTTTACAGAAGAAATACTTGGATTCTTTCTTAATGTCAGGTTGGGGTGGAATTATTCCTTTCCCTTTTCCCTTAACTTTGGCTTGCTTCTTAAACTTTCCTTGTGTGGTCATAAACACATTATCACTTGTTTCCATCAACAGCCTTCCTTCCTCTTGAACACACATGGTCATTAATTCATTAATTGACCATTTATCTTTATGTGTGTTATAGGAAATTTTGAAGGGTCCATATTGCTGTGGAAGAGTGCATAGAATGTAGTGCACAAGAAAAGTCTCAGACATTTCCACTTCAAGTGTCTTGAGCCGAGCCGCTATGTCCCGCATTTTCATGATGTGCTCTCGCACACCTCTCACACTGGTGAGCCTTAATGAAGAGAATTCCATAATTAGGGTGCTTGCAAGAGCCTTATTGAAGACTGAAACTGTTCATCAATAGCCTTCAGTAATTCTTTGACATTATTATGCTGATCGACAGAACCACGCATACCAGCAGAGATTTTTGTCTTTATGAACATTACACGTAGTCAATTAGATCTCTCCCATTTTTCATAAAGATCAACATCATCCGGAATGCTGTTTTCAGTAATAGCAGATGGTTCGTCTTTCCGTATAGCATAATCAATATTCATCCACCCTAATTGAAGAAGAATTCTTTCTTTCCAAATTTTATAATTATCGCCCTTTAGATCGGGAATGTCACATTTCATATCAGAAAAAGTCGCAGGTTGCATAACTGCACAAAATATCACATGCTTAAAATTTTGAGACAATATCATGTTTTACCAATGTAATTCATGTTTTAAAAATCTAGTGACATAAAATTTGCCTGTGGGCTAAAATTTTAATTCAATAAGATTTTTTTTTTGTAACTTTATGATAAAACTATCAAAATGAATTTTTCTTAACTCCTGTGGGTAAATTAAGAAAAATATATTTTGATATTTTAACCTAATTAGTTATATAAATATAATAAAAATCCATGTGGGGTAAAATTTATTATGTCTATATAATTAATTACAATTGATGTCCATTATGTGATCCAATTCCACTTAATGCATAATTTTTCATAATTAAAGATGCTGTGGCTATTCCTCACTAATTTAAAATTATACGGTTCACTGGACAAAATTTTGGCTTTACTTAATGCTTTATATAAGAATTATTTCGCAATCAACACTTTCCAAGAGTGCTCCCAGGAAAGATAGGTAGTGCTAAGGCCCTTTAAATACCCAACTCCTAGACAGAGCAACGTTCCTCAGGGAGACCAGTGGCTAGTCAAGGCAATTTAAACCGATCTATGAAGAACTCTCTCAAATCATGTTTTCTCACGTTACCTCATAATTATTATTCAACTGAATTATCCACATTTATGTGAATCTTTATAAGCCAAAATTAAATAACTTTTATATTCACATTTTTACTTAATATGAACAAATACGTTCCTCATCAGTTTTTCTCTTCAATCAGAGTAGTGATAAAGTGAGGATCACAAAAATGTGGGCTCCTCATCAGTTTTTCTCTTTTATCAGAGTAATGATAAAGTGAGGTTATTTGTTCATTTGTGAATATCTGAAATATTTTAATTTAAATATTATATTTACATCTCACTTGATATGTTCATTTTAAATTATAAACATAATTTAATATGAACATAATGTGAATATTGATTTACCAAAATATTTTTCAATACAATTTGCATTTTAAATTTCAAGAATAAATGCAAACATAATATTAAATTTGCATGTACACATCAAACACTTATCCATAATATTTGACATTTTATATAACATGCAAAAATAATTTCTAGACTTGTATTGAACTTAAAATTATTTTAATGTGTACAAATTATTTAACCAAATGCTATATGTATACCAAATTATACATATAACTTAATAACACATTATTCTTTATTTATTATTATTATTATTATTATTATTATTATTATTATTATTATTATTATTATTATTATTATAATAATAATTGAGACATTTACCTCCATGAAAGAAAAAAATCAAGACATGTATTTATTTGATTTAAATGTGTGGGTTCTCATGTGTTTGTAAAGATATAATGCATGTAATCAAAGAAACTTTCATTCTTCCACACACATGCACGTTACTTTGAAACCAGATCTATCTTCTCCTCTCTGAATATTATAAACCAGTTGCACACTTCATCTTTTGCTTTCAAAAATTTCAGAACTTCATACAATTTTTCAAGATCTCATCCGAGAACTTCGTAGTGCAACGTGAAGAAATTTTTCAGAAGAAATTTTCTGAAGAGTTCATGAAGAACATTTATTTTCAAAGCAGATGTAAGGCTCGAGATTATTAGCTTTCATTGACGTACGACTCGGAGGATATGAGAATGCATGTCATAAGAAGAAAGTACAAAATATTTCATGTGTGAGAGGCCGCACCCGCGCTTAGAACAAGAGTGCACCCGCGGTCATAAATTATAGAATTTTGAATGAGCTGCCGAAGCCACACCGCACCTGCGGTGCTAGGAGACACCACACCCGCGGTGCATGGACAGAAAGTTGGCACATCTTATTCGTAGCATCACCGCAACCGCGGTGTAAGTAGACAGCACCCGCGGTGACAAGACCGCACCCGCGGTCTTGCAGAGACCGCACCCGCGGTCGATGTTCTGCATTTTGGATAGAATTGCCGAGAGCTTGGCGCACCCGCGCTCCTTAAAGCTACCGCACCCGCGGTCATGCGTGTAATTCAAAGAATAAAGCACTTTTCCTTGCCATGCATAAATGATATAGGTGTCTTCATTTCCCCTTTTCCTCAGCTGAAGACCACCGAGAGAGCTCCAGGGAAAGCGCAAGCTTCTTCCATCTTTGAATCAAACCATGTGCAAGAATTAGCCATCCAAAGTGAAATCCGATTTCGGTTTGGAGCTCCACTTATCATTAGCTTCAAGAGGATGTAAGTTTCCTTGAATTCCAGCATGTTCGGATTTGTAGATGTTGGGGAAACTTTGTTCTGCTTGTGGATACATGTTCTTATAATGTTAAGTAATGGTTATTCACAAACGGATCGAGTATCGGATATTGGATGCGATGGTTACTATTTTCCAGCATATTTAGAGTTAAATATGCAGATTTTGGATAGTATTTCATGACTATGTTGATGATTATGAGTTGAGATTGATGAATTGTTGATAATGTTGTGAGTGAACGGATCGGTACTGAGAGATTACATTGTTATGCCGTCAAATTGTATCGAGATCAAGTATTGAATTGGATATGTGTTGCTTGAAATTAGAGATTGATAGATTTTGTATCAACATTTCCATTTCAGATTGATATTGACAGATTGTCTTGGAGACTGCAACTGCGACACAGATTGTGTGACGAAAGGTATAAGCCATGTTTGTTTGGGAAACCACAACTCAAATAAGATATTATTTGAGTTTCCCAACCAAAATCACATACTAGAATTGTTGTATATTTGGTAACATGTTTATGAATTGTTTATAGAATTATATTCAAATCTTGTAACATGATTATGCTTTGATTATAGAATTGTATTCAAGCATATGAGATCGTTGTGCTATTCAGATATGAATATGAGCATGCTTTGTTTACAGACTGATATTCATTGCATTTAAGATAGGAGAGTCGTTGACAGCCATTGTCACATATCTAGATGTTCGGTGTATCTCAGCTTAGGAGCAGCTCTGACTCCTATTGCAGTCGTTGATACAGCTCAGACCGAAGTCTAGGAATAAGACGTACAGTCACCCCGAGTGGGAGGGTAGGTGACAGCCATTGACGTCTTATTCACACCGGATCCCTAGAGTTCTAGTCGAGTCGAGTCCAGATATGGTTTGATTCGCATTGCATTGTATGTTTATATGAATGACATTCATAATAGCATGTTTCATGTTTTAGATTGATTATATGCATGTATACATGTTTATACTGGGATTTGTTCTCATCGGAATTTTCGGCTGTTGTTATGTCTGTATGTGTGCATAACAACAGGTGGGGCAGGATCTGGGTCACGCAGAGGATGAGAGATGGACATAACGTGGTGATCTCGGGCATAGCAGAAGAACTAGTAGTTGTACTTTTGACATGTACTGTATTTAATTACTAGTTGTTGAGAATGGATAGAACAAGACATGTTGTACCTTATGTTTGTAAAATAAATAAAGACTTTCTGCTTGTTTATACCACATTAGAATAAATGTTGAAAAGCGAAAATTTGACCCACTTTTTATATTAATGACCCGTTTAATCCCAAAGAAAAGAGTTAGAGCCCGGGTCCCCACAACAGGTGGTATCAGAGCCGTAGGTTCTGTAGATTGAGATAGAATAGAATGAGCGGGGTAGATTGAGTCATCTGCCTTGTTTATATCATGTTAGCATATCATGATTTATTGCTTTCCCTATTACGTGTTGTGTTATCTGATTTGATTGCAGCATGTATTGGTTAAGACTGAATCAGAACCGATTCTGGATCTGAGGTAAATGATTAGAGGAGGGCTGAGACAGTTGGTATAGATTGTATACTAAACTGTTTGAATCGCAGATACATGCCTCCTAGAAGAGCAGCCGTTCCTTTACGACCACCAGCACCAGAACAGGGTAGCACATCTGGTGATACGATGGATGTCACTGCTACGCCCATGGAGACTCTATTAAAGCGATTCCAGTCCTTCCGACCACCGACTTTAAAGGGTACAGAAAATGCAATTGAATGTGAAAGCTGGTTGGAGGATATCGAGATGTTATTCGAGTCTCTGGAATATAGTGACGAGAAGCGAGTGAAACTCATTGGCCATCAACTACAAGACGTGGCTAAGTATTGGTGGTTGAATATAAGGAGAGCACTAGAACAGCGTGACACCGAGATTACATGGAAAGCATTCAAGACAGAGTTTTATCAGCGATTCTTTCCTGTATCCTACCGTAAAGATAAAGGCACTGAATTTGCAAACCTGAGGCAAGGGCAATTGAACATTGAAGAGTATGTTGCTAAATTTTCTTCTTTGCTTCACTTTGCACCTCACGTTTCAGGTAATGATGAAGCCGTAGCAGACCAGTTTATAAATGGCCTGAATCCAGATATCTTTACGGTGGTGAATACGGGGAGACCCAACAACTTCTCGGATGCATTGAATCGTGCCAAAGGAGCAGAAGCAGGATTGCTTAGGCAACGGAGTGTTCCGTATGTTGCTCCGAGTCCGAGACCGCCACTACCTCCAGCACAACCTTCTTCCAGATTCGATAGCGGCGGTAGTAGCAGCGGGCGGAAGGATCCGTTGAAAGCAAAGGGAAAACAGTTTAAGAGGGCAGGGAGCAGTTCGTCGAGCTCCAGCGGGTCAAGACAGAGAGGTCCTGGCCAGAGTTTAGAGGTGACGAGTGGATATTGCAATACTTGTGGAGGTAAGCATGCCACAGAACAATGTCAGGGTGTTGTGGGCAGATGTAACATATGCAAGCAACCGGGGCATTATGCCAAGGTCTGTCCTCAGAGAAGTGGTATATCGAGATTTCAGGGTGCAGGGTCATCAGCATCCGTAGCTTAGCCCGAGAGGCAAGTTTCATCTGTTCACTCCTTTCAGCCGTCACCTGCACAGACCCAGCCTCGAGCCAGAGGTGGCCAAACAGGGAGTCAGCCTCAGAGACAACAGGCTCAGGTGTTTGCGTTGACAGAGGAGCAAGCACAGGATGCCCCAGATGATGTCATTGCAGGTAACTGTTTCCTTTGCGGTTATCCTGCTTATATATTGATAGATACGGGTGCATCACATACATTCATTTCAGAACGATTTGCATTATTGCATTCTTTGCCTGTTGAGTCCTTGTTAGATGTCGTGTCTATTACTTTTCCGTTAGGTAGTGGTTTGATAGCTGTGACCACGGTTAGACATTGCATCTTACGGTTTGAGGGTCATGAAATTGATCTAGATTGCATAGTACTGGGGTTAGATGACTTTGATTGTATTATTGGGATTGACATGTTAACAAAGTACAGGGCCACCGTGGATTGTTTCCACAAGATTGTCAGATTCAGACCAGAAATGGCAGAGGAGTGGAAATTCTACGGTAAGGGTTCCAGATCTCGGATTCCCTTGATTTCGGCTTTGTCTATGAATAAGTTGTTGCAGAGATTGATTTGCGATCCGGATATCATCAGCTCCGAGTTCGAGATGTAGACATACCAAAGACAGCATTTCGAACCAGGTATGGGCATTACGAATTTATTGTCATGCCTTTTGGTTTAACAAATGCTCCGGCGGTATTTATGGGCTTGATGAATCAAATCTTTCAGAGGTATTTGGATGATTTTTTTATTGTCTTTATCGACGACATTCTGGCATATTCTAAGAACAAGAATGAGCATGCAGAACATCTCAGAATTGTGTTACAGACACTGAGAAATGAGAGATTGTATGCCAAATTGTCAAAGTGTGAATTTTGGTTGAATCGAGTTGTCTTTTTGGGACATATCATATCTGGAGATGGTATTTCTGTAGATCCGAGTAAAGTGGAAGCTGTGATCAGTTGGTCGAGACCGACTTCTGTGCCAGAGATACGCAGTTTCATGGGTCTAGCAGGATACTATAGACGATTCATCCAAAATTTCTCCCTATTGCGAAGCCAATTACACAATTGACACAGAAGAATGCACCATTTCTATGGTCTGAGGAGTGTGAGTCTAGCTTTCTAGAATTGAAGAAGAGGCTGACCAGTGCACTTGTCTTGATGATTCCTTCAGGTACGGGTGATTTCGTTGTATATTGTGATGCCTCTCACAGAGGTTTGGGATGTGTTCTTATGCTGCGAGGTCATGTGGTCACATATGCCTCAAGACAGTTGAAGACTCACGAGACTCGATACCCCATTCATGATCTTGAATTGGCGGCTATCGTATTTGCACTAAAGATCTGGCGTCATTATCTTTATGGCGAGAAATTTGAGATCTATTCAGACCATAAAAGTCTAAAATACTTATTTTCTCAGTCAGAGTTGAACATGAGGCAGCGTAGATGGCTTGATCTGTTAAAAGACTTTGATTACGAGATCAAATATTATCCAGGGAAGTCAAATGCAGCAGCAGACGCCTTGAGTCGAAAGGTTTGCTCCTTATCCTTATCAACGATAGGTGTTACAAAGCTAGTTGAAAATTGCTGTTTCTCTGGATTAGAATTTGATACAGATAAGAGGCCACTACGACTTGCAGCTATTCAAGTTGAGCCAAACTTGATCATGAGGATTAAAGAAGCACAAGGAACAGATCAGAATGTGCAAAGATCGATTCAAATGGTCAGGTCAGGGCATTTGTCAGAATATCAGGTGCGTGAGCATGTTTTGTACGTCAATAACCGTCTCGTTGTGCCAGATGTTTCAGACTTGAGACATCAGATTATGTCCGAAGCACACTGTAGTAGGTTCAGCATTCATCCTAGTGGCAGGAAGATGTACAATAATCTGAAACCACAGTTCTGGTGGAAGCAGATGAAGTCAGACATCGCAGTGTATGTGTCTAAATGCTTGAACTGCCAACAGGTGAAGGCCGAGAGGAAGAAACCTGGAGGGTTACTTCAGAGTTTAGCTATTCCAGAATGGAAATGGGATTACATTTCCATGGATTTTGTGACGAAGTTACCCCGATCTTCCCGAGGCTGTGATGCGATTTGGGTCGTTATCGACAGATTGACCAAATCAGCTTGTTTCATTCCGTACAGAATGACTTACAGACACGATCAGATGGCGGAGATATATGTTCGAGAGGTAGTCAGATTACATGGTGTGCCGAAGTCTATCGTATCAGATCGTGATCCACGATTCACTTCACACTTCTGGCACAGTTTACAGCAGGCCTTAGGTACGACATTACACCTGAGTACTGCTTATCATCCTCAGACAGACGGACAGTCAGAGCGGACTATCCAGACGTTAGAGGATATGTTGAGAGCCGTAGTGCTAGATTTTGACACTAGTTGGCAAGATTCCCTACCTCTTTGCGAATTCTCTTACAATAATAGCTACCAGACGAGCATTGAGATGGCACCGTTTGAAGCTTTGTATGGTAAGAAGTGCAGATCTCCGCTATACTGGGATGAAATTTCAGAGGTACCAGAACTTGGACCAGATATGATTCGTGACATGACTGAGAAAGTGAAAGTCATTCAGAAGAGAATGAAGACGGCACAAGATAGACAAGCAAAATACGCCAACATCAGACGTAGACCGTTGGTATTCGAGCAAGGAGACAGAGTGTTTCTATAGATTTCCCCATTCAGAGGTGTTGTCAGATTTGGTAAGCGTGGGAAGCTGTCTCCTAGATACGTCGGTCCTTACGAGATCTTAGAGAAAATTGGCGACCGAGCCTATCGACTGACTCTTCCTCCTTCTCTATCCGGTATACATGACGTTTTTCATGTATCGATGTTTCGTAGATACATGCCAGATATTTCTCATGTCATTCAGCCTGACGAAGCCGAGCTTGATCAGACATTGAGCTATATTGAACAACCGATACAGATTCTTGATCGAAAGGAAAAGAAGCTCAGAACGAAGATTATTCCTCTAGTGAAAGTCCAATGGAGTCGTCACGGCGCTGAGGAAGCGACATGGGAGACAGAAGCCGACATGCGACAGAAACACCCCGAGTTATTTCAATAATGTAAGTATTGATCTAACTTTGATGTTATTACTTTTGATGCTTGCACTGATAGAATGATGTGCGATTTCGAGGGCGAAATCATATCTTAGAGGGGGAGAAATGTAAGGCTCGAGATTATTAGCTTTCATTGACGTACGACTCGGAGGATATGAGAATGCATGTCATAAGATGAAAGTACAAAATATTTCATGTGTGAGAGGCCGCACCCGCGCTTAGAACAAGAGTGCACCCGCGGTCATAAATTATAGAATTTTGAATGAGCTGCCGAAGCCACACCGCACCCGCGGTGCATGGACAGAAAGTTGGCACATCTTATTCGTAGCATCACCGCAACCGCGGTGTAAGTAGACCGCACCCGCGGTCGATGTTCTACATTTTGGATAGAATTGCCGAGAGCTTGGCGTACCCGCGCTCCTTAAAGCTACCGCACCCGCGGTCATGCGTGTAATTCAAAGAATAAAGCACTTTTCCTTGCCATGCATAAATGATATAGGTGTCTTCATTTCCCTTTTTCCTCAGCTGAAGACCACCGAGAGAGCTCCAGGGAAAGTGCAAGCTTCTTCCATCTTTGAATCAAACCATGTGCAAGAATTAGCCATCCAAAGTGAAATCCGATTTCGGTTTTGAGCTCCACTTATCATTAGCTTCAAGAGGATGTAAGTTTCCTTGAATTCCAGCATGTTCGGATTTGTAGATGTTGGGGAAACTTTGTTCTGCTTGTGGATACATGTTCTTATAATGTTAAGTAATGGTTATTCACAAACGGATCGAGTATCAGATATCGGATGCGATGGTTACTATTTTCCAGCATATTTAGAGTTAAATATGCAGATTTTGGATAGTATCTCATGACTATGTTGATGATTATGAGTTGAGATTGATGAATTGTTGATAATGTTGTGAGTGAACGGATCGGTACTGAGAGATTACATTGTTATGCCGTCAAATTGTATCGATATCAAGTATTGAATTGGATATGTGTTGCTTGAAATTAGAGATTGATAGATTTTGTATCAACATTTCCATTTCAGATTGATATTGACAGATTGTCTTGGAGACTGCAACTGCGACACAGATTGTGTGACGAAAGGTATAAGCCATTTTGTTTGGGAAGCCACAACTCAAATAAGATATTATTTGAGTTTCCCAACCAAAATCACATACTAGAATTGTTGTATATTTGGTAACATGTTTATGAATTGTTTATAGAATTATATTCAAATCTTGTAACATGATTATGCTTTGATTATAGAATTGTATTCAAGCATATGAGATCGTTGTGCTATTCAGATATGAATATGAGCATGCTTTGTTTACAGACTGATATTCATTGCATTTAAGATAGGAGAGTCGTTGACAGCCATTGTCACATATCTAGATGTTCGGTGTATCTCAGCTTAAGAGCAGCTCTGACTCCTATTGCAGTCGTTGATACAGCCCAGACCAAAGTCTAGGAATAAGACGTACAGTCACCCCGAGTGGGAGGGTAGGTGACAGCCATTGACGTCTTATTCACACCGGGATCCCTAAAGTTCTAGTCGAGTCGAGTCCAGATATGGTTTGATTCGCATTGCATTGCATGTTTATATGAATGACATTCATAATAACATGTTTCATGTTTTAGATTGATTATATGCATGTATTCATGTTTATACTAGGATTTGTTCTCACCGGAATTTCGGGCTGTTGTTATGTCTGTATGTGTGCATAACAACAGGTGGGGCAGGATCTGGGTCACACAGAGGATGAGAGATGGACATAGCGTGGTGATCTCGGGCATAGCAGGAGAACTAGTAGTTGTACTTTTGACATGTACTGTATTTAATTACTAGTTGTTGAGAATGGATAGAACAAGACATGTTGTACCTTATGTTTGTAAAATAAATAAAGACTTTATGCTTGTTTATACCACATTAGAATAAATGTTGAAAAGAGAAAATTTGACCCACTTTTTATATTAATGATCCGTTTAATCCCAAAGAAAAGAGTTAGAGCCCGGGTCCCCACAACAGAGGCTTCAAGCTCTGATACCAAATGTAAGATTTTTCTTAAAATCATGTTTCGTATACATGAAAAACTATATGCGGAAGCTTAAATCGAGTATTACCTCCGGCCATTGAAAGTTTTGATTTCTCTGATTTTCTTCTCGGTTGAAGCCTTCTAAGCACTGCACAATCTCTTTAGATGGTGTATATTTCATATGAGGTGTGTGTGCTTAGGGACCTCAATCGTTGCTATTTATAGGCATCTCATACCATCAACGAGAAAATTGGGAGCATTATTTTCAAAGGAATAATCGTGTACGCATCTCAGTTTCTGAAGTTGAGTCGGCGTACGCAACTTTTCGTCAAAAGTTGTAGGCTTCTTGGCCGTCGCCAACTCCTACACGGTACGTCTTCCTTTAACATGTGTCAAATTTCTTACACAAACACCATAAGGCACGCATTTGTATCATTCTTCACGCATCATACACGTTTTATATGCTAATGAATGTGTTCTTACATTAAAAGTTTCGATCCAGCCATGAGCATTAAATGTTTACGATTTTTACGTGTTTAATTCTCTTCCTCGGTTGTTACTCATGTTCTCTTGTACTGGTTGCAAGGGGCAGCTGTTCTTGACATGTTTTATAGGTTGCTCGAGGCTTTAGAACCGTGGCTTGGTGCTGTGTCGAGGCTTAAGGGAAATAAGAGGGAGGCCGCACGTCATGTTGAGGGTGTGCTCGGGTTGAGGCGCTCGAGTGTAAGCGAGGAACTGGTGACGTGAAGAACCATTCCAGACCGTGAAACAGAGCCTGGAGGTCCTGAGACATGGTCAAGGGTGGTCGCACGTCGCTGGTATAGAGTAGAATGTGTGGGAACCATTTTACCGTGAGGGTCGTAAGTGTGCGTCTTGGGAAGCTACCGAGCGATCGCGACTCCTAGGCTGCCTGGGACTGAAATCTTGATTCATGTAGGACCAGTAAGGTCTAGTAAGGTGCTAGGAGTGAGTCATGGGTGTGTGGTTGAGGATGAAGCTCGATCATGGGAGGGGTAGCTCGATCGAGATGTTTTTAGGAGAGACCCGATAATCTTCGGGAAATGACGTGTGGTGCAGCAGCTGGTTGCTTGGGTTAGGCTTAGTTATGAAGAGTAGTTAAGTCCTAATGGTGAGTGTTATTGGCTGAACAAGTGGTGGAGTGAGAGAGGACCAAAAGAAAATTTGGTTTGGGGTGGCATGTGTTGTAATGGGATTTTAGGAAAGGGGTGGCCGAGAGTTAGGTGGACTCCTTGAAATTTCAGCCATGTGTTTAGGGGCTAATGACACGGTTTTAGTAACATTTTAGTGTTTTTAAGGTATGGTAAAAAGTTGGGAAATTTTCGGGTGAGTTTCGAGTCGATTCGGGTTAAAACCGGGACCCCGGTCCAAGTTTTGAAACGAATCGGGTAAGTTGTGAATTTGGCTCGAGTTTACGTCTAGGAATACTTTTAAAAATGTTTTGGGACATTTTAAGGAGTTTGGTAAGCTTCGAGGCAATTTTAGAGGTCCAGGGTTAAAACGATAATTTTTGGGTTTCCAGGGGCAAAATGGTCATTTTGCACCCGGGGTGAGCTTTTGGTCCTAACAGCGCCCTAGGCACAAATCATGATATTTTTAAATGTTCATGCATCACGATTACGATTTTTACGCTATTAGAATAATTATGGTGCATTCTTGGTTTAAAGGGATTAAGAGAGAAAAAGTGAGAAAGTGAAGAGCACTTCGTCTCCGCCGCGCCGCGTCATTAGTTCGTTTGTTTTCTGTCGAAACAAACCAAGGCATGTTTATATCTTCTTTCACTCTTCAATCAAGCCATATAGGTATTTTTAAATATCGCAAGTACATGATTTTAATGCAAGAAGATCGAAATTGTTCATATTTAATGATGTTATTTAATTATATCACGTGCAAAATATTCATTTTGAGATTTATGTGATATTGCTTGTGGCCACTTTATTATCATGGGATTATTACTTCACCCGGTCGCTAGTTACCGGTAATGGGAGCATTACTAAATCTGGTCGCCAGTTACCGGTCCGGTCGCCAGTTACCGGTCAGTTCAGTTCAGTTTCACCCAGTACAATTTGGCATTAGTCTGATCAGACAAACATTACTAAACCCGGTCGCCAGTTAACGGTCCGATCGCCAGTTACCGGTCAGTTCAGGGGCCACTTGCATAGACCATAATCTCAACAGAAAATTACTACATGCTTCTTCTGTACAGGGCTCCAAGGAGTAAACATTTTCACTATGATTTTCAATTCAGTTATGCACGTATTATAATTGCTCTTGATAAATTATTTTCACATTATGTCTAATGACATGATATTTTTACTCCCATGCAAATTTTACTATATTATTTACTCTTTATTTACGATATATGCATGCTGAGTCTTTAGACTCACTAGACTTGATTGTTGTAGGTACTGATGATGTCGGGACCGAGGGCGGGGACCAGTGAGTTAGCTTGGGTCGGTCGTAGTGGAACCCGAGGACCTCATTTTTCAGCATTTATTATTTTATGATCAAATATTTTTATCTGTCGTTGGATTTTTTTTTTACGGTTATTTTGCAAACATTGAATACTTCCGCTGCCATTTTGAACCTTTAACTTTATTTATCAATTTAATTATGAATGGGGTCTTTTATTTATTTAAAGAGAAAATTTTCAAATTTTTCCGCAAATTTTCAAACACGAATTTTTGGGCCGTTATAGCTGGTATCAGAGCAATGATTCTGTATAGGGTTGTACTACTACTGACCACGAGAAGCTCACGAAGTCACAAATTCGGTCTGTAAGTTTTACATATACGTATTTTATTTAAAGCATGAATTATTTAACATGTTTTCATGAAATATTTTACGTCCAGATTTTTATTGTTCAGTATTTAAATTTAAATAAATTATGGAATTATGCATGTTGGTTACGTATGGGTTATGTATGGAACAATATGCCTCCTCGACGCCTTGTTTAGCGCGCGAAGGATGATGAGCGCCGTCATGAGGACGGTGAGCATCAGAGGTAGGAGGGAAATGCACCTCCACCCCCACCGGACATAAATAAGAATTTTGCTATTGGGCATTAGGAGATGTCATAAATTATTTGACTATATTAATTTTTGGGTTAGTAGTACCGATGTTCTACTTATGGACCATAAGTTAAACTTAGAGGTGAAGATGGAAAATTTTATGGGGACAATGATGCAAATTTCGAAGAGTTGTAGGGCCAAAATGTAAATTTGGAGAACTGTAAGGGCCAGATTGCAAGTTTCAAAATTTTAAGGATGTAATTGCGAGCTAGAAACACTTGGGATTTTAAATATTTATAGAAATGTAAGACGTGTTATGGGAATTAATTTTGGGTTTAATAAGCTTAAAACTATTGAACCTTATGATACGAGAAATCTATAAAATGAAATTGGGAATACTGAGGACTCATGAGTAATTGTGGAATTTTCGAGATTTAGAGAAAAATTGGACGATATTCGAGGAAAGTAAGAATTAATTTTACAATTTTAAGAAATTTGAGAACTTATTAGTAAGTGAGAATTGAACGGTTTAAATGATAGGAATTTTCAGTTATTTGGGCTCGAAGGAAATATAGAATATTTAGATATTTGGGTTATAAGGTTATAATGAATGGTAACTCAAGACATTGTAGGATGAATCAATCTTAGGCGTGAAAATTTAAGCGTTAGTGAAATAATTTTGTGGCAAATTAAAAATTTAAAGTGATGACGATTTAAGGTAAATTTGATCGGTTAGTTAAGTTATTAGATTAAACATTGAGTTAGTAAAAATTTTGGGAACATAATTTTGATGTGCCACAAGTTGTAGTCATGATCTTAATAGTTAAGATTATACCTGGTGAGAACTTAAAATTTTTAGGAAGTTGGGTACGATGATGGTTAGTTTAATTGGTAGATGCACGTAAGAGGTGAGGTGGACACCTTGTTTTGAGAAATTTTGGAAGTCATTAACAAACTTGGGACTAAACGGATATGCGTATTGAAATTATTTTATTCAAAGCTATTTGGATTAGGTAAGTTTGATTTCAAATTTATGGGATATTTGTTCATACGGAAATTTTGAGTAAGATAAAAACAAAAGGGAATTAGTTGTGTTAAATATAAGTTATCAATTGATGAATATTAAGATTTTTTATCGAGTAAGGAATCTAAAGACTTTGATATGGGGATTCTAGAACTCTATGGGGTATAAGTGAGGTTGATTTATTAGAGTTATTCTAAGGCAACCATGGGATGACTTAATAAGTTTTTACGCTGATACGTAAGAATGTGACACTTGTTTCAATGAGGAGAGTTCAAGGATTTTAGGCTAATACTACTATGAGGTTGAAATAAAGTGTAACCTTTAAGCGTTCTACTGAGAATAGTAGTCGATCAGTAAATTTTGGTACAAAGGTTTCTTAAGTCGAACTGCAAAAATGCTAATATAATAAGGCGATGAATATTACGAGTATAATATAAGAAAAGTAAGATGCGATAAGTTTAGACATCTATCTCTAGTATGAGAAACTGCGAGATAAGTCAAAATTTGGGGCTATAGTTGAATAGAACTAAGTCACCATAAGTTGTTTTAAGTTGTGATTCACAAACGAGGACTTTGGTAGACAAATTTATTTAGGATTGAGGAGACGTAAGGACAGCTTAATATTTATCTTATCAGAGTAGCGCATCGGAAGCGTGGATTATTAAGATTCTAGAATTAAGAGTCTAAACTTTTTGTTTATCAAGGCTAAGTGAATTTCGAGGACGAAATTTCTTTTAAGGGAGGAAGGATTGTAGAACCCGTAAATTGGACTGCGTATAAGCCATGAATAATTCTAGTATTTAAAATTTAAATGATTTTTATCGTATGAGTATTTAAATTCTTTTCTTTAAATTTATTTATTTTACGCAGTGGTTTAATTGTTATCTTTTCAGTTAAATAAGTGAGGCCGGACCGGAGATGTAGTATTGAGATAAGTTAATAAACACTTATTTAAGAAGTGGTAATTTAGCATTTTAGTAAATATATTTTAAAAAGTTAGCACGCATGCAAGTTATTAAACTTCTTTGGTATTTTATTTAATTGTTTTTAAAGCATTAAATGCATGTTTATTTCATTAATTAATGTTTAATTATTTTTATGCATTTTAGGCATAATTCATGCATGATAGGATTTAATTCATGAAATTAATGCATTAGAATTTCTAGATGCATTTCACGTTCAAACGAGGATCGGAGACCGGAGAATTTTCAGGAAAATTATTTTATTATACGATTTATTTTATAAATTAAGTTAAGGTATTTTTAAGGGAGTTTCTCAAAAATGGGATTTTATTTGGGTATTTTTACTCGCAGAACTTTATTTTTAACGGTAAGCAAATTTTATCGAATCGAGAGATTTTTTAATGGTTCGGCTATTATTTTCAAAATCATTTCAGCACGAAATATTTTTCGGCAGTGAGTTTGGGCTTAATGGGCCTAATTTTGAGTTTATAGGGCTTAATTATCTTTTTAATCTTTAATTAAACAATTTAGGCCCATTAACTAATATTTTATCTATATAATTAACCACCTAAACTCAATTAACCTAAACCTAAATTCTTAACAGCCGACACCCCCTCCCCCAGCTGCTCTCTCTCGGTTTCAGTGCTGTTCTTCAACAAAAAAAACCGTCGGTGGTCTCTTGTTCTTGCTAAGGGAGCTTCACTCCTCTCGTTTTTTATCATCAAACACCATAAGGCACGCATTTGTATCCTTCTTCACGCATCATACACGTTTTATATACTAATGAATGTGTTCTTACATTAAAAGTTTTGATCCAGCCATGAGCATTAAAGGTTTACGATTTTTACGTGTTTAATTCTCTTCCTCGGTTGTTGCTCATGTTCTCTTGTACTGGTTGCAAGGGGCAGCTGCTCTTGACATGTTTTATAGGTTGCTCAAGGCTTTAGAACCGTGGCTTGGTGCTGTGTCGAGGCTTAAGGGAAATAAGAGGGAGGCCGCACGTCATGTTGAGGGTGTGCTCGGGTTGAGGCGCTCGAGTGTAAGCGAGGAACTGGTGACGTGAAGAAACATTCCAGACCGTGAACCAGAGCCTGGAGGTCCTGAGACATGGTCAAGGGTGGTCGCACGTCGCTGGTATAGAGTAGAATGTGTGGGAACCATTTTACCGTGAGGGTCGTAAGTGTGCGTCTTGGGAAGCTACCGAGCGATCGCGACTCCTAGGATGCCTGGGACTGAAATCTTGATTCATGTAAGACCAGTAGGGTCTTGTAAGGTGCTAGGAGTGAGCCATGGGTGTGTGGTTGAGGGTGAAGCTCGATCATGGGAGGGGTAGCTCGATCGAGATGTTTTTAGGAGAGACTCGATAAACTTCGGGAAATGACGTGTGGTGCAGCAGCTGGTTGCTTGGGTTAGGCTTAGTTAAGAAGAGTAGTTAAGTCCTAATGGTGAGTGTTATTGGCTGAACAAGTGGTGGAGTGAGAGAGGACCAAAAGAAAATATGGTTTGAGGTGGCATGTGTTGTAATGGGATTTTAGGAAAGGGGTGGCCGAGAGTTAGGTGGACTCCTGGAAATTTCAGCCATGTGTTTAGGGGCTAATGACACGGTTTTAAGAACATTTTAGTGTTTTTAAGGTATGGTAAAAAGTTGGGAAATTTTCGGGTGAGTTTCGAGTCGATTCGGGTTAAAACCGGGACCCCGGTCCAAGTTTTGAAACGAATCGGGTAAGTTGTGAATTTGGCTCGAGTTTACGTCTAGGAATACTTTTAAAAATGTTTTGGGACATTTTAAGGAGTTTGGTAAGCTTCGAGGCAATTTTAGAGGTCCAGGGTTAAAACGATAATTTTTGGTTTCCAGGGGCAAAATTATCATTTTGCACCCGGGGTGAGATTTTGGTCCTAACAGCGCCCTAGGCACAAATCATGATATTTTTAAATGTTCATGCATCACGATTACGATTTTTACGCTATTATAATAATTATGGTGCATTCTTGGTTTAAAGGGATTAAGAGAGAAAAAGTGAGAAAGTGGAGAGCACTCCGTCTCCGCCGCGCCGCGTCATTTTCGTTTGTTTTCTGTCAAAACAAACCAAGGCATGTTTATATATTCTTTCACTCTTCAATCAAGCCATATAGGTATTTTTAAATATCGCAAGTACATGATTTTAATGCAAAAAGATCGAAATTGTTCATATTTAATGATGTTATTTAATTATGTCACGTGCAAAATATTCATTTTGAGATTTATGCGATATTGCTTGTTGTAAGGCCCGTGATTTAATTACTGTAATCAGACGTCAATTGATTGACAGAATTGAGGTTATATGAACTCAAATGACGAAGCCGGGCGTTGGTTTATTTTAAGCTAAGATGTTAAACCGAACATCTCAAGATGTTAGGCCGAACATCTCGCGCCCGAGCGGTAGAAAAGAACCGCCCGAGCGCCAATTTTATTTCTTGGACAGAATGGTCGGCGCCCTAGTGGTAGAATATTACCGCCCAAGCGCCAAGAGATGTTCAGCCGAGTATCTCGACAGAAACTTCAGCGCCCGAGCGGTAAAGATTAACCGCCCGAGCGCCGCTGCAAAACATGAAAATGAGACACGTTGATTTACATGCAACAAGTGGATATATATATATACTTATACATGTAAATCCTTCAACAAAATCGGCAGAAGAAAAGAGGAAATCGAGGAGAGAAGTTTCAAGTGTTCTTCAACATAAAGAATTGGAAGTTACGAATAATCCAACCGTCTGAATTTCAATCCGACTTCAGTATTGTGTTCATATCAACGTAGGCTACAACTGGACGTAAGTTTTCCTACGTTTTGACATGTTTTGAAATTAGACTATTGTCAGAATTGAATAAGAGTAAGATATGGTGTTTCTGATACAGTAGACATCGTATATTTGGAGTCAGACTGAAGAACAGACTGGTTATGTAATTGTTATGATTTTCAGAGTCGATTTGACTGAGATTCGATATCAGATTTGTGTTATCGTTGAGATTATAAATTGTATTAATACCGATTATGACTCGTGGTATTATATCTGTGGTGTTCAGAATGACGGGGTATTCAGATTGTATTGTTATGCTGTCGAAACACCAGTTGATTAGATTTATCAGATTCAGTAATGATTTCGATTGTAACGTGATATCATTGATATGAATTAGATTGTACCTTGTTCAGATATAGATCAGATTATATACTGATTTGAGTATTGATCAGGACAGGTTTTGATTCGAGTTATATACTGATGTTGTATTTATATGATTGTCATTGCCAGAATGGGTATGGACAGATCAGAATATGAGACTTCGTCTTCGTCAGACCGGGAAGACAAAGGTATAAATAAATGTTGATTCGGGATTGCACAACTCGAGTTAGATCTGACTTGAGTCTCCCTAAATCACATACTTTAATTTATTGCATAGATATTTGCATAGTATCAGATTGATATGTTTTAAGTCTATTGATTGATAGCAGAGCCAGAGATTGAGTCTAGGGCAGAACAGCTTAGCTAGGGCAGAACAGCCGAGTCTTTCTCAGAACCGATAAGACTCTAGACTTACGGTGTATCGACGCGCTTAAATGTAGATCGACGTTTAATGTAGACACTCGATACAGCATACCGAAGTCTAAATTAGATCGGGATCCCTAGATTAGAATGAGAGATGAGTCAAGTCTTAGATAGTGAGACTAGAGTATGATTTACAGATCCGTAGTAATTATGTTTCGTAGATTACGATTCATGTTTTATTTACAGACTTGTACTGATACATGTTGTTGATTATGCTACATGTGATAAGATATAATTCATGCTTTTATACATGTTTTATATGCTTGCATGATTACATTGTTTATACTGGGATATTTATATCTCACCGGAGTTATCCGGCTGTTGTCTTGTTTGTATGTGTGCATGACAACAGGTGGGGCAGGATCGGGGTCCAGAAGAAGAGGAGAGATCAAGATTAGAGTGGTGATTCCGGACTTTGATAGAGATAGGTTTCATTACTTGATTGTAGTAGTTAAACCTTAATCGAACTAGGTGTATGTTGTACATGATTTGTATTATTATACTGGTTTGTATAATAGCATAATTCCATTACCTTCCGCATTCTAAAAAGAAAATTTTTAGACCCTGTTTATCTTAATTGATAATTAAACCCCAAAGATGATTAAGAAGATGATTAGCGTCCGGGTCCCCACACTTGTGGCCACTTTACTATCATGGGATTATTACTTCACCCGGTCGCCAGTTACCGGTCATGGGAGCATTACTAAATCTGGTCCCCAGTTACCGGTCCGGTCGCCAGTTACCGGTCAGTTCAGTTCAGTTTCACCCAGTATAATGTGGCATTAGTCTGATCAGACAAACATTACTAAACCCGGTCGCCAGTTAACGGTCCGGTCGCTAGTTACCGGTCAGTTCAGGGGCAACTTACGTAGACCATAATCTCAACAGAAAATTACTACATGCTTTTTCAGTACAGGGCTCCAAGGAGCAAACATTTTCACTATGATTTTCAGTTCAGTTATGCACGTATTATAATTGCTCATGATAAGTTATTTTCACATTATGCCTCATGACATGATATTTTTACTCCCATGCAAATTTTACTATATTATTTACTCGTTATTTATGATATATGCATGCTGAGTCTTTAGACTCACTAGACTTGATTGTTGTAGGTACTGATGATGTCGGGACCGAGGGCGGGGACCAGTGAGTTAGCTTGGGTCGGCCGTAGTGGAACCCGAGGACCTCATTTTTCAGCATTTATTATTTTATGATCAAATATTTTATCTGTCGTTGGATTTTTATATGGAACAGAAGTATCGAATGTTCTACGATTTATTAGTAATTAAGGATAAGATGACAAGCATTTATTCCCTCATTTTTTAACTATCATTTTTTTTTCTTTCATGCGATAATAAACAAAATAACAAATTGTTGACTTGAAAAGAAAATTGTAGAAAGTTGGAAGCTTGTGGATATATATAGATGTGGTGTATTCATTCTATATTTTCAAAGATTTTTAATGACTTTTTTTAAATGATGGACTTTTGTGGAGTTGATGGATTTTTAATGACTTTTATGTAATCTCATAGAATTGTAAAATAAATTTCATAGACTCTTATAGACTTTTTTCAAGATTTTTGTAAACTTTTATAAACTTTTTCATAGAATTATGTGAATTTTGTAGTTTATAATTGTGGTTTATTTTTTTATTAATTTTTTAAAAATAATTATTGGACATAGATAACCTCTTCAATTTTAAATTATTATTTTTATTTATGAATGTAAATGAATTTTACTTACTTAAAAGTTAAATCAATCTAATTTGTGAAAAACGACAATTGAACTATCCAATTTATTAAAATCAAAATTTCAATTCTTTATGTCAATTCAACATATTAATGAATAATATTTTTATAATTTCATAATAAATTTTATTAAAAAAACACTCAAAACAATTGAGCTTCATTATCTAGTTCAATTTGAAATTAATCAAATTGACGCTTCTTTCAAAGAAAATTGTGTAATATAGCACATGCCAATACAAGCCATGTTAGGTGTGGGAAAAAATACCGAATTTTCGGTATACCGAGATTACCGTAACAAAAAAATATTGAATTTACCGAATTTTAAATATATCAAAGATTTCGGTACGGTACGGTAACAATACCGAATTTTTCGGTATGGTAACGATATCCAATTTGAAAATTTTGGTACATACCGAAATACCGGAAAAATATACAAAAATTTTAAAATACATAATATTATAAAACAATAAATTATAATTTTTTTTTTAAATATAAGGTTTTTTTGGTTTGGCATACCGAAAATTTTGGTACAGTATCGGTATGAATTTGCTTATACAATAATTTAAGATATAGATTAACTAAAATTAAAGAAAATAATTAAAAATAAAATGTTATATAATAATTAATAAAAAAATTAAATTTTAATTATGTTTTTAAAAAGTACAAATAAAAGGAAAAATATAGATGAGAAAAGAACGAAAGTTTGTATTGAATTTGGGAGATTTCTAAATTAAATGTACATCCAAATCTTTAGGTTGGATCAAAGACTTTTGTTGACATTTTATTGTTGTACCTTAGGCTATAATTCTTGTACTTACTAGAATTCCATAGAGTCATTAAAAGTTTATTGACATTTTGAATACCTATAGACTTTTGTAGAGTTTTTAAAAGTCTAGTTTGAATAGCACATGACATTTTAAATTCTACAAAAGTTTACATTGAATACCACTAAACTTTTATGGAGTATATAAAAGTTTAGTTTGAATACTTTTAGACTTTTAAACTCCATAAAAGTCATTAAAAGTCCATCATTTTTCTTATTTTTTTGTTGTCAAATCTACGTTAAGAACTAGAACTGAGTGCATGAATTTTAAAAGTCTGGAAACCAAAATTTCTTCGTTGAAAATTTTAGAAACAACAAATATTTCAGGAACCCAATAAATTTTACTGCAATTTTTAAACCTCTTGAATTTTCACACATGATGCGCGTGCATATTTTTCTTGCTATTCAAAACAGTGTAGTGCAGGAGATTCAGATATATCATCCACTTCTTCGACGGGGAACAAAATACTTGTTGTGCCGTCAGTTGCAGCAAGCTGCCTTAATATTTAATCGTTAACCGTATCTTCTTGTGGTGATATCTCATGAATGTACCCAACAAGATCAGATTCAAACCGAACTTTAGACCTCCGGCCTATTCCTAACCAAGGAAGGTGGCCCATGAAATACCCCATGTACTATCCTATAAATATCAGGTTTGAGACTCTAATTATTTATTTACTATATTGATTCTTAGCAGCATTTTTAGCTGCTCTTTCATTTTATTCTCAGTAAATAACTTGAGCGTCAGAGGGACAATGCCGGAACACCCTCTCAACACTCTTCTAACGGTTTCCATTGTGATTTCATGCCTAGAGTAGATTCGATGTTTGAATTCGAGCTAATCTCATCCACGAGATTCGAACCCTATATTTTTAGCAAGTATCACTTTGCGCCGCCTATGGGAAACTTGAGCTGAGACGTAGAGATGGTAGGCCGAAGAGGGAGCAGAAGAACTAACTCAGTGTCATCATATCCTCATACGAGACCAACAACCTCGTCCCAATGAGAATGTTGGGAACTTGACTCTGGAACAGTTGGGACAATTTATTACCAAAACAGTAAAGGAAGCCATGAAGAAAAACCAAGAATCTGTGTTTTTCGAAGAACAAGATTGTCACGCCCGGGACGGGGGTTAGTTGACATCGGCGCTGCTCTCCAATTTACATTCGAAAACAAAAAGCCTCATAAATACAAAATTTAGAAACCAGTCCTTTTATTCATATTACGAAATAACTAATTGTCTGATACAAACTCGAATCACAAATGTTTTACAGCGGAAATGTAAAACAGACATAACATTGCTTCTACAGATGCAGCGGGAAACATATCTAAAACTAAAAATAACATTCTTCTTCTTCACCATCCCCAAAACTGATTCTGCTCCTCTGCTTTTATTCTTCTTCATCGTTCTTATCTGAGAAGTTTTGATGGGTGAGTGATATGATTGTCACTCAGTAAGCGGGGGCGGGAATAACTCCCAGTTTTCGAAATCATTTTCATACAGAAACAGTAATTCGGATAATATACAGAAATTCTTATTTTCATAACAGAAATCAGTATTCTGAAATCAGTAATCAGTAATCAGAAATCAGAGATTTAACAAGTAAGCACTGAGCACATTCGTGAATTTCATGGCTAAACTGATATCAGTCTCCTATATGTTCTCTCCTCTAAGAGGTGAGGCCAGTAATCATTAATCAATAATGTTCAGAATATATATTCATACCATTAGTTCACTGAGTTTCAGTGCTTCAAAATTCAGATATCAGAAATCGGTCATACAGAAACTTTGCTTTAAAACATAAATCATCAAATTGGATTCAAGATACTATACATAAGCCCACTTACTTTAATTTGCTGGAGAGTTTCGGTTGAAGTCTGAAAATAGGCTTGCTCTCGCTACTGGTTTCTACTGCCCGAAAATAAGCACTCTCTTATCTCAAATATTTCAAGTGATAACTCAAGATTTGTGTAACACCAATTCAGAGGTTTGAGGGTGTTATATATAGGCAAAATTCTGACTGTTAGCCTCTCAATTAATGGCCATAATCTGCCATTAACAATTTTTATTCCGTGTAAAATGCTTCAGTTACAAGTCATGGGCTGAATTAGTAACTGTCTGCTAGAATTTCGTGCTGCTGCTGCTGGAATTTCGTGCTGCTGCTGCTGGAATTTCGTGCTGTTGCTGCTGGATTTATCTGTTGTCTGCTGCTGGATTCCAATCTGCTAGAAAAATACCAGCTTTTGAAATATTAGCTTCTGCTGGAATTTTGCATTGCTGCTAGAATGCTTGAAATTAGGTGGTTCTCACATCCCTCCCTTCTTATGAGAAGTATCGTCCTCGAAACTTGGCTATACATGATTACCCATATTCCATCATGAATATAGTGGCGATCGACACTTTCGTCCATACAGAGCTTCGTATGGTGCCATTTCAATACTGCTGTGGTAACTATTATTGTACGCGAACTCAATTAAGGGCAGATGTTCGCTCCAATTACCACTGAAATCTAGAGCACATGCTCTCAGCATATCTTCTAGAGTTTGAATTGTCCTCTCTGTTTGGCCATCGGTCTGAGGGTGATATGCCGTACTAAGAGTAACCTTAGTCCCCATAGCCTGTTGAAAGCTCTTCCAAAATCGAGATGTAAATCTAGGATCTCTGTCTGATAGTATGCTAGTTGGTACTCCATGTAATCGCACGATCTCATTCATGTACAAGGTGGCTAGCTTGTCCAGATTATATTTCATACGTACGGGTAAGAAATGCGCAGATTTTGTGAGTCTATCTACGATTACCCATATTCCATCATGACTTAGTCTCGACTTGGGTAAACAAACTACAAAATCCATGGAAATATGTTTCCATTTCCATTCCGGGATTTCTAATGGTTGAGAAGTCTACCAGGTCTCTGGTGCTCTGCTTTGACTTGTTGGCACACGTGACACTTAGAAACAAATGTTGCTACGTCCCTCTTCATTCCACTCCACCAGAAATTTTTCTTCAAGTCTCTGTACATTTTGGTACTACCAGGATGAACTGAAAATTTTGACTTATGTGCTTCAGACATTACTTCTTGTCGGAGGTTATCTATGTCTGGTACATATAACCGTCCTTTCATCCACAAGATTCCTTTGTTGTCCGTCTCGAAATATGGTGATTTCCCTTCTTTGGCTTGCTCTTTCAGTTTTACCAAAGCGGAATCTCTATCTTGGCTTATCTCGATTGTCTCTCGAAGACAAGGTTGTGCTGAAAATGATGCCAGGATTACTTTACTTGTATTCTTTCGACTTAAAGCATCTGCTACCTTGTTGGCTTTGCCTGGATGGTAGCTTATTGCCAAGTCGTAATCCTTTATGAGTTCAATCCACCGCCTTTGTCTCATATTTAGTTCCTTTTGAGTGAACAAATACTTGAGACTTTGATGATCGGTGAATATTTCGCACTTAACACCATATAAATAGTGTCTCCAAATCTTTAATGCAAACACCACGGCTGCTAGCTCGAGGTCATGTGTTGGGTAATTCTGTTCATACGGCTTCAATTGTCTCGACGCGTATGCAATCACCATTCCCTCTTGCATGAGTAACATCCTAAACCTCCTTTAGATGCATCAATGTAAATGGTGAAGTCTTTGCCTTCCATAACTAATACCAACACTGGTGTGGAGGTCAGCTTCTTCTTCAAAATTTCGAAGCTTTGCTCACATTTTTCACTCCATTGAAACTTAGAGTTCTTCTGTGTGAGCTTGGTGAGAGGTATGGCTATTGAAGAAAATCCTTCAACAAATTTTCGGTAATAGCCTGCTAGTCCCAAGAAACTTCGAATTTCGGTCGCATTCTTTGGTCTGGGCCAATCTGAGATTGCCTCTACTTTCTTTGGGTCCACAGAGACTCCTGCTGCTGATATTATGTGTCCCAAGAATGTGATGCTCTCTAGCCAGAATTCGCATTTCTTGAATTTGGTGTAAAGTTCCTTTTCTCTCAGCGTCTGGAGGGTAAGACGAAGATTTTCTTTGTGGTCTTCTTCACTTGACGAATATACTAGAATATCATCGATGAATACCACAACAAACTTGTCTAGAAATGGCTTGAACACTCTGTTCATGAGATCCATGAATACTGCCGGAGCGTTTGTTAACCCGAACGGCATCACTGTGAACTCATAGTGTTCATACCTTGTTCTGAAGGCTGTCTTCGAAATATCGTCTGATTTGACCTTGAGTTGGTAATAGCCTGACCTTAAGTCGTGCTTGGAGAAGACCGTAGCTCCCTTGAGTTGGTCAAACAAGTCATATATCCTTGGAAGTGGGTATTTATTCTTGATTGTGATCTTATTCAGTTATCTGTAATCGATACACAATCTCATGCTTCCGTCCTTCTTCTTTACAAATAGGACAGGAGCTCCCCACGGGGATGCGCTTGGTCGTATCTGCTTCTTATCCAACAACTCTTGAAGTTGCTCTTTGAGTTCTTTCAAATCTGCTGGAGCCATTCGATACGGTTCTTTTGAGATTTGTGTAGCATTGGGCACTAAATTAATCTCAAATTCCACTTCGCGATTGGGATGTTCGCCAGAGAGTTCTTCAGGAAAGACATCCGGAAACTCTTGTACTACCGAAATCTCTTCTAGTGTCAGTGTGGTTCCTTCTTTTACCTCGCCTAGCATAGCAAGGTAAACTTCTTCTCCACTTTTCATGGCTTTTCAAGTTTGAGAAGCAGAAAGAAGAGTCTTTCGTTCTTTTGTCTTGCCATGAAATAAAAGTTTCTCTTGGTGTGGAGCTTGGATGGTTGCCGTCTTTCCATGACAGTCCACTAAAGCATGATTCTTGGCTAACCAATCCATTCCAAGAATTACGTCGAATTCCACAATGTTTAGTTGGATTAGGTTTGCCTTGAATTTCTGATCTTCTATGATATAGTTCTTCTAAGTTATCTGGTTTAGCTCCTAACTTCTTGGAAAATCTCTTAGACAAGATTGAATGCGTAGCACCACAATCAAATAACACATAAGCAGGTATATTTATTGATTATAATGGTACCAGCTACGACATCATTCGAGTTGTCAGCCTCTTCTTGAGTGATAGCATAGACTCGAGCATTTGGCTTATTCTCCTTTGGCTTATTTGTAGTTGTACCACCTGCTGGACCATTCCTTGGATCTGGAAAAGGACATTGAGCAATGCGGTGGCCCATCTTTCCACAACAGAAAAAAGCTCCAGAATTCTTACGGCATTCACCAGTGTGAGCGAATCCACAATTTTGGCACTTGACTCCCTCTTTGCTTGATTGAGAAGGAGTTGTTCCTTTGGCTGGCTCACTGGTGAATTGGTTGCTTGAAAACCTAGGCCTCTTGAATTGTTGGCCCTGTTGGTACTGGCTTGACTGAGGACGTTTGAGTTTGTTCTCACCTTCATGCCTCTTAATGTCATTCTCAGCCCTGATGGCATTTGAGTTTTTCAAAAAGGGCTTTTGAAAAATGGCCATTATTTTTACTTGCAAAGAATTTAATCTAAAGGTTGTTAACACACAGGTGAAAGCTTTCTTAAGGAATGTAATAAAATCTAAACCTAAGAAGGCAAGGTTATTAAGATGGCAAGCTCTATGTCAAAACTATATTTTTGATATTGTGATTATAAAATCTCATGAAAATATTCTTGCATATTTTTTAACAAGAGATCGACAGTGGTGATATTGATGCCATAATGAAAATTCAGAGACATTTGAGGGAACACCTTGAAATTCTTCAAACCGAGTTCAACAAGCTGACATTAAACGCAGAAGTTACGGGAAGGCTACAACAAGACAATAAGAGAGTTGTCTCTGATTGAATTACAAGATGTTTACTTGATTATACTCAGTTATGATCAGTAATACAAAGGCCTATCCTCCAAGGCATTGAGAAGCCACTGGTTTCCCAAATGGAGATTTTCAGTACAGGACTCTATACTTGGAGCAGGGGATTCAGATAACCCTAGCACAAGTATTAAGTTGGGATTATCTCCAGATGAGTCGGCTGAAACAAAAATTGAGACTCCAGATCCCTATCTCGAGTCCTCAAGTCAACAAATCACCTCGGGGATTGAAGAGGGAAAGATCAACCTTAGACCCAATACTGAGAAGGGTAAATCTAAGGTTGGTACTAATGAGGTTACAATTTCTCCATTCCAGGTGTATCAACAAAACTGGGAGTAATTTAAAACAAGAGTAGGCATTAACCCCGCAACTATCAGGGTTGATGTTTCAGGGAAATATCCTAGGGTATGGATGAAACCAAATTCCTACCCAAAGGAGGTCAAAGCTTGGTATGAATTCAAGACTCTTGCCTCAGTTTATACCACATCACCCGCTTCCCAGAAAATTCAGGATACCTAAATGGATTCAGGAAGTTGTTCATGATACTTGGGTGAATAAAGATTATTTGTCCAGAGGAGACATTCGAGAGCTATACGTTTTCAATACATCACCAGAACCAGCAGGAAAAGGATCTCACGAAGCCTTTAATTTCATCAAGTTAAGGAGGCCAGATGTTAATGTTCAAAAATTTATCAAAGACCCTTCGACAGAAGAAAGACTCCTTGTTGCTTCAATAACTGAAGATGACATTTCAACCACAAGAGCATGGGGTTTATGGGTTTGTCTAATTGAGATGGACAAGGTCAATTTTCCATTTAAATTTTATCAAAATTCAGTAAACAGATCATTCCCGTTAAATATCATGACGGGAAAAACAACAAGTTTTGCAGAATATTTATTCGAAAAGAAAAGAAATATTTTGTGGACCAACAAGCTGCCGGGGAGTAAAGAAACTCGTCGAAAATTCTTCAATACGGCTCATGTAAGAAGATGGTCAGAACAGATCTGTCCAGAATGCCCAAATCAAAAGGAGCCAGAATTTGGCAAAGTCTTCAAACCTAGATCGGACAGGAAGCATCTTGCAGAGACTGGACCAAGTGGTGAAGGACCACAACCACGTTTCGGGGACATCAAAAGTTTAAGATTCCTCGATAAAAATAAGTGAACATGTGACCCTAATCACTTTTCATGGGGATAACAAAAAGATAAATATTCCCCGAAAAAAGATAGTGGGCATGTGATTAACCTACTAAATGAACAAGAGAACTTGGACCCAACTACACCTATAAATAAAGAGTAAATGGGAACCAGTAAAACACACAAAAACAAAGTCGGAACTTGAAGAAAATGTACTATACATATTTGAAAGTTTCTAAAAGACACGTCAAGGCAATAAGAAAACAGCTAACAAATTTCAAAGCTTTATACAAACGACTAAAGGAAGCAAGAAATGAGATATCAACTGACATAATCCAGATGCATATATACTATTTATGTCATGAGATAAAAGCAAAAGAACAAGCTGTTTCTAGATTGATAATCTAGAAAAAGAAAAGTCAAGAAAATTAGAGGGACCACTCAACCACTTCCTCCAACCCACTCAAAAAGATAATACCAACAATAGCTGGAAGGCATTAAAGAAAAGTTATGGCAATAGTTTGAAGTCTGCAATAAAAAACCCAAGGGACTTCTATAAATAATGAGGCAGAAGATGAAAGCATCACTCAACATCTTCGTTTTTCTTCAAAATAATTTGTAATATTTTCTCTTTCAAGTTTATGTGCGTTGTAAGTTCGGCTACTATAATTAGCTAAATAAGTTTCCATCCTCTACAAGAGGTTACTGTGTAATAATATTTCGTATGTTTGAATAAAAGAACCAAGGCTTTTGTCTCTCTCATGTATTAGTTTCAAATTAAATTACTTTACTATACACCCTGAGGAAAGAAACGAAACAGGCTTGTGCTAGGTGTTGTTGAAGGAATCTGCGTCAAGAACCATCTATTACAATTGGGTGGCTAGGTTGTGAGGAGCCGTCTGTAAAACTCGGTAGATATAACCCGAGAGCACTCTGGCCAAGAGGTATATAATTCAATTTATTACACGGAAGCATGATGGGCCATTTATAAAAATAAAAATAAAAAATAAAAAAAACGATCATTTGAGAATGATATATAGGCTAGAAACCTAGCGTAAATGTATTTCTTGGGGCTATATGCTTTCAAGAACATGCTCGATAGGTATAACAATGTCAAGTACCGAAATTATAAGAATTAAGGATGTTTTTGAAAATTTTAGAAAATTGGGGAGTTAAAACAAAGAAAAAAAGGGATGGGGAGTAAGGACAAAGTTGAGAAAGAAAATGAGGAGTGAATACAAGTTTGCCCTTTATCTAATTTTGGAAAATAACTTGAGTTTATCAACACATAGTCTCTTTTACTTAATTGGTCGTTAAGATTGATAAAATGCTAACATCTTCTACCCATGAAATTAATAAGTCCATAGTATTAGGACATATATTTGACAGATTTCGATCTATGAAGCCACAACCCAACTAATTTTCAATTATATTTTTTGGATAATAAAATTTGTAAGGTTTATTTTGTCCGACAGATATCGAAAATAATGAAAATATCATAATATGATGTAAAACAGTGAATTCGTGTTTTGTCAGAATTAGATGTTGTGCCAGATGTTACAACATCTCGGACAACATCTACACGCAGCGGAAAATTAACTTTTATAACACAAATTCGCTTTAAATAAATAAATGGACAAGATTAAATATGCACAAGTATAAATACTTGTGCGGTGCCTTATGGCAAAAATTAATCACTAGAAAACTTAACCTTGCACAAAAACCTATCACTAGTGATTTTTACAAAAATCAATTTCCTCAACACTTTGAGAAAATAAAACTTTCTAAAAACAACCAAAAATATTAAAACATGAATAAGAAAGCAAAAACGAGATCCCTAAAAACACGAGCAGCTAAACACGATCTTCAGCCAACATCGTTACGGATGTTGTCTGTAGATGTTGGCAGCATTCAGGGCAACACGTAAACCAGCACTCTTCAAAACAACAACGTCTATTGAATAAAGTTTTCTCTGAAATTCTGAACGTGCATAAGTTATGCATTCATGAAAACCTCCAAGCTAAGAGTGAAAACCATATAAATCGAAAAAGCTCTCTCTTAAAAGTATGCATGAATCCTCAATCCAAGAGCTCTCTCCAAAGTGCGTGTATGAATAATCGAGAAGGCTTGTGCACAAGAAAGAGAGAAGAGAGAGTGAGAGAGAGAGCTTCAACAACGTCTTTTTTCTCTTATTTATAGATGTAGACTTTTATTCTTCAAGGAAACCTATTTCACAAGGAAAGTGTGAGTATAATTAGAAATAAACTCTTTTCAAATATTGATATCATATCTCATTAAATCATTATCATAAATATAATATCTAGAAGATATTTATCACAAAGATAATATCTAGAAAAGTAAAACAAAATATTCCACATGATATTATATCACAATAAAATCTTAACATAATTATCTAGAAAGACAAAACCACAATTAAATATTATACTCAATCAAATCAACAAAGAAAAGATAATATTAGGGAAATAAATTTAATATGGAAATTATATTTCCCTTCAATCTCCCCCTTTTTGCCTTTCTGGACAAAATCACATCAAACTCAAATTCTCAATTAAGCTCCATTTTACTCCCCCTTAATACGAGAATTTTTCTCCCCCTGAATAAAATAAAGTTGGTACGGGTGTTGTTCGTTGTGTTGGCAACACCTTAGACAACACCTGCAAAAATCATTAACAGTTCATTTCATTAGAACAGAAACACATCAGGGAAACAAACACCTATAACAGAAAAGAACATCAACAAAGAAATCAAGCAAAGGTATCACATAGATGGTATCATGTGATCCTTTCAATTCACAGTCCCTTGAGTTTGAGTCATCTTCTCCCCCTTTTTGTCCAGAATGGACATCTACCTCCATAGCCAGATGATAGTCAGAAACTAAGTTCTCATAGGAGACAAGATCAACTTTAGCTCGTAATCACTATAAAAAAAATTACTGAGATAATTGCGTCAAAAATCATTTCAAAAAAAATTCCAGAATTGCAACCCACATCGAATTAACACCACTGAACCATCAAAAATCACAAATATTGGAGTTCTAGCAAAATCCGGATTTTCATCGAATTTTCTCAATTGAAATACGCATGCCCTCTTAACCAACAATATTCACAATGTTATGTTTATGCATGACCTATTTATGCCTAATAACAGAATGTAACAGAAATAGAAAAATGAAAACAAATATGAGATATGTTCACAAATGAAATGTTGTCACAAATGTTGGCAACATCTTCTGATAACACGCACAATTCCATAAAAACAATTTTTATTTTCTTCACACTTGAAAAGACTTATCAACTTTCTGATCATAGAAGTGGTAGCTCCCACACTAGAAGAACGGTCTTCTTTAGGACTCCTCTAGGTAGCTTTTTCCATTTTCTTCTATTTTTGCCCTTTGTATTAAATTCAGAAGAGGTAGCTCCCACACTAAAAGCACAGTCTTCATTGGACTCTTTTAGGTAGATTTTTCCCATCTTTTCTTCTGATACAAAGCATATGCATAATTGATTTTTCTTTTTACTCAATCTTTTCAAGTCACTTTTCGTATGAGACAATGTCATGGAGTACATGATCATCCTTCAACTATTTTGTGATTTAATCAGATTGTTAAGCATATCCAAGTGTGTTAAGTTTAGATAGAACAAGAAATTGTAAGTGCACCAGAAGATTTATGCAACATAGTGATAACACATCATATAACAGTATGAATGAAAAATGCAGAATGTCTAATGCCTAAAAATGCACATGCATGTTAGATGTTGTCCAAAATGTAGTAACATCTGAGACAACATCAATGTATGATTAGGCTGAACATATGCTAAGAGATTTCCTAAGGTTAAAGAATCTCTCAAAGTCTAATGATTTTGTGAATATGTCAGTCAGTTGGTTATTTGTACCAACAAATTCAATTCGAATCAATTCTTTTTCTACTAAATCTCGAATAAAGTGGTGTCTAATGTCAATGTGTTTAGTTCGAGAGTGTTGTAATGGATTTTTGAAATGTTTATTGCACTAGAATTATCACAGTATACAACTAAAGTTTCACTTGAAAGTCCATAGTATTCAATCATTTGATTCATCAACAAAAGATGAGAGCAACCACTTCCTGCTGCCACATATTCGGATTCAGCAGTTGAAAGTGACACAAAAAGGAACAAAATTATCAGCCTGCTTTTGAGATGAGGAACCAAAGATTATATCATCAACATAGACTAGACAAATAAAAATCTCACCTTTAGATTTCTTAATAAAAAGAGTTTTTTCTACTTCACCTCGTTCGAATCCAATTACCAGTAGATATTCACTCAATCTGTGAGTATAAGGAGCTCATGCAAATAAGTCCAGCCATCTTTCGGTAATCCACTTTTTCTTTCTTTCGAGTTTGGACACCTTCATGCATACTTCCAATTATTTGAGAAGATGGATGGTTTTTCTGAATTTTACTTGGAATATTCTGTCCATCATATACTACGTCATCATCATTATTCGTTTCGTCCGCAACTTCAGTGACTTCAGTGTCAGGTGTTGTGTCAGATGTTGCAACATCTGGGGCAACATCTGCATTTTTCAGTGATATTGGAATTTCCAGAAACTCATCCACATCATCTTCAGCTGTTTTCTTTTTGAGATCTGCAAGGTCATCAAAAACAACATTAATGGATTCCATAATAGTCCTAGTTCTTAAATTAAACATGCGATAGGCTCGACTTTTAGTTGCATATCCCAAAAACAAACATTTATCACTCTTTGAATCAAATTTTGCAAGTTTATCCTTGTCATTCAAAACATAGCACACACAACCAAAAACATGAAAATATTTAAGGTTAGGCTTCTTTCCCATAATTATCTCATACGATGTCATAGTCAAACCACTTCTCAAATACGCCCTATTTGAAATATGACATGCGGTGTTAAGGGCTTCTGCCCAAAAACGCTTTGAAATGCACTTTGAAGTCAACATCACCCTTGACATTTCTTGAAGTGTTCTATTCTTACGTTCGGCTATCCTATTTTGGTGTGGTTTCTTTGGAGCGGAAAATTCATGTGAAATACCTTTCTTGTCACAAAAAGATGAGAATGAGGAGTTTTCAAATTCCTTACCATGGTCAGTCCTTATCCTTGTCACCTTCAAATTATGAAAGTTTGTAATCCTTGTGACCAATTTTTTAAATACATTGAAAGTGTCTGATTTCTCCCTAATGAAACTTATCCATGATTACTGTGAGAAATCATCAACACAAACAAATGAATACTTCTTACCTCCAAAACTTCCGACTTCCACAGGACCCATAAGATTCATGTGTAGCAATTCGAGGCAACGTGTTGTCCCAAAGTGGGGCAACATGTGATGTGACACGCGAGTTTGCTTACCTTTTTGACAGTCTCCACAAACATATGGTGTACTAAATGATAGGTTAGGCATACCTCGTACAACATCGTACTTACTCAAATTCTTCAGGGTTTTGAAACTAGCATGTCCAAGTTTTTGATGCCATATGTTGAGCTCACTAACTTCTGCATGTTTGCATGAAAGCTCTTCACCTATTTGGTAGAAATTGTCCGAAGACCTTGTACCTGTCATAATGCACAAGTTAGTTTCATCAAAATACTTCACAAGTATGTTTGTCAAACTTGACATGCAAATTATCATCACACAATTGGCTTATGCTTATCAAATTTGAATTTAATCCTTCGACATGAAGCACATTGTGGAGCTTTGGCAGTCCTTCAACACTCGAAGTGCCCTTTCCAACAATTTTTCCTTTAGGTCCCCCTCCATATGTCACTCTACCACATTTTTGCTCAACATAATCGGTGAGATATTCTCGTGATCCCGTCATATGGCGTGAGCTTCCACTATCAAAGTACCAATGACCTGCAGAATTAGTTTTCAACGAAGTATAAACAACTTTACAGTGAGTTTTTACCTTTGAGACCCAAATTTGTCTTACTGTAGGTCGATGGTGGGAGGTGTTGCGGAAAGTGTTGGACAACATTCGGGGCAACATCTGGCTCGACGTTTGATTCATGCGATCATCCCTGAGTTTAAAACAGTAGGGCCTGATATGACCAGGCTTAAAGCAGTAATGACATACGTACCTTCGTTTTCTTTTCCTAGGAATGGGTGCCGCAGTTTGTCTTTTTGGAGGAGAGCTTTTGATAGGCGACTTGGATTGTGGTTGTGTGGATGTATCGGCCTTTTATTTTACAAAAATAGTTGACTTGGAAGATTCACCAATTTCAAACACACTGTATTTGAAACCTAGGCCTTTCTTGTCATCTCTTCCCATCAAAAGTATGGAATCAAGCTTGGATGTGCTTGAGTTAAACTTGGACAAGGTTTCAGTCGCCTTTTGAAGTTCTTCTTTGGTCTTACCAAGTTCTAGATCTTTTTTGCTCAAAATTACTTCAAGTTTGGCAACTACAGCTTTTAGTTCAACGTTTTCTTTCATGAGACTTGAGTTCAACTTGTTTCTTTTGGTCCAATCTTCAAACAGCTCTTCATAAAACTTTTGCACACTCTCAAGAGTGAGTTCTTCATAATCAGTCTCTGATCCATCATCCCCACTTAAATTTCCAGAAGTTGTGGAGTTCAAACATACTGAATTTTTACAGATGTTACGGCCAGGTGTGGCAACACCTAGGGCAACACCTAAAGGATTCACTTGCAACCAGCGTTTTTCTTCATTCCTTGGCCGAAACTGTTGTTGGACAGGAGGTTTAGGAGCTGGTGGTCGAAGTGCTCCGTTTGCAAGTGACGTGTCCATTAAATATTTCTGTCAAAACAAAATAAAAACCAGAATCAGCACTTAGTATATCAAGAGTAGGCTCTGATACCACTTGTTAGGATTATTTTGTCCGACAGATATCGAAAATACTGAAAATATCAGAATATGATGTAAAACAGTAAATTCGTGTTTTATCAGAATTAAATGTTGTGCCAGATGTTACAACATCTCGGACAACATCTACACGCAGCGGAAAACTAATAACACAAATTGACTTTAAATAAATAGATGGACAAGATTAAATATGCACAAGTATAAATACTTGTGCGGTGCCTCATGGAAAAAATTAATCACTAGAAAAATCAATTGTTCACAAAAACCTAACACTAGTGATTATGACAAAAATCAATTTCCTCAACACTTTGAGAAAATAAAGCTTTCTAAAAACAACCAACAATATTAAAACATGAATAAGAAAGCAAAAACGAGATCCCTAAAAACACGAGCAGCTAAACACGATCTTCAACCAACATCGTTACGGATGTTGTCTGTAGATGTTGGCAGCATTCAGGGCAACACGTAAACCAGCACTCTTCAAAACAACAACGTCTCTTGAATAAAGTTTTCTCTGAAATTCTGAACGTGCAAAAGTGCATAAGTTATGCATTCATGAAAACCTCCAAGCGAAGAGTGAAAACCATATAAATCGAAAAAGCTCTCTCTTAAAAGTATGCGTGAATCCTCAATCCAAGAGCTCTCTCCAAAGTGCGTGTATGAATAATCGAGAAGGCTTGTGCACAAGAAAGAGAGAAGAGAGAGTGAGAGAGAGAGCTTCAACAACGTCTTTTTTCTCTTATTTATAGATGTAGACTTTTATTCTTCAAGGAAACCTATTTCACAAGGAAAGTGAGAGTCTAATTAGAAATAAACTCTTTTCAAATATTGATATCATATCTCATTAAATCATTATCATAAATATAATATCTAGAAGATATTTATCACAAAGATAATATCTAGAAAAGTAAAACAAAATATTCCACATGATATTATATCACAATAAAATCTTAACATAATTATCTAGAAAGACAAAACCACAATTAAATATTATACTCAATCAAATCAACAAAGAAAAGATAATATTATGGAAATAAATTTAATATGGAAATTATATTTCCCTTCAAAATTCTTTCATTTTTGTTCAGAAGTCCTACTTCATTTGATTACTTGATTTTATCTTGAAACATGAGACTCAAGTTTTAATCAACGTGATTAAACAAACATTTTATCAAATTACTTTTGTACTAGAAGATCGTTAGCATATAACTTAAAATTATAATTGATGTTATCATAAAGAATTTAGAGTGTCACCTATTTCAATAGCTTGAAACTCAACAAAACAAAATAATAGTATAAAACGAGATGATATAACAAAATGAGTATTTAGTTATAGAGTAAGTCTTTTGTGAGATGGTCTCATGAATATTTATCTGTGAGATGGGTCAACCTTACCGATATTCACAATAAAAAGTAACACTCTTAGCATAAAAAGTAATATTTTTTCATGAATGACCCAAATGAGAGACCTGTCTAACAAAATACGATACGTGAGACCGTCTCACACAAGTTTTTGCTTTAGTTATAAGAGTAGTTAAATCGTTTTTTAACTTGTTGAAATCTTGTTTTGGTTAGAAAACAAAACACCATAATAGTAACAACCAATATTATGTCATATTTATGTTATGTTTTTCTATTTTCATTATGTTGTTCAATTTTTTTATTTTTTATTTTTGCTGAAAACATAATGACGTATTAGAAACTATATTTAGGACATTGAGAGATACAAAGAAATTTCTTCTCCATATAAAAGGTTCAAACTAAAAGATAGTATATGAAAGAGTTCCCTAGGCCTATTGACCTAGGACTTATCACACATGCGGGATATTATCTTTTATTGAAAAACAAAACAAGCTACATAATCTCATGTGCTCCATTGTTCGATTCAAGAACCTGATCTCCCACCATATCGTCTCTGCCTTTTCTGAAAGGAACTCAAAGTCTCTACGAACTCATCTTCACCGAAATCGGGCCAGAGCAAATTTGCGAAATACAGTTCAGTGTAAGCCAGCTGCCACAAGAAGAAATTACTGATCCTAAGTTCACCACTAGTCCGAATCAGCAGATCAGGGTTTGGAAACTCGGTACAATTTGTTTCGAGTTCCTTTTCGAGCAAAAACTTGTTGATGTCTTCTGGTTCAATGAGACCGTCTTTTACTTTCAGTGCCATATTTTGGCAAGCTTGCAAGATATCGTTTTGACCACTGTAATTAAGAGCACAAATGAGGTGAAGCTGCGAGTTGTTCTTCGTAGTTTCCTCCGCTTCCCTTAGCAACACTTGAAGGGGTTTCGGAAGTCTAGTGCAGTCCCCGATAATGGAAACACGGACCTTCTTTCTAGTCAGAACAATCAAGGAAAGGAAAAACTACATTAAATATATATATATATATATATATATATATATATATATATATATATATATATATATATTTATATTAGTCGGATTACCGCGGGGAAGCAATTTTAACTTATTAATACCTCGTAAGTTGTTGCAATTCATCTCTCAATGCTCTCTCTAACAATTCCATGATGAAATCTATCTCCACCTACGGTTAAGTGGAAAACACAAAATAAAGTGAAACAAACAATCAAGAGCTTTCATTTTCTAAACACAAAAAATCTATCTTCCATGTCAGATCTCATAAGGTGTTTTCATATGATTCTTATTAATCATTGATCTGTTTTGAGTGTAACACGCAGTGTTCACTGCCTCTGCCCAAAACCTTTGAGAGATACTAGAATCAGCAAGTATTGTTCTAGCAGCCTCTTTGAGGGTCCGATTTCTCCTACACCATTTTGCTGAGAAGTTCTAGCTCCTGAAAGCTCATGCTTGATTCCAGTATTCTCTAAATAATTTGAAAGAATTTGATTGATAAATTCAGTTCCTTGATCGGATCAATTCTGTCAATTCCAACTGATTTTTCATTTAATAATCTTTTGAAAAGTTTAATCAGTTGAGCAGCAGTTTAGTCTTTGGACTTGAGAAATATAACCCAAGTGAATCTTGAAAAGTCATCTACAACCACCTAGGTGTATTTCATTCTCCCTAAGCTCATGACTGGTATTGGACCAAATAGATCCATATGTAACAGCTCTAAGCATCGGGAAGAAGATTTACGACCCTTGTTCTTAAAAGAAGATTTGATTTGTTTACCAAACTGACATGATGAAAAAATTTTGTCTTTGATAAAATACATTTTGGGCAATCCAGAACAAGATCGTGGTTACTCAAATATGCAATAGACTTGAAGTTCAGGTGGTTTAATCTCTTATGCCACAACCAGTGTTTAGAGGATTTTGAAGCAATAAAACATATTGGTGCATAAGGTTGATCATTCCAGCTGACTTTATAAGTGTTTCCACACCTTTTGCCAGTTAGGATGATCTCTTCAGTTGAGCTTTTGACTGAACAAGAATATTTGTCAAACTGAACTGAGAATCCATTATCGCATAATTGACTGATGCTGATCAGATTATACTTGAGATTCTCAACTAATAATACGCCATTAATGGTGAAGTTACCATGGATAAGCTTACCCTTACCCACAGTTTTACCTTTAGAATTATCTCCAAAACTGATGTTTGGTCCAGTGACTTAACCAGTTGAGATAATAATTTTGAATCTCCTGTCATGTGGCGTGAACATCCACTATCCAAGTACCATATAGATTCAATGCTTGTACCTGTTACCTGCAATCACACACAAGATAAGATTATGGTACCTTTTTTCTATTTGGGTCCAAAGTTGATTAGTCCTTTAGGAATCCAGACTTGGATCAGTCTAACTGACCGTCCAGTTGCCACTACAAAAAAACGGATAACTTAGCGACAGTTTTTAAAAAACCGTCGCTATATAGCGACGGTAGCTAATACAACCGTCGCTTAGCAACTATAGCGACGATATAATAATAACCGTCGTTATCATAGCGACAGTAAAAAATATACCGTCGCTAAATTCGCGACAGTTGTACATAAACTGTCGCTATTTTGACGACGGTTTTTATAAAACCGTCGCTTATCAAATTAAGCGACTGTTACTTTTATCCCGTCGTTATAATAGCGACGGTTAAAATATAAACCGTTGCTATATTTAACGACGGATTATTTAAACGGTCGTTAAATTTTTCAATAGCCACGGTTTTTAAAAACCGTCGTTAGTTTTAGCCACGGTTAAAGCTAAATTGTCGCTTAATTTGTTGAGCAACAGTTTTTAATAAATTTGGATCTAGATCGGCGACGGTTTAAGGAATTCTGTCGCTAACATTGCGACTGTTATACGTAATCCGTTGCCAATCTAGATCGGCGACAGTTTACAAAAACTGTCGCTCTATTACCGACGGTTCTGAATTAACCGTCGCTAAATAGCCACGATTTTGATTGAACCGTCGCTATATAGCCACGGTTTTTTCAAAAATCGTCGCTATGATTCTATATTTACCGAGGTTTATACGAACATTTTCTTAAACGATTTTCCACCTACCTCTGGTAGTAGCGAAATCTATCAATTTTTTCGAAATTTCGATTTATTTAATTTGTACTAACATTTTTTCGTGTTTATATCGTAGATTTGCTCGTCGGTGCAATCTTCCAGCATTACTTGGAACTCCATATCTGTACAGGTTTTAAAGTTTTTTTTATAGAAAATTTAATACATGATTTTAATTTTTGTGTAGTAGTTTATTTGTGAATTTTATGGCAGTACTAACACGGTTGGGTAAACATTTTATTAATTTGTGAATTTTATGGCAGTCTTTCTTTGGTTGTGTAAACCATGCAAATAAGACCGTCGCAAGACGGTGTTTTATAAAAAAAGCCGACTAAAATAGCGACGGTTATTGACATACCGTCGCTTAATACAACGACGTAATAAAGCGACGGTTTAATATGCAACGTCGCTATATTAAGCGACGGTATGTCAATAACCGTCGCTTTTCATAGCGACAGTGTTCAGATAACCGTCGCTTGCAATAGCGACGGTCTTTATCAGCTAAACCGTCGCCATATTGTCACGGTTTTTGAGTAACTGTCGCTTGGCTAAGGCGACGAGCCATTCGGTTACGGATCAGGAAATTGTCGCTAGAACCGTCGCCTTACCAGTTTTGCGACGGTTTTAGCGACGGTTTTTGCCGTCGCGAACTTTTTTTTTTTGTAGTGTGCTGTATTCCAGATGGTCTTTCCCGGTCTGTGTGTGCTTGGTGTATGGTGTGCAGGAGATACAACATGTGATTTGCTCTTTTTCAACTGATTGTTCAGCCAGTATCATTTATGAACTGGCTTCCTGTAATAGTAATTTGAGTAGCCATTTGAGTAATTTTTGCTGAAAATTTTTGGTGGCTGACTTCGTGAGTCAGTCACAACTTTTGGGCTATAACCAATACCACATCTTTTGCCCTTGTTCATACTTTGAGTTGGCTGTTCAATCAGTTTACTTGGCTCAGCTTATTCTTGTACCATAACTGATTTGACAAAGTGAATGTATTTCCCTTTATCCATATTCAGTTTTGGTCGAGTATCTTTGGAAGACGAATCATCTTTACTACAGAATCCTAAACCAGTTTTATCAGTAACTGATTTATGATAATTCTGTATATCAGTTAAAGCATCAGACGATTTTTTCCAAGCCTGAATAAGCTCAGTGTGCTTTGAATTTTCAAGCAACAACTTTTGAATCATTAATTGATCCCTGCTTCTTTCATCACTGAGCTCAGCAATCTCCCTTCTCAGACTCAACATATCAACTGATTCATCAGTTTTGTTTTATCGTCTTTGGGATCAGTTTGCTTTGCTCTGGCTTTTTCAAAAGATAAAGCAAGCTTTTGATACTCACTAACCATGTCATGAAGAGTCGAAATAAGTTCTTCTCTTGTGAAATCAGTTGAGCTAAAGTCAAATACCTGTTGGCTGCTTGATTGATCTTCTGTGTAATCAGCCATCAGGCACTTTACTTCTTCCTCATCTTCACTATAGCAGCAAGAGGTTTCTGGTTCTGACTCTTCGCTGTCAGTCTCTGCCCATTTGGCTTTGCTATCTTCAGCTAGGAGTACTTCATGTTTCTTTCTGTAAGGCTTCTTGTCGTCCTTAGATCTCCTCTTGTGCTCATACACTTTCTTCTTTCTTTCAGTTGAAACTTGACTGTGCTTCTTGGGCTTGGGACAGTCAGCAATAAAATGACCTGGTTTGCCACAGTTGTAGCATGCATTTGAATCTTCTCTGGAATTGTTTCTTTGATAGTGCTTCTGAAAATTCCCTTGATTTTTCCTCATAAATCTTCCAAATTTCTTAATGAACAATGACATGGCATCATTGCTTAGTTGATCCGCAGCTTTCTCAGCTGAACCAGTTGGTTCTGTTCTTATAGTAGCTAAGGCAGTAGTAGCTGCTGGGGTAGATGGTTCTCCTTCTCGAGTTTGCAGTTCAAACTCGTATGCCTTCAAGTCAGCAAATAGGTCATGGAGTTCAACTTTGTTTAGATCTTTAGACTCCCTCATTGTCATGGTTTTAACATCTTATTCCTTGGGAAGACCTCTGATCACCTTCAATGCTACTTCTTTATTGGTATACACTTTTCCAAGTGCATTCAGCTCGTTGATGATGCAGCTGGTTCTTTCATCATATTCATGCATTGTTTCTCCAACTTTCATTTTGATGTTGTCGAACTTCTGCACGGCAACAGAAAGTTTATTTTCTTTGGTTTGTTCGTTGCCTTCGCAAAGCTGAATTAACTTCTCCAAAATCTCTTTGGCTGTCTTGCACATCTTGATTTTACTGAACGTTACTTTGTCTAGTGTTTTATACAATATGTCCTTTGCTACATTGTCTAGATTTGCTTTCTTCTTGTCCTCAGTAGTCCACTCATCTCTGGGCTTTTCAATTATTTGAGATGCACCTTCTGTGATTGCAACTGCTGTATTGGCTTTCAAAATCTTCATTGGTCCATCAGTTATAACATACCACATATCGTCATCTTGTGCAGCTAAGTGAGCCTGCATCCTGATTTTCCAATCATCGAAGTCTTCTCTAGAGAACATAGGAATCTTGTTGAATGAAGACATAATGAACAATTTGAGTAGAGATATTCTGAGACGAGATACAACTGCTCTGATACCACTTGAAAGGATCGGTTAATCGAATAAAGAGTGTTTAGAAAGGGGGGTTGAATAAACACTGCTCAAATTTAAATATTCTTCAACAATATGAGTTCAATTTTGCTACAAACTGAAACTAGATATCCCATCGGTCAATAGCAATCAGTTAAACTGAATAAAACAGTTGCGGAAAATAAACTGACTGAAAGATAGAGTATCTAACTGAAAATAGCAACTGAAGTAATGACACCACAATTTGTTTCTGGATGTTCGGAGACTTGAATAACTCCTACGTCACCCCTTCTATCACTAAGATAGGATATTCACTAAAAGACTTTGATCAAATACAAAATACTGTACTGACCCACTTCAGTTTGGACTTATCACTTTGCCAAAACTGAAACTCTTAGTATACAACACTTTAACAAATCGTAACTGATCTTAGCACAACTTAGAAAATCTATCAACGTTTACAAAGTGCTATGTAAGCTCGAGAATGTATTCTTGAATATTACTGATATAACTGATAAGTGTGAGCTTTGATTTCTGAATGCAAGTAGATATTTTTGCAGAGTGACAGCACGTAAAATGAGATAACTGAAAGCCGGTGTTTCTTCAGTTGCTGCCTTCGACTATTCATAGACTCTCCTCTCAACGGTAACATTAAAGAATATTTGAATATTCTAACCGTTGATTGCCACGTCAATATACTCTGACAGTCGTACACTGCTCATTCTGAAATGCGGCGTTCCACTACTAGTTGCAGGTATTTGTACTATCTGTCGGTTGTCGCTTTCAACTGATGACGTGTACAGCTGAGAGAACAGTTTAAGGAGTCAGTTGAATGAAACATGACTGACGAGGTTTTCGGCTGAGAGATCAGCTGGACTTGTTCAGTTGCGTCGATCAGTTAGTCGGATTCAGTTGGTAAATCTTTTGTCAAACGCCGGAATTAAGTTTCAAACATGGCTCATGTGGGAAGATGGTCAGAACAGATCTGTCCAGAATGCCCAAATCAAGAGGAGCCAGAATTTTGCAAGGTCTTCAAACCTAGATCGGACAGGAAGCATCTTGCAGAGACTGGACCAAGTGGTGAAGGACCACAACCACGTTTTCCTCGGGGACATCAAAAGTTTAAGATTCCTCGATAAAAATAAGTGAACATGTGACCCTAATCACTTTTCATGGGGATAACAAAAAGATAAATATTCCCCAACAAAAGATAGTGGGCATGTGATTAACCTACTAAATGAACAAGATAACTTGGACCCAATTACACCTATAAATAAAGAGTAAATGGGAACCAGTAAAACACACAAGAACAAAGTCGGAACCTGAAAAAAATGTACTATACATATTTGAAAGTTTCTAAAAGACGCATCAAGGCAATAAGAAAACAGCTAACAAATTTCAAATCTTTATACAAACGACTAAAGGAAGCAGGAAATGAGATATCAGCTGACATAATCCAAATGCATATATACTATTTATGTCATGAGATAAAAGCAGATGAATAAACTGTTTCTAGATTGATAATCTACAAAAAGAAAAGTTAAGAAAAGTAGAGGGACCACTAAACCACTCCCTCAAACCCACTCAAAAGGATAATACCAACCATAGCTAGAAGGCATTAAAGAAAAGTTATGGCAAGAGTTTGAAGTCTGCAATAAAAACCCAACGGACTTCTATAAATAATGAGGTAGAAGGAAGATGAAGGCATCACTCAACATCTTCGTTTTTCTTCAAAATAATTTGTAATATTTTCTCTTTCAAGTTTATGTGTGTTGTAAGTTCGGCTACTATAAATAGCTAAATAAGTATCCATCCTCTACAGGAGGTTACTATGTAATAATATTTCGTATGTTTGAATAAAAGAACCAAGGCTTTTGTCTCTCTCATGTATTAGTTTCAAACTAAACTACTTTACTATACACCCTGAGGAAGGAAACGAAACAGGCTTGTGCTAGGTGCTGTTGAAGGAATCTACGTCAAGAACCATCTATTACAACTGGATGGCTAGATTGTGAGGAGCAGTCTGTAAAACTCGGTAGATATAAGCCGAGAGCACTCTGGTCAAAGAGGTATATAATTCAATTTATTACACGGAAGCATGATGGGCCATTATAAAAATAAAAATAAAAAATAAAAAAACGATCATTTGAGAATGATATATAAGCTGGAAACCTAGCGTAAATGTATTTCTTGGGGCTATATGCTTTCAAGAACATGCTCGGTAGGTATAACAATGTCAAGTACCGAAATTATACGAATTAAGGATGTTTTTGAAAATTTTAGAAAATTGGGGAGTTAAAACAAAGAAAAAAAGAGATGGGGAGTAAGGAGAAAGTTGAAAATGAAAATGAGGAGTGAATACAAGTTTGCCCTTTATCTAATTTTGGAAAATAACTTGAGTTTATCACAACATAGTCTCCTTTACTTAATTGGTTGTTAAGATTGATAAAATGCTAACATCTTCTACCCATGAAATTAATAAGCCCATAGTATTAGGACATATATTTGACAGATTTCGATCTATGAAGCCTGATAAAGACAACCCAGCTAATTTTCAATTATATTTTTTGGATAATAAAATTCTTTCATTTTTGTTCAGAAGTCCTACTTCATTTGATTACTTGATTTTATCTTGAAACAAGAGAAGTCAAGTTTGAATCAAGGTGATTAAACAAACATTTTATCAAATTACTTTTGTACTAGAAGATCATTAGCATATAACTTAAAATTATACTTGATGTTATCATTAAGAATTTAGAGTGTCACCTATTTCAATAGCTTGAAACTCAAAAAAACAAAATAATAGTATACAACGAGATGATAATAACAAAATGAGTATTTAGTTATAGAGTAGGTCTCTTGTGAGACGGTCTCATGAATATTTATCTGTGAGACGAGTCAACCTTACCGATATTCACAATAAAAAGTAATACTCTTAGCATAAAAAGTAATACTTTTTCATGGATGACCCAAATAAGAGACACGTCTCACAAAATACGATACGTGAGACCGTCTCACACAAATTTTGCCTTAGTTATAAAAGCGTTTTTAACTTGTTGAAATCTTGTTTTGGTTAGAAAACAAAACACCATAATAGTAACAACCAATATTATGTCATATTTCTGTTATGTTTTTCTATTTTCATTATGTTGTTCAATTTTTTTATTTTTATTTTTGCTGAAAACATAATGACGTATTAGAAACTATATTTAGGACATTGAGAGATACAAAGACATTTACCAGAAGATTGTTCAAACGAAACATTAGGTAACTCAAATTAAATAATCATCGACGTTTAAATATCTCGTAATCTGTAAATTTTAGATAAAAAATAAATCAAATTTATTTTCTTGTTGTACTATACTGATACCCATGTCGATATTCTCAGTTTTGGACTTTTTTCAAATAAAACTTTCTTAATGGTATCTTATTTCTAGTGAACTATGGTCGTACACATGTGTGGATATTATTTTGGTGTTGACTAGGTCTAAGAAGGGGATAAACCTTATTTTTGTGATACTTAATGGTATTTTATCATTTGGTGTCCTTTATTCTTTGGTATGTGGTAAAGTTGATGAGTTTATAGGAAAGACAACGGTGATGTTGGGAATTCCAGTGCAAAGGGAGCGGGCAAACAATAGCGTCTACAAACTTGAGCTTAGAGGTAAGCATGTTGATAATATCGTCCTTGTTATTACTAACTTGCTTCGTTTTTGTGCAGGGGGCAAGATTTGAGGACAAATATTTTTGAAGAAGAGGAGTATGATATGAATCTGGCCGGGCATGACGTGCTAATGGTTGGAAAGAAATTCAAAGAGGCACTACAAGGAGGGATGATCAAGGAAGAAGGGCTCGTGATGCATGGGAGTATGTTGTGGAGATCAAAGGAACATTATTCAAGCATGATTTTTGTCGACCGAGGCTACACGGACCTATACACGGACCTGTACACGGGGTCCGTGTCCATCACAATCGAGAATGAAGAAAACCGAGCCTACACGGACCCATGCACAGAGGGCTACACGGGGTCCGTGTCTTTTGTTAGCTGGGGAATATTTTTGGCCGAGTGTACACGGACCCTCATCCGGAGGCATACACGGGGTCCGTGTCCTTTAGTTTTAGGCGAGAATATTTTTCCTAAATTAGAGTTTTAACTATTTTGTAACTAGATTTGATATCTTTGAGATTTGTGAACAATATATACTCGAAAATCTATCATTATAAACAACTTTTGTTCATTATTGATTGAGTTTATAAAACTTTTCTTTTCAAATAAAACTTTCTTAACATAAAAGTTCAACTAGATATTTATGCAACTTAAAATTAGTTCATGATCATTAGACACTTAATAATGTCAAGTTCTCAATCTCTATATTCAAATTATTGAATTTAACTATCATGTTCTGTTCGCGTAGATCACAATATGTGTGTGTGATCCCAATGATTCAAGTATATGTTAGTTTGGATTCAAATTCATTTAATCGACTATATATTTTGCGGGGATACACCTTCGCGTAGATAACAATATATATTTATTTTTTACTTTTAGTTATTTTTTGCTAGAGTTATGCGGAGACGTCAGAAAAATGCTGATGTGACATCAATAATTGCTAAAGTGTCCGGCGTCACATAAGGTTTCCATTAAAAGAAGACTAAAAGCCAAACATGACCAAACTTACAGAATCAATTAAATCCAAAATCAAATACTTACAAGGCCAAAACACAAATAGAGCAAACTTACAAGATCAATTTGACTATTCTCTTATAAATTTATAACTTAAATACTTGTATATATACAAAATATATAAATTCTCCTTTCATATTCATATACATATACATACATAGACACACATATATATAGATATACATACATATATACATACATATATATATATATATATGTATGTATGTATATTCAAATATGTTCCTGCAATATATTGACAAATCAATTGATTTTATTTGTGATCGAGATATATTTTCAATAAATATGTCAATATAATATATCTAGATCAGATTAATTTGTATAGTTCAATTGTATGTGACCAGTGCCCATTCGAACGCAATAAAAGTATTTTGGTTTTAAATGTTTTTTGGTTATTTTTACAGTTTCGGTAATATATAATAATGTTTTATGTTAACACACTATGTGAAAAATGACATTTTACTTCGCCAGGCGTTACTTCGGCAAAAATAAATTACGAAGTAATATATTACCAATAACTTCATTAATAACACAAGCGAAGTAACATAATATATTTTACTTCGGATGTTTAAAAACACGGGCTTCACTGTATTTTTTTTATATATTTTACTTCGGCATATTAATTTTGATGAAGTAAAAAATAATGAAAATAAGGTTTAGTGAAGTAAAAAGATTAAAACATGCGACGGGTTTTTTAAACCGTCGCCATATTTTAAATCGGCGACGGTTTAATTTAACCCGTCGCTCATTTTAGCGACGGTTATATAAAAACCGTCGCAAATTTAAAACTAGCGACTGGTTTTTAGAAACTGTCGCTATATTTAGCGACGGTTGTTATTTGCCCGTCGCTAAAAGTAGCGACAGGTTAAAGTCAACCGTCGCCGATTTAAAATTTGGCGACGGTTAAAAGAACACCGTCGCCATTTTCAAAAAAATTCCACTTCGCATATATTTCCCTCCATTTTAACCGTCGCCGATTTAAAATGTTGCGATGGGTTTTACTAAAACCGTCGCCATTTTCAAAAAAATTCAATCCCGCCTATTTTTCCCTCTATTTTCTTCCACCACTCTCTATAAATACATACAAATTCTCTCCAATTTCTTCCACTTCACTTCACAACAATTAAAATTTTTTCTCACTTACACAATTTTACAACTTCACAACACTTAAAATTTTTATCACTTACACGATTTTACAATTTCACAACACTTAAAATTTTTATTTCTTACACGATTTTAACACTTTACAATACTTAAAATTTTTATCTCTTACACGATAGTACCAATTCATAACACAGATTTATTAAATTTTTTATATTTTACCGCACCAATTCATAACACAGATTTATTAAATTTTTTTTTATTTTACCTGACATATTAGCGACGGAAATCATATGAACCCCGTCGCTACGTAGCGACGGTTTTGATATAAATTCTGTCGCACACTAGCGACGGCATTTAACGTGACTTCCGTCGCCAAATAGCGACAGTGTTTAACATGCATTCCGTCGCAAAATAGCGACGGGTTTTAACATGAATTCCGTCGCTAAATAATAATTAAGAGGAAGTTATATAATATACTACTTCATTATTCAATATAATCGATGAAGTAAAACACATTTATTACTTCGACACCGGTCCAATTCTGGACCGGTTTTCCTCCCAAAACCGGCCAAAAGACTTCGGTATTTTCAATACTATAACTTCGGGTATTATGCGAAGTAAAAGGTACATCTATTACTTCACGTCCATATACTTCGACAGTTAAGTACCCTATTACTTCATATATTATCTGAAGTAAAAAGTGATTTTTGGCATAGTGACAGTGTTAAAATATTTATACTAACCGAAATTTCTTCTCCATATAAAAGAGTTCCCTATTACCCAGGACTTATACACACATGGGATATTGTCTTTTATTGAAAAACAAAACAAGCTACATAATCTCATGTATACTCCATTGTACAATTCAAGAAACTGATTTACCACCATATCGTCTCTCCCTTTGCTGAAAGGAACTCAAAGCCTCTACGAACTCATCTTCACCGAAATCGGGCCAGAGCGAATTTGCAAAATACAGTTCAGTGTAAGCCAGCTGCCACAAGAAGAAATTACTGATCCTAAGTTCACCACTAGTCCGAATCAGCAGATCAGGGTTTGGAAACTCGGTACAATTTGTTTCGAGTTCCTTTTCGAGCAAAAACTTGTTGATGTCTTCTGGTTCAATGAGACCGTCTTTTACTTTCAGTGCCATATTTTGGCAAGCTTGCAAGATATCGTTTTGACCACTGTAATTAAGAGCACAAATGAGGTGAAGCTGCGAGTTGTTCTTCGTAGTTTCCTCCGCTTCCCTTAGCAACACTTGAAGGGGTTTCGGAAGTCTAGTGCAGTCCCCGATAATGGAAACACGGACCTTCTTTCTAGTCAGAACAATCAAGGAAAGGAAAAACTACATTAAATATATATATATATATATATATATATATATATATATATATATATATATATATATATATATTTATATTAGTCGGATTACCGCGGGGAAGCAATTTTAACTTATTAATACCTCGTAAGTTGTTGCAATTCATCTCTCAATGCTCTCTCTAACAATTCCATGATGAAATCTATCTCCACCTACGGTTAAGTGGAAAACACAAAATAAAGTGAAACAAACAAACAAGAGCTTTCATTTTCTAATAATGAAGTAAAGGTTACTAAATGTTGAACTTTTGGACGAGTCCAATTGTCGGATGAGAAAGCAAAGACCGTTAGAACCGTGATCCTCCACTTGCAACACAAATCAACAACTGTCCGGAAAGCCTGAGCCCCCGCCTCGTAACCCGATACAGATGGCAAACCCCTCATCTGTGCCCACCTCCGGTTCCCGTCCATAATCACCGCCACGTGGCTTGGCATGGAGTTCTTCCGGAGATCCGGGGGGAGTGAACCTAGGTCTTCATCTGCATGATTTTCAACAGGCGGCAAGCAATTCAGTAGCACGCCGTTTCCCCGCGTCCCACTCAGGATGCTAGCTTTAGAAACCAAGGAAAACAAAGGACAACACGAATTTGGAGAGAGTAATTTGTTGCGCGGCGCATTAGGGAAGCGCTGATGTTTGAGGGTCGAGGGATGGATTTGGAAAGATGGCATTGCCGCCATTGCTTGTTCGGATTATTTCTTGAGGCACTTCACTCACTCTGCATCCAATGATCCAAAATAATTTAAATATGTAAGTTAATTCATTAAAGAAAGATATAGGAATATGCACTGTAATAGAGATCATTATATGTTAAGGAATAATTTGTCCATAAAAAACTTTAATTATCTATGATTGTCTGCTTCTCAAGCTAATCCATCCCACCTGATTTCCTTCACGATAAATGCTAGTTATAAAGCAAGATGACAGTCCCAAAGCATGTGAATGGCCATAACAAATTAGAGAAGGAAGCATGAGTTTACATGTTTTCACTGAATGGGCATAACAAAGTAGACAAGTACTTTAAAAACGTTTTCGGTATTTTATAATTGGAAAAAAAAAATCAAGTACGCGTTTAACTGGATATAAAACTTTTTTGAAAAATATTTTAAACAATATATTATCTAAGTATAGTTTTGAAAGAATAATTGTGAGATGAATTTTGATGTTTTTGGAAACGAAAGCAATATTGAAAATGAAAACATATTACTTTTTAATTGTAGAAACATTTTTTTAGAATAATTGCTCAAAACACATATTTATCTTCAAAACAATTTTAAAACTTTATATTAAAGTTTGGTAAAGAAAATACTTTTATACAAACGTTTTATAAGTACTAGCTTTTTAGGCTACTCTCAGTTAATAATATTAACATTTGTTAAAATTAATTATTTTATAGAATTTAAATTATAATTATATATATCTAAATAAATTTTAATCAAGTATATTCCCATAATCCGTAATTTTAGATTGTAAACTTCAAAATAAAAAAAAAATAAATAAAAAATTTCTCACAAACATATTATTACGATACCCATGTCAATATTCACATTTTTGGACTTTAATAATTTCCAAGAATACTTTCCTAATAAAAATTCAACTAGATTTTTATGCAATTCAAAATTAATTCATAATTATTATTAGGCATAGGTCGGTGCAAATAATAAGACATTGATCGATTATTCATCTTTGTTTTGTCCAACGTTTGAATCAAGTATTATAAAGATTAGTGTAATGCAATATTATTGTAAGGATTATTTTGTCCGACAGATATCGAAAATAATGAAAATATCAGAATATGATGTAAAAAAGAGAATTTGTGTTTTATCAGAATTAAATGTTGTGCCAGATGTTACAACATCTACATGCAGCGGAAAATTAATAACACAAATTGACTTGAAACAAATAAATGGACAAGATTAAATATGCACAAGTATAAATACTTGTGTGGTGTCTTATGGCAAAAATTAATCACTAAAAAACCACAATGTTTACACAAAAACCTAACACTACTGATTATGACGAAAATCAATTTCCTCAACAAGTTGAGAAAACAAATGCTTTCTAAAAACAAACAACCAGAATAAAACTAAAACAAGAAAGCAAAAACGTGTTGCCAAACAGTCAGTAGATCCAAGAGAAGCAATCTTCGGCCAACTTCTTCCCAGATGTTGTCTGGAGATGTTCCCAACATTCACGGCAACACCCTGTCACAACTCTTCAAACACAGCACGTCTCTTGAATAAGGTTTTCTCTGAAATTCTGAACGTGCAAAAGTGCATAAGTTATGCATTCATGAAAACCTCCAAGCGAAGAGTCAAAACCATATAAATCGAAAAAGCTCTCTCTTAAAAGTATGCGTGAATCCTCAATCCAAGAGCTCTCTCCAAAGTGCGTGTATGAATAATCGAGAAGGCTTGTGCGCAAGAGAGAGAGAAGAGAGAGTGAGAGTGAGAGCTTCAACAATGTCTTTTATCTCTTATTTATAGATGTAGACATTTATTCTTCAAGGAAACCTATTTCACATGGAAAGTGAGATTTTAATTAGAAATAAACTCTTTTTAAACATTGATACCATATCTCATTAAATCATTATCATAAATATAATATCTAGAAAAGGGAAACTCAATATTCCACATAATCTTATCAATAGGAAATTAAATTTAAGGAAGATATTATATCACAATAAAATCTTAATATAATTATCTAGAAAGGCAAAACCATAATTAAATATTATACTCAATCAAATCAACAAGGAATAGATAATATTAGGGAAATTATTTAAGATAAGAAATTATATCAATTAAACAAAGAAAATATATTTCCCTTCAATCTCCCTGTTTTTGCCTTTCTGGACAAAATCAAATCAAACTCAATTTCTCAGTTGAACTCCAGTTAGCTCCCCTTTAATATGAGAATTTTTCTCCCCCTGAATAAAATCAAGTTAGTACGGGTGTTGTTCGTTGTGTTGGCAACACCTGAGACAAGTCACTTTTCGTATGGAATAATGTCATGGAGTACATGATCATCCTTCAACTACTTTTTGATTTAATCAGATTATTAATCGTATCCAAGTGTTTTAAGTTTAGATAGAACAAGAATTAATTGTAAGTGCACCAGAAGATTATGCAACATTGTGATAAAACATCATATAACAGTATGAATGCAAATGCAGTATGTCTAAGTTCTAGAAATGCGCATGCATGTTAGGTGTTGTCCGAGATGTTGTAACATCTGAGACAACATCTACGTATGTTTATACAGAATACATGCTGAGAGATTTCCTAAGGTTGGAGAATCTCTCAAAATCTAATACTTTTGTGAATATTTCAATCAGTTGGTTATTTGTACCAACAAATTCAATTCGAATAAATCCTTTTTCTACTAAATCTCGAATAAAGTGGTGTCGAATGTCAATGTGTTTAGTTCAAGAGTGTTGTAATGGATTTTTTTTTTTTGAAATGTCAACTGCACTACAATTATCACAGTACACAATTTCTCTCTAATGAAACTAACCCATGAAAATTGTGAGAAATCAACATAGACTTGACAAATAAGAATCTCACCTTTAGATTTCTGAATAAAAAGAGTTTTGTCTATCTCACCTCGTTTGAAGTCAATTTCCAGTAGATATTCACTTAATCTGGGAGTATAAAGAGCTCATGCAAATAATTCCAGCCATTTTTCGGTAATCCACTTTTTCTTTCTTTCGAGTTTGGACACCTTCATGCATACTTCCAATTATTTGAGATGATGGATGATTTTTCTGAATTTTACTTGGAATATTCTGTCCATCATCGTTATTCGTTTCGTCCTCAGCTTCAGTGACTTCAGCGTCGATTGTTGTGTCAGATGTTGCAACATCTGGGGCAACATCTGCATTTTCCAGTGATATTGGACTTTCCAGAAACTCATCCACATCATTTTCAGTTGTTTTCTTTTTGAGATCTGCAAGGTCATCAAAAACAACATTAATGGATTCCATACTAGTCCTAGTTCTAAGATTAAACATCCGATAAGCACGACTATTAGTGGCATATCCTAAACACAAACACTTATCACTCTTTGAGTCAAATTTTGCAAGTTGATTCCTGTCATTCAAAACATAGCACACACAACCAAAAACATGAAAATATTTAAGGTTAGGCTTCTTTCCCATAATTATCTCATACGATGTCATAGTCGAACCACTTCTCAAATACACTCTATTTGAAATGTGGCAAGCGGTGTTAAGGGCTTCTGCCCAAAAATGATTTGAAATACTCTTTGAAGTCACATCACTCTTGCCATTTCTTGAAGTGTTCTATTCTTACGTTCGGCTATCCTATTTTGTTGTGGTGTCTTTGGAGCAGAAAATTCATGTGAAATACCTTTTTTGTCACAAAAAGATGAGAATGAAGTGTTTTCGAATTCCTTACCATGGTCAGTCATTATCCTTCTCACCTTCAAATTATGAAAGTTTGTAATCCTTGTGATCAATTTTTTAAACACATCGAAAGTGTCTGACTTTTCCCTAATAAAAATTATCCAAGAAAATTTTGAAAAGTCATCTACACACATGAAGGAATATTTCTTACCTCCGAAACTTTCAACTTCCATAGGACCCATAAGATCCATATGTAGTAACTCCAGACAGCGTGTTGTCCCAGATGATGGCAATACTGGGTGTGACGCGCGAGTCTGATTACCTTTTTGACAATCTCCGCACACAAATGGTATACCAAATGAAAGATTAGGCATACCTCGTACTGCATCGTACTTACTCAAGTTCTTTAAGGTTTTGAAGCTTGCATGTCCGAGTTTTTGATGCCAAATGTCAAGTTTGGTGATTTGCACATGTTTGCATGAAAGATCTTCACCTATTTGGTAGAAATTATCCGAAGACCTTGTACCTGTCATAATGCACATATTAGTTTCATCAAAAACGTCACAAGTATGTTTATCAAACTTAACAAGCAAATTATCGTCACACAATTGGCTTATGCTTATCAAATTTGAATTTAATCCTTCAACATAAAGCACATTGTGGAGCTTTGGTAGTCCTTCCACATTCAAAGTTCCCTTTCCCACAATCTTTCCTTTAGCTCCCCCTCCATAGGTCACTCTACCATAATTTTGTTCAACATAATCGATGAGATGTTCTCTTGAACCTGTCATGTGGCGTGAGCTTCCACTATCAAAGTACTAATGACCTGCAGTATTAGTTTTCAATGAAGTATAGACAACATTACAGTGAGTTTTTACCTTTGGTACCCAAATTTGTCTTACTGTAGGTCGATGGTGGGAGGTGTTGCGAGAAATGTTGGACAACATTCGGGGCAACATCCGACTCGACTTTCGATTCAAGCAGTCATCCAGAAGTTTAAAGTAATAGGGCCTGATATGACCAGGCTTAAAGCAGTAATGACATACATACCTTCGTTTTCTCTTCTTAGGAACAGGTGAAATGGATTGTCTTTTCGGTGGAGAGCTTTTCATTGAAGGCGTAGGCTGTGATGGTGTGAGTGTTTCAGTCTTTCCCTTCACAAAAACAGTGGATTTTGAAGATTCACTAGTTTCATGCACACTGTCTTTGAAATATAAGCTCTTCTTGTCATCTCTTCCCATCGAGAGTATGGATTCAAGCTTTGATGTGTTCGAATTAAACTTGGACAATGTTTCAGTTGCCCTTTGAACTTCTTCTTTGGTCTTTCTCAGTTCTAAGTCCTTTGTGCTCAGAATTACTTCAAGTTTGGCAACCACGGCTCTTAGATCGATGTTCTCCTTCATAAGAGTTGAATTTAGCTTGTTTCTTTTGGTCCAATCTTCAAACAACTCTTCATATAGCTTTTGCACACTCTCAAGAGTGATTTCTTCATCACCAGCTTCCACATCATCTTCACTGAAATTTCCAGAAGACGTGGATTTCAAACAAACTGATTTTTCGTAGATGTTGCGGCCAGGAGTGGCAACACCTAGAGCAACACCTAAAGGATTCACTTGCAACCAGCGTTTTTCTTCATTCCTTGGTCGAAACTGTTGTTGGACAGGAGGTTTAGGAGCTGGTGGTCGAAGTGCTCCGTTTGCAAGTGATGTGTCCATTAATATTTCTGTCAAAACAAAATAAAAACCAGAATTCAGCACTTAGTATATCAAGAGTTGGCTCTGATACCACTTGTAAGGATTATTTTGTCCGACAGATATCGAAAATAATGAAAATATCAGAATATGATGTAAAAAAGAGAATTTGTGTTTTATCAGAATTAAATTTTGTGCCAGATGTTACAACATCTCGGACAACAACTACATGCAGCGGAAAATTAATAACACAAATTGACTTGAAACAAATAGATGGACAAGATTAAATATGCACAAGTATAAATACTTGTGCGGTGCCTTATGGAAAAATTAATCACTAGAAAACCACAATGTTTACACAAAAACCTAACACTAGTGATTATGACAAAAATCAATTTCCTCAACAAGGTGAGAAAACAAATGCTTTCTAAAAACAAACAACCAGAATAAAACTAAAACAAGAAAGCAAAAACGTGTTGCCAAACAGTAGATCCAAGAGAAGCAATCTTCGGCCAACTTCTTCCCAGATGTTGTCTAGAGATGTTCCAAACATTCATGGCAACATCCTGTCACAACTCTTCAAACACATCACGTCTCTTGAATAAGGTTTTCTCTGAAATTCTGAACGTGCAAAAGTGCATAAGTTATGCATTCATGAAAACCTCCAAGCGAAGAGTGAAAACCATATAAATCGAAAAAGCTCTCTCTTAAAAGTATGCGTGAATCCTCAATCCAAGAGCTCTCTCCAAAGTGCGTGTATGAATAATCGAGAAGGCTTGTGCGCAAGAGAGAGAGAAGAGAGAGTGAGAGTGAGAGCTTCAACAATGTCTTTTATCTCTTATTTATAGATGTAGACTTTTATTCTTCAAGGAAACCTATTTCACAAGGAAAGTGAGAGTTTAATTAGAAATAAACTCTTTTTAAACATTGATATCATATCTCATTAAATCATTATCATAAATATAATATCTAGAAAAGGGAAACTCAATATTCCACATAATCTTATCAATAGGAAATTAAATTTAAGAAAGATATTATATCACAATAAAATCTTAACATAATTATCTAGAAAGGCAAAACCATAATTAAATATTATACTCAATCAAATCAACAAGGAATAGATAATATTAGGAAAATTATTTAAGATAAGAAATTATATCAATTAAACAAAGAAAATATATTTCCCTTCAATTATCTTATCCAAGTATGTTCATTTATTATCCTTATATTATACATAATCTTATCCATGAGCCAAGCAATACCGATGCTTAATAATATGGAATTCTCAATCTTTTAACTTTCGGGTTTTTTTATAATTAATTTAAATTTTTTAAAAAAAAATTCTAAAATAAATTTTTTAAAAAAATTCAAAAATACTTCAATCCGTGCTTACGAAGCACGGACCATGATTACGTGGAGCATGGTCTGTGCTTACGAAGCTTCGCAAGCACGGACCGTCCACTTGTCCCCCTTTCCACCCTCAAACCCTTATGTTATCCCTCCGCCAATCTCTCTCTCCTTTCTTTCATTTTCCCATACTTCCCCACCCTTCCATTTTCATTTCTCCTTCTGTATATTGCAATTTCTTCGTTTGTTACAATTTCTTCCTTCGTCACCGAACAACTTTTGAGATCGTTGCTTACCGTTGAACAAAGTTTAGAAGATCGACAATTTATTTCAGAATGACAGATAATCGAAGTTCAGAAGATCTCAGTGTTCTCTATTTACAAGCGACACATATGTCATCAACAGTTAGTTTGTTAACTGTTGATGATATTGTCAAAGTTAAGAGGTCAGACAATTTGATTTGGAAGCTATACACTGATAATTATATACACAATCGTGTACTTGTATATTTAAATCATATGGGTTTCTATGGAGTTTTAGAATGTGGCTCACAGGTTTTTGATAATCATTTGATTACCGCTCTTGTTGAACGTTGGTTACGCGAGACACACATGTTTCATTTTACATGTGGTGAAGCAACAGTCACGTTACAAAATGTTTCAATAATTTGGGTCTAACAATTGATGGTGAAACAGTCACTAGAATAGATGTGTCACATAAAGTTAGGAATGGGAATACATCTGTTTGGATTTGTTGGGATTTCTGTCAGCATCAAAACATTTGAAAGGTGGTCATTTGTCTATGACTGCACTACACGATCATTGTATGTCTAACCTTGTTAATGATGATACTTCAGAAGTAGATATTGTCAAATATACCCGTTGTGTAGAGTTAATGATTATTGGAGGAATAATGTTCCCTGACTATCAAGGAGGGTTTGCTAGACTAATATTTTTGCAACTGCTACGGGATATTGATAACGTGAAGTCTTATAGTTGGGGTTGTGAGGCCCGGGGCCGAAGAGGGTGGGGGATGATCGTCGGTGCCATGAGGTTGCACGGATAATGAGCGGCTCCTGGCAGGCTTCTAGATGGAGGGAACATGAATGAACCGATCCCACACCGAAATGAGAGGGATTCCGAGACTGTTCAATGTAATGGACTGGACAGTTGAAAATGGCTTAAAAGATTTGATATGTACTACTCATGTCACGAATGTGCATCTTCTTTTCGGTAGCTCATCACATAAGAACTCAAAAGTTAAGCGTGCTTGCCTTGAGGCAGTTTTGGGATGGGTGACCTCCTGGGAAGTTTCTCAGGGTGCGTGTGAGTGAGGACATAAGCACGCTGGAAAGACACGTCTTGGTACAGTGAGGACAGTCGTCGAATCTGGGGCGTTACATGGGTAGTGAAGTTCTAGCATTTCTATGTAGTGATTTGAGTAACGCGTTACGTATAGAGAAGACTACAATGGCTATACCTTTATATATCCTGCCGGTATAAATAATGTAATGTGATTATTTAACGCAATGTTTTTTGTTAATTTTGTTGATCTATTTTTATTATTATAAGCAGATATAGGCATCGAACAGGATTAAATGTGTTAACCCCGACCGAGATGGGTTAACATTAGTTGTACCTCTCATTGAGCCAGATGCTATTATTCTAGTTTCTCCATATGGTGCACGGTAATATTTAAAAATTATTGTGATAATATCAAATATATCTCTTATAATTTTTTGATATGTAGTTGTTTTCGTTAAATTGTAGGTGAAAAATTGGATTTAGTTACAACATTTGCCAACACATGATGTAAGAATTATAAGGGATTCTCTAGATCGTATGAATCATAATGAGGTATTATACAATTTTAATATTTAATAGTGATTAAATGAATATTATTTTTGTTGTGATTAAATGAATTTTTAATTTGAACATGTTTATTTTTTAATGTTTAATTGGATCGTTTACCAGAAGAATGACATAGATGTAAAGAGGATTATTGATTCATACGACAATGAAATTTGGCGATGTGTTTGTTCCCTTATTTGCTTTGACATCATGGAGATGCATCGTCCTAATCGGGTGATACGACAATTTCGAAGACAACTATCAATTCCAGTGGCTGCCATGGACAATGATGATATGCATATCATGACAATAGTTCATCGAAATACCAATTGGAGAGATTATCATCAAAATTCAATTGAGTTGTGGAATAATATGTTGAGGTATGTTGCTAAAGGGGTACGTCACGCGCGATCGATGCAAACTGACGAAGACTACTTCCAATGGTATAATCTAATAAATATACGCATCATATCACCTACAGTTAATGTAGTTGGTTTTCAACCATATCTATACAGTAATTTTGCCGGACAATTTAATGTCAAACAAAATTTCAGTACACCTTCTCCTTTTTCGCATCAGTCATATCATTGGTGTGGGGAAGTAATATGGTTACCCAACCAAGTGGGTTTGCAGGAATCTCTACTACTATTCCGTATACGAGTTGAATTTTGCATGAAGCTCTACTACTCAACCTGGTTTCTTCAGTGATTCAGGGATTGCTGACTTTCTTTCATTTGGTCAGCAGGATTTTCAAACTTCGTATTGGTCGAACATACAAAGTTTTTCAAATCTGCTTAATGTTGGTCCTCGGCATCTTTTGCATGACATTCGACCACAGAGGGATGTTATTTCATCTATCACTTTTCCAGGTGCTCGATCGCGAATATTATCCGCCTATTTCTCTTTTTTTTTCTTTTTTTAAAAACAATTTATTTTTTACATATCAAAGCGTTAATACAATTAAACAAAATACATCATCAATGTTGTCTCTCTCTAACTACCGGTCTGTCAATCTCATTTCTCAATCGAGTTGTTTTGCCTTACCAACTCTACTTCTTTCACGTCTAACCAGGTTGTGGTGCAACTCAAAAGTTGGAGAATCCCAGTATTGCTCATCTGCAAGAGGTTGAAATCTGCCCTCATACGTTGCTAAGTACTCAGCTATGTTATACCATGGTTGCACAAGTGTCGTCGGATCTAAGGAGTACCACTTAGCAGTGCAAATAGCATGGGAACATGGGATGCCAAAAATCGTCAATTTACCTACTTGAACAATCATTCGTTAACAACTTCACCACCTGCATATGTTGGCCACGACTTGGTCTTCCAACAGTTGCAACCGAAGCAGTTTGATCACGTACATCATATTTGGTAACATGATATTCAATAGATTTTCTCGCCCATTTTTCATACTTCCGACATGCATAATCGGACAACAATTGATTTTCCTGAACCATATGACCACCCCTTGTCACACGTTCAATGAAATTGTACGCATCTCAGAAGTGCCAAGTATACTATGGCAGATATAGGAAGTCTACAAGCACCCTTCAACACTCTATTTAAACACTCCGACATATTGGTTGTCATCACCCCACGACGTCAACCACCATCATGAGCCAAACTCCATTTTTCTTTCGCAATTCCAGCCAAATATCGGTGCGCCAAAATGTTTTTTTGCTTAATTGCCTCCATTATTGCTTCAAACTTACAAATTTTATTTTGTGTGCCTACCGCCCACCATAAATCTTTCAAATGCACGTCTTTGAATTTAGCGTTAAAGTTTGAACAAACATGTCTCAAACAAAAACGATGCACACCGTAAGGAGGATGAAAATATGGTAGATCTTCAGTTGCACGCACGATTCCTTTATGCCTATCAGAAATAAGACACACACTATTTTCACCACGAACAACATGTCTGCCTAGGTTCTCCAAGAACCATTTCCAAAAATCTATTGTTTCTTCATCCACAATAGCAAATGCTAGTGGTAGAGCCTGATTGTTTCCATCCAGAGTGACACTGATCAACATTTTGTGCTTGTATTTGGTATACAAGTGTGTACCATTGACACCAATTATTTTCCGACAATGCCGAAACCCATCAACACACGGCCTGAATACCCAGAAAACATAGTTCAGTGTCTTACTCATTTCAGTGTTGGCTCTGAGATGCTTCCACTCCACAACTGTTCCCGAATTATATTTGGAGAAAGCGCACATATATTTTGGAAGTAATTGAACGGAGCTCTCCTATGTACCATAAGCAATTTCCAAAGCACGTTTCAAACTTCACCATGCCTTCGTATACGAGATTTGATATCTATATTTATCTTTCACATTTTCGATGATATACTTAATCTCGTACGAAGGATCACGACGAACAACTCCCAATAGCGTATGTGCCATCATATCACTGTTCGAATTCTTATGGTCTATACCAACAGAGGAAGATATACATGTGTGAGGCCCGCCATATTTTGTAATTTTCCAATAACCAGTCTTGGCTTTCAAAGAAGCGCGAAGTCACCATCGACAAATGACCGTAGAAGAACCATTTTTGCAATGTAACTTCCACAAAATGCGTGTGCTTTCCACGACATGGTACTCACGCCTGACCACTCTGACTGAATAATCCTTCACAGATGAAATAAGATCATTCCTATCTTTAAATAACATATTAACGCATAATTCACCTCTATCCGGATTGTAATAGCTTGTTTGCACTCCATAAGGTACATCAACAGTATCAGGAGGCTCTTCACCAAAAAATTTATTGCAAAATGATGGCATTTCAAAATGGTTTGAAAGAAATTGTATGGTCTGCCTCTGTAATGTGGCACGAGGTTGTTTTCGAGATGATTTCCCCTCATCAGGATTTGTAAAAGTATTCACTTCATCATCATCATTCACTTGTTCTTCTTCAAACTCGCTATATGACATATCGGGTTCAGAATCAGTCCTCAAAATATCATTATTAGTGGTCAGATCCGGACAACGAGCACTCGTATCTAATGTTGGATTTGGCCAATATGTAGCATGATTTTGTTCCGATGTGACATTGATATATTGATCCCAAGACCCACTTACATCATCGAAATTTATAGTACCGAGTCCTTCAGTAACCTGTGGAACATAAGATTCTTGATCCTGGAAACCACCATATGTAGAAGTACCGGGTTGGTTATTGAAACCTGAATCGGATGCATGTGGAACGTAGGAATCGGGATCATCAAATCTAACATGATGCTCAACTGAATTTGCTTCCACGTATAAATGCAACACATGCATATTGTCGCATTGCATTATAAACTGTAAATCATCATCATCAACGAGATGGACTTGAATTTCATGTCAAGATGATCTCTCCATGAATGAATATTTTGTTGACAACTTCATAGAAAAATTCGTTGGATCGATTCCTAACATTTTATGCACAACTTCAACCAATTCCAACAAATTAATAGATCGTAATACTCGTATCAGTCTAACAAATGGAATACTATATTCAACCGATCCATTATCGATAACTACATGACCAACAAAATATAAAAGTACATTGATACATTTTGCCAATGAAATTTGAGAGAAAAATTAAGATGAAATTGATAACTCATTCGTCGAAGTTATGATCAATTATATACACGGAAAATGTTGAAGACTATTTAGATTTCAATTATTTTAACTTCACGTGAAAATTCAGAACTTCAGACTTCACGTGAAAGCTTCAGGAAATGAATGGACACTAATGAATTGAAAAAAGATAAAGACAAAAATATATATATATATATATACAGAGTCTGTGCTTACAAAGCACGGACACTGGCTCCACGGTGGAGCGTCCGTGCTTTGTAAGCACGGACGATGCTCCACGTAATCATGGTATGTGCTTCGTAAGCACGGATTGAAGTATTTTTGAAAAAAAAAATTTAAATTATTTTTGAAATACTTTTTAAAATTTACATTATTTATCAAATCGCATAGATCACAATATGTATTTGTATGATCCCAATGATTCGAGTGTATTTAATAAGTCTCCGGATCATAATTCTTTGTGATTTTTGATTTAGTCAATTAAAATCATTAGATTATCGATTGTTGAACTCAATTAGGTTTCAATCAATAAAGCATGAGTGTCTAGCAACGTCACGATCCCCCGGTACAAATGATAATGCTCCAAGAACCTCCCATTGCACAATCTGGATACTTAAACATATATTTGATGTAGTCAAATATATATTAGACTTAGTATGCTTAGAAAATTGATGTTTCCAGTGGTGTCAATAGGCCATTGCGTAATCTAGAAGATGTAGAGGGAAAACACAAAAATCAATCAGAAAAGTGCAATTGAAAAAACAGAGTAGCAGCTCTTTTAGTCTTCCGATATGCCAACAAATTGTTGGAGTTTTAAGCTTTAGAACTTAAAATAAATAAAAATAAGATAATAAATTCTAATTTCAGTTTAATGTTTGTAACTTACCTATTTTTATTCTCAATCAACTGCAATTATTATATTTTTAAGTGACCTTGGAGCCATTTTAATTACCGTTGCTTTTGGGACACTTTTCTGAATGTGAGTAGATTCAATTGGCAGTCTACTTTCTTACAAAATCATTTAGTTTACAAGATCTGATAAGGTCTTGTTCATAGTTTTATCAGATCTTGTTCATAGTCTTTGTTTGATCGTGCTCACATATTTAATTTG